>NW_019154151.1:8970331-9144191 GCF_002288905.1 Enhydra lutris kenyoni | reverse complement strand
ACCCCTGGGGATAAAAATATATGTTTATAAAAAAGAAAAAAAAAGAAATGACTTCTGAACCCACCAATAAAAATAAATAAATAAATAAATAAAATGGTGGATAGGATTTAAATTGTCAAACATATACATGTATATTTACAATTTTATTTAAATATTTATTTATTTACTAAAATTTTAATTTATGCCTTCCAAATAGCTAGACACCAGTATGTGAGCCTCTATTTATTTATACTTTTGCTCTGGTTCCCTGAAATGCTACTGACAGGTCTGCTTAGCCCAAATCCATCCACTTCCTCTTGGTAAATTATGCAAAAACTCCTGTTGTGTATTGTATAAAAATCAGAAAATACAAGTGAGTAAAAAACAGGTAAAATTACCCATTAACCTAACACCCATAGGACACTACTAACATTCTCAGAGTATACACCAAAGCTTATATATGAGATAGTTGAATATATATACTTTTTCTTTATAAAACGTACAGCATGTTCTCTTGTAGCCTATTTTCCCCCACTTAAGATTATATGCTAATTTGTTTCCAAGTAAATAAATGTAGATGCCTATCACCATTTTCAATTGCTACAAAATGTTTCAATGTGTAGACACACCCTAATTTGTCTAGCCAAGTGCCTATTTTGAGGCCCTTGGGTCATTCACATGTTTTCACTCTTCAAACACTATGAAGACGCACAGCTTTGTACAATCCAATTATTTGATCATTTTCTATAGATAAATTTCTACAAGTGGGATTACTGGCTCAAAGAGCACACACATCTTAAAGACTTCTGAAACATGTACCCAAATGGACCTTGTACGGATGTATGCTCCTACCAGCCCAGTTTGAGAGCGCCCCTCCCACCACACCCTCACCACACTCTAGGGTGGGAGAGAGGTGGTTCTTCTACAGTATTGATGCCAATACCACTCTCAATGATCCCATAAAGGCCCTGCCTTAGTCAACCTTCTAAATGAAACCTGATAGAAGCACTAAATATTGTTCTTTCTTCTATTATACTTTCTTATTATTTCAAAAAATAACTAATGTATTTACTGACATAGACACCAGATTTGGCCAAGAAAGAGAGTGTTTTCCAATGAAGTGCTACCAGGACCCTAAAATAAAATTGTTCCTCTCTGTATGCCCTCAAGATATGTTCCATCACTTCTTTGTTCAGAGTCTCTCACTTCCTTCCTCCCCTTGCCATTCCTGTGGCCAGTAGTGAAGTCTCACACTTCTATCATCTCATGCCTGGACCATGGCAGTGACTTCCTAACTGGTGTTCCAATCTCCAGTGGCCACTCCTTTCCCCATCCCAAATCTGACCCAACCTGCACACAAATCAGCTACATCCTTTTCCTTTCGTTTTCATTCCTCTGGGCACAGAAGGCTTTGGGGCCTCCCAGGGGTGGAAGGAGTAACATTCAAATACCCAGGTTTAGCAATCAGGGATCCTGCATGAAGGGGTTCTCCCAGACTGATGGATTACATTTCCCGTCATTCCTCTCCCTGCACTTGGAACTTCAGGCAGGCCAGCCTCCTCTCTGGATTGGGATTCCCACCTCCATGACTTTCTTCCCACCACTCCACCCTCCTCCAATGCTCTCCCGCCCCATTTTTATCCTATCCTTCAAGCCCAGCTTATTTAAACATCCCTCTCCTCTGCACAACTTTGCCTGAGTACTGCTGCCTGAAGACATTTCTGCACCGACAGGAAGGATTTGGACAGAGGCTTGCAGTTTTGTTAGTTTGTTTTTGTTTCCATACATCTTGCCTTTCCAAATAGATCATAAACTCAAGGACAAAGATGTGTCTCTTTTTTTCTGCTTAAAACACACAACTTTATTGATAACATAAAAATAGTCTCAAATGTAGAAACACAAGTCCACACAAAGGACCAAAAATTACCTTACTCATGAAGAATCAGGTCAGTTTCTGCTCATGAAGCATACTAAAAATATCTCAATCCAGACAAGGTAATAGTCAACACATGTATTTTCAGTACATTTCATGTCCATAAAGTGATCCAGCTACAGACCATCACAAGTAACATCAGTTTCAAAGTTGTAATGCAATTTATAATGTGCATTACTTCCAGACTGCAAAACCAAAATATTACTCAGATTTGTTTGGGAACATACAATTAATCAGAGTTTACTTAATAATAGCTCAACTCTTTCTTTCACCTCAGGGTCACTGTACTCTGCTGCTAAGACTCGGAGCTTCTTGGCACAAGCTTTAGGTCGTTGGAATATGAAGTAAAGGGAATTTTTACTGAACTTGTCCTGGGTAAATACTTTTGCCCTTCTTTTAAAATGATAATTTATATTTTCAAATAGTGAAAGAGCATTAAGAATATTCTCTTTTGTCTCTTTCTTGCTAAAGATATTAATCAGTGATGTTGGTGCATTGGCAATGAGTAAGTCTTTTGTCATAGATGGATTTTTAGAGAAATTCAAAAGCATTCCCAAAATATGGTCTTTCGTTTCTCCACTTCCCACAGTTAACAAACGAAGAAATTCTGAAATATAATTTGTAACCATATGCTGATATTCACTAATAATAGTCAAATGCTTTATCAGTCTTAGTCCAGCCAGCTGTACATTTGAATTCAAGGGATAGGTGACTGTGTCTTCACAAACTTGGTTTAAGTATGTTTTCACCTTCCTATGATTTTCAGCAGCCACTGAGATGTTATTCAGTGCATTTAAAGCCTTCTGCCTAACACTGGGATAGGGATTATTGAGCAAACTTTCAATAATTGAGATTCTACCTGCATTACGAATGACTTCATGGGAAAAGGGATATTCAGGACTGTTATAAAGAGCATTATTAGCTATTTCATGAATAGAAGGATCTTCAGTCATTTCAATCATGCAAATGAGTTTTTCAAGTTCTCGTGGATCCATATTTGCTTCGCGTTTACAGCGACAGGTCCAGGGCTGAGTTTTCTCCTCATACCTGATCTGCTTTCTGAGCTCATCCTCAGGTGGAAAGCAGGACTTATTTTGGTATGGAAATTCCATTTCTGTCCAGATCATGGCTCCTGCCCATGACCCCATTCCTGCACCAGGGACCATGGATGGATATGTGCCTCTTGACTCAGCTGACTTTTTGGCTTTAGTCTTAGGTGCAGATTTGTCCTCACTTCTGTTTTCATTACCATCCCAGAACCAAGACCTTTCATCAACTCCACCAGCAGTTGGTGCCTCAAGCTTACCCTTGGCATTGGCCTTATCTCCAGCTCCACACTCAAAATTGACATTTCTCTCCCTCTTGGGTCTGAACTCATTACTCCTCTCACTGTCAGCCCAAAACAAGGACCTTAAACTGATTTCCTCAATATCAGGGCTAGACGCTCTACTTAGCTCATCCTCATCTACATCCTCAGCCAAAATCCACGACTCCATGCAAGCCTCTTCCTCAGCCCCAAGCCTAGAGCCCGTAGTGGCTGCATCTCCATCCCAGAGCCAAGACTCCTTCCTGACCTCTGCCTCAGCCCCAGCCTCAGCCCCCACAAAGGAATCCATACAGGCTGCCTCTTCAGAGCTGATCCAGGACCCAATACTGGCCTTATCCTCAGCCCCAAATCTGGAACTAAGGATGACCTCTTCTTTAGCCCCTGATCGGGATTCAATATTGGCTTCATTTTTATCTCCAGGTTTGGATACAATACCAGCCTCTTCCCCTCTCCTGAAGCAAGACCCTGTACTAGTCTCACCCCCTGTCCTAAACCAGGATCTTTCGTTGGCCTCCATCTCAGCACTGATCTGGGGTCTTCCACTGGCCTGGTCACCAGCCCTAGCCCAGGTCCCTCCACTTGCCTGGTCCTCAAGCCCCAGCCTAGATCTTTTACAGGCTTCATTATGAGGCCTAGACCCAGCCCACAATTTTCCACTAGCCTGGTCCCCAATGCCAGCCTGGGAGCCTTCTCTACCTGCTGGGTCCTCAAATCCAGGTTTGGGACAGCTATCGGCCTGAATCCCAGCCCCAGCCCAAGGCCTTCCACTGACCTGACTCCCAGTGCCAGTCCAGGACCCACCACTAGACTGGTTTGCAAGCCCTGGATTAGACCCTCCAACAGCCTGGTCTTCAACACCAGACCAGAACCTTCCTTTACTGGCTTGATCCTCAAATCCAGGTTTGGGACAGCTTCTAGCTTGATCTCCAGTCCCTCCCCAAGACCTTCCACTGACCCAACTTCCAGTATCAGCCCAGGACCCACCACTGGATGGGACCATGGGCCCTAGTCTAGATCCTCCAATAGCCTGGCCACCAGACCCACCCCAGGACCCACTTGCATTAGATTGACTCTCACTGCAAGCACAGAACCATCCACTGGACTGGTCCTCGGGCCCTGATCTACATTCTTTACTGGCCTGGTCCCCAGTGCCAGCCCAGGAATCTGCAATGGACTGGTCCCTGGGACTCAGCCCAGACCCTCCACCAGCCTGACCCCCATTGTCAGCCCAAGACCCTCTTCCACTTGCCTGCTCTTCAAATCTAGGTTTTGTCCCACCACCAGCCTGATCCCCAGGTACAGCCCAGGTCCCTCCATTGGCCTGGTCCATGGCCCCAACCAAGAACCCTCCACTGGCTTGGACCCCAGAGTCACCCCAGGACCTTCCACTGGACTGGTCCTCAGGCCCCAACCTAGGCCCTCCATCAGCCTGGCCACCAACCTTAGCCAAAGACGCTTCTACATTTGCCAGATCCTCAAATCTTGGCTTGGACTCACCACCAGACTGATCACTAGTCCCAGCCCAGGACCCGTCGTCACTGGCCTGCTCCATAGTCCCAACCAAGAATCCTCCACTGGCCTGATTCCCAATGCCAGTCCAGGACCCAACACTAGACTGGTCCACAAACCCTGGTTTAAAACCTTTGCTGGCCTGTTCCCCAGCCTTAACCCAGGACTCACCACCCGACTGGTCCATAGGTCTCAGCCTGGAGCCTCCACTAGGTTGGTCTGCAGTGTCAGCCCAGGTCACATTTTCACTGGCCTGATCCTCAAATCTAGGCTCGGATCCACCAGACAGACCACCAGTCCCAACCCAGTACCCTACACTAGCCTGGTCCATATCCCCAGGCCAATACCCAATACTAGCCACATTCCCAGCTTTAGCTTCAGCCCAGGACCCTCCATTAGCTTGAATTCCAGCACCATCCTGGGACCTTCCACTGGCCTGTTCCTCAGCTCCAGTCCAGGACCCTCCAATGGCATCTTCCCCAGCCCAGGACACCCTACTGGCCCGACCTCCAGCCCAGGGCTCCCCAATAGCCTGGTTCCCAGTGCTAGCCCAAGAACCCCCACTGGCCTGGTTCTCAGCCCCAATCCAGGATGCTCCAATGGCCATGTCCCCAGCCTCTGACAAAGAACCCCCACTGGCCTGACTCCCACCCCAGAGCCCCCCACAGGCCTGGTCCCCAGCTGCAGCCCAGGATGGAAAACCAACTTCATTCTCAGCCTTAGCTCCAGCCCAGGACCTAATATCAGACTTATGACTAGCTCCACTCCAGGACTCAATACTGGCTTCGTTCTCATCATCAGCCCAGGACATGCTATTCTCCCAGTATCCATCCCTGGCCTGAAACCTAAATTTGATCCATCGCTCAGAAGCAATCCAATCCTCAATACCAATCCCATTCCAGTAATAGTCATGGACCCTAGGCCGAGTCTTACTGCAGGCCTGAGTACCTGTCCCACTCCCACTCTCAGAAGTGAGCATGGCCTCAGACTTGGGTTTTGCATAACCCTCATCTCCTGTGGCTTCTGCCTCAGACTTGGGTATAGCCTTGTCCTTTGTCTCAGGCAAGATCTTACTCTGGAAATGGGCTGCAGACTGAGGCTGGCCAGAGCCCATCATATGTGCCCCAGCCTCTACCCTAGACTCAGCATTGGTATTTCCCCTGACCTTACTTCTGGCGCCAAGGAGGGCCTCACCCTGAGAAATGGCCACGGCCTGGGGTGAAAGAGAGCCTACTGTATCTTGCCTATCCCTTGCCTTTAATACCACATTGAGATTGTCCCTGACCTTATTTCTGGCACCAAGCAAGTTTTCACATTGGGAATTAGACATGGCCTGGGGTTGGGCAGTGCCTGTTATATCTGTTTGAGGCTGAGCTGAACACATTATATCTGGCCCAGTACCCGCCTTAGACGTAGCACTGGGATTGCCCTGGACCTTACTCCTGGCAGCAGACAAGGTTTCACCTTGGGAATTAGACACAGCATGAGGCTGGGCAAAACTTGTTGTATCTGCTCTGGCCTCTACCTTAGACACAGCATTGGGATTGCTTCTGACCTTATTCTTGACACTAGGCAAGGCTTCACTCTGGGAACTGGCCACAGCCTGGGGCTGGGCAAAACCCACTGTATCTGGCCCAATCCCTGCTTTAGATGCAGCACTGAGAGTGCCCCAGACCTTATTCTTAGTGACAGTTAAGACTTCACCCTGGGAATTGGCCACAGCCAGGGGTTGGGGGGAGCCTATTGTATCTGTTTGAGGCCAGGCAGGGCCCACTGTATCTGCCCCAACCTCTGCCTTCGACACAGCATTGGGATTGCCGCTGACATTCTTAGTACCAGAAAAAACTTCATCCTGGGAAGTGGCCACAGCCTGAGGCCAAGCAGAGCCCGTCACATCTGCCCTGGCCTCTGCCTTAGACAGAACTTTGGAATTGCCCCTGACCTTACTCTTATTACCAAACAAGGCTTCACCCTGGGAACTGGTCACAACTTGGAGCTCGGCAGAGCCCACTGCATCTGCCCTGGTCTCTCCCTTACACACGGCACTGGGATTGCCCTTGACCTTATTCTTAGTACCAGATGAGTCTTCACCCTGAGAACTGGTCACAGCTTGCGGCTGCGCAGAGCCCACCGTATCTGGCCCAGTATCTGCTTTAGACAAAGCACTAAGATTACATCGAACCTTACTTCTGGCACCAGGCAAGGCTTCACCCTTGGACTCATCCTGAAGCTTGGCAAAGCTTGTTGTATCTGCTCTGCCCTCTACCCTAAACACAGCATTAGGATTGCTGCTGACCTGATTCTTCACACCAGGCAAGGCTTCACACTGGGAAGTGGCCACAGCCTGGAGCTGGGCAGAGCCCACTGTACTTGGCCCAGCCCCCGTCTTAGACGCAACATTGGAATTTCCCCTGACCTTGTTCTTAGCCCCAGGCAAGACTTCACCCTGGGAATTGGCCACAACCTGAGGTTGGGCAGAACCTGCTAAATCTGGCCCAGTTCCTGCTTTAGACAAAGCACTGGGGTTGCCCTTGACCTTTTTCTTGACACCAGGCAAGGCCTCACCCTGGGCATTTGCCACAGCCTGGAGCTGGGCAGATCCCACTGTAGCTGGCCCAGCCCCTATCTTAGACACAGCACTGGAATTTCCCTTGACCTTGCTCTTAGTCCCAGGCAGGACTTCACCTTGAGAACTGGCCACAGCCTGAGGCTGGACAGAGTTCACTGTATCTAGTCCAGCCCCTGTTTTAGACACAGCACTGGATTTACCCTTAACTTTATTCTTGATGCTAGGCAAGGATTCCCCTTGGGAATTGGCCATATCCAGGGTCTGGGCAGACCCTGTTGTATCTGTTTGAGGCTGGTCAGTGCCCATTGCATCTGCCCTGGCCTCTGCCTTAGACACAGCACTGGGATTGCCCCTGACCTTATTCTTAGTACCAGACAAGACTTCACCCTGGGCATTGGCCACAGCCTGGAGTTGGGCAGAGCCAACTGTATCTGGCCCAGCCCCTGCCTTAGACAAAGAATTGGATTTGTCTCTGATCTTATTCTTGGTACCACGCAAGGCTTCACCCTGGGCATTGGCCATAGCCTGGAGCTGGGTAGAGCGCAATGTATCTGGCCCAGCCCCTGTCTTAGAGATGGCATTGGATGTGCCTCTGACCTTGTTCTTAGTACCAGGCAAGGCTTCACCGTGGGAACTGGCCACAGCCTGGGGTTGGGCAGAGCCTGTTGTATCTGTTTCATCCTGGGCAGAACACATCGTATCTGACTCAGTCCCTGCCTTAGACACAACATTGGGATTGCCCCTGACTTTGTTCTTATTACCAGACAAGGCTTCACCCTGAGGACTGGCCACAGCCTGGAGCTGTCCAGAGGCCAATGTATCTGGCCCAGTCCCTGCCTTAGACACAGCATTGGGATTGCCCCTGACCTTATTCTTAGGTCCAGACAAGGCCTCACCCTTCGAACTGGCCTTAGTCTGGGGCTGAGCAGAGCCTGCTGTATCTGTTTCAGGCTGGACAGAACATATTGAATCTGGCCCAGGCCCTACCTCAGACATAGCATTGGGATTGCCCTTGACTTTATCCTTAGTTTTAGGTGACATTTCATCCTGGAAAGTGGCCACAGCATGATTCTGGGCAGAGCCCATTGTATCTGGTCCAGCTCCTGACTTAGATATAGTATTGGAATTGCCCCTGACCTTATTCTTGGCATCAGGCAAGGCCTCACCCTGGGAACTGGCCATAGTCTGAGGCTGCCCACAGGCCCTCAGTTCTGCCTTAGCCCCTGACCTAGAAATAGCATTAGGATCACCCCTGCCATCAACCCTGGAATCGGGTAAAGCATCAGCGTGGGTCTTGGGCCCAACCTGAGGCTGCACGCTGGTTTTCATTTCTATCCCGACTCCTGCTTTACGCTTGCTTTTGCCTTTTCCCCTTGTCTTACCTCTAGTACCAGGTAAGGTCTCAACCTGGCTCTTGGTGGAAGCCTGAGACTGTGCCTTTGTGTCTGTCCCAGCCGCTTCCTTAGACATGGTGTTGGCATTGCCTTTAGCCTTAATCCTGCCATCAGGCAAGGCATCAGCCTGGACATTGGCCCCAGGCTGAGGCTGTGTATAGAGCTCCATGTCTGTCCCAGCCCCCATCTTAGACATGGCATTGGGATTGTCTCTGGTCTTAACCCTGGCATCAGGCAAGGCCTCAGCCTGGGAACTGGCCCTCGGGTTTGCCCTGGCCCCTGTTTTAGACAGAGCACTGGAGTTGCCTCTACCTTTAAGCCTGGTGTCCAGCGTAGCCTCAGCCTGAGCACTGGCTATAGCTTGAGGGTGAGCAGCAGCCCTCATGTCAGCTCCAGCCATTGCCTTAGATGTGACATCAGTATTTCCCCTGTCATCAACCCTGGCACCAAACACTGTCTCGATCTGTTTCTTGGCCACAGTCTGAGGTTGCATAGGAACTCTCATATCTGCCCCTGCCCCTGCCTTACACAGGGCATTGGTATTAGCCCCAGCATCAACCTTTGCCCCAAGCATAGCTTCAGCCTGGGTCTTGGCTATAATCTGAGGCTGGACAGAAGCCCTCGTGTCTGCCCTAGACTCTGCCCGAGACACTGTTTTGTGTTTCCCCTTGACCTCAACCCCAGCACCAGGCACGTTGATGACCTGGCTCTTGGTTACAGCCTGAGATGGTGTGCAGAACCTCATGTCCGCTTCAACTTCTGCCCTGGATGAGGCATTAAGATTTCCCTTAGCATCAACTGTGTTACCAGGCCTGGCCTCAGACTGATTCTTGGCCACACTCACAGTCTCTTCCGGGGCTCTTGCCTTGGTCTCAGCCACAATTCCAGTCTTACTTATGGCACCCATCTTGGCCACCTCCCTGGTCACTCCTAAGGCCTCACTCTGGGTCACTGTCACTCTGTTCGTCTCTTTTTCAGCCAGTATACGAGCTTCCACTTTGGTCTGGGTCATTACTTCTTTCTTGGTCTCTGCCCTGGCAGCCAGTGGCCAAACTTTAGCCTTGGTCTGGGTCACAACCTGTCTCCTGACTACTCTCCCAGCCTCAGAGTCAGTTTGGGTCACGGCTTCTTTCATAGCTACTTCCCCAGCTTTGACCTGGGCTTCAGTCAAAGTCACTACCTCTGTCATGCCCACTTTTCTGGCCACTGTTTTGGCCTCAGATTGTATCTCTGCCTCTGCCTCTGCCTCTGCCTCTGCCTCTGCCTCTGCCTCTGCCTCAGCCATTGTCATGGCCTGAGAGCTGGCTTTGGGTCTAGCTTTAGCAGTGGTGGTAATCTCTACTTCAGCCCCAGCCCTCCCTCCTGTTTCAGCTTCTGCTCCAGATGTGGCCTTGGGTCTAGTCTCAGTCTCTGTCCCACCCATGGCTTCACCTGTGGCCAGGGTCTGGTTCTGTACCCCAACCACAGTCCCCATCTTGACCCTGGACCCATTTTTGGCAAGTGTCCTCACACTCTGGACTCTTCCTTTGGTTAATCTGTAAAGGTAGTAGCAGGTACCTGCCCAAACCACCAGTCCTGCAGTCACCCAGGACACTTCCTGAACGCGGCCCATGTAATCACCCCTAGTAAAGTCACGAACAAGGCACAGGGGGCTCAATCAGGATGGGGAAAGAGGGTAGTAGGTCTGGGTGTAGGCCTGTGAGGGCGCTGGTCTTCAGCCACTTAAAGGCCACTACAGCTGCCACTGGAGGTGGACCTAGAAGTGGAGGAAGGAAATGGACTAAAATTTCTCTTCTACTTTGTGCCTCATACAGATAGATACACAGAAGGACAGGAACGTGTAGAAATGATGTGCATGGTGTGAGAAGAGGATGATGAGCCAACTCTCTCTCCATCCTTTTTATTTTCTCCCCTCCCATTTTCCTTAGTGCCCAACAACTTTCCCCTAAGGTACATCCACACACATTTTCTTACACCAAATGAAAAATGGAAAAGATGGTGGGGGAGGAACTATGAATGGGAGAAACTGAGAAGCCCTCAGACCTTGATTTTTACTGGACCTATTCTCATCACCATTCCCGAAGGTCCCCATCCTCATACCAACCTGTAATGATCAAGGCAGTTCCCTCCTCTTTCCTTCTCTTGATTGGTGATATACCCTAAAGTAGATCTATTAAATCATGAGATCTGTGGACCTAGAGACAGACAGACAGACAGACAGACAGACGGAGGGACAGATGGTACTGGAGATTTTGTTCTTGATGTGACAGGCATATTATCAAACTACCTTTCTATCTCTCTCAGTTCACCCCACTCTCTGTACCAAAATACAGGCAAGAGTATGACAAGGATGGTGGGAAAGGGAGAGGCAAAGGATCCTCCAGACTGGACATTGACCACACTGGATGCACGCTGATCTCCACCAGCCCACTGTAGAGGTCTACCCAGGCAGTTCCCATCCTCTTACCAGTCTATACTGATCAGGGGTAATTTCCTCCTTGTTTCTTTGCTTCCAGTAATCTCAAGCCCTACAGCAGACCTGCAGGAAGATCTATGGACAAGCAAACAAACGGGGGGTAATAGACACCAAGTCCTCACAGAACACACAAGCACCCTGATCCCTGATCCCAGTATCTGCCTTGGCAGATCCCATGTCCAGTTTGCTATTGTGTCCCATCTTGAAAGCCCTCCTTTCTAGTCCTCTCTCAGTCACACTCCAGCCCACCCCTACCCCAATAAGCTTCCTGTTTCCTGCCCTGAAATCAGCAGGGATGTAGCAACACTGTGGACACGGGGGAGAGTGTAGGAGAGGCAGAAGTACCATACTGAGACCCTCTCAAGTCTCAGCCAACTTCTGTGCTCACCTTCTTGTTATCCCCAGGTGCTGCCCACCTTCACACAAACCTTCATGGTTCCAGGCCAGTTTCCCCCTTTCCCTGGCTTCCAGCCCTACTGTAGGTCTATGGGAGAAGACCTAGGAACAAACAGAGAAAAAGGGGAGGGTAACTGTTGAGTGTTTGTGACATCCCAGCATCTAAAACAGGGGTTCCGGCACCTGCCTTACTAGATCTAGAGACACATTCTCTGGCAAGCAGAACTTGGGGTTTTCCCAGCACTGAAAGGGGCAGCATGTAAAAGGGGGGCAGGAGAAATAAAAGGGAAGAGACAGGGGCAAATTATTTTAAAACCACCTGTAGGATTCTAAGGTTTCTCCCAAAAATCCATCAGTTCCTTCACCAAGGTGCTCAGACAGGCGGGGGAATCTGGAAAATGGAGAGAGAGATGGAGCCCCCCATCCCCTACTCTAGAATCAAACAGAGCCTACTGCCATCTACTTCACCTTAAACCCATCTCTAGGAGTCTCCAGCAGAAGAGACAAGGGGTGAGAAGGCTTTTTCTTCTGCAAAATCGCTATCCCTCCCAGCAAAGGCTATCTCAAAGAACAAGTAACGTTCTTTAATACAATTTGTACTTTCTTAATAGTATCTGAAGTGCAAATGAAAGCATCCATGTAAAAGTTTGTTGTCTTTACTGGTCTTCAACATACAATTTAAGTTAAAAACCCTAAGCTTAGCAAGTAAACGTGATTTAGGGAAAGTCCCCCCTAGTTAGCCCCAGCCCATGTCCCAACCAGACAGTGGCGCCTAAGTTCCTGTGCAGGAGAATTCCTAAAGAACTTCAAATGTTCAGAGGCAGGGCGTGCTCACACTAACCTCCACAGATCCCGTGCAGTTTTCTTCTCTCCTTCTTCCCTTGCCTCGCCACAAACAGTGCCACACGGAACTACTGTCCATCAGACAGGAGAAAGTAAAGGCACTGAGTGCTTGGACCAGCACCCCGGACACAGATCCCAATACCCACCTTTCGGGATTCAGAATCCCGGTTATCAAACATCCCTCCCCGCATTCCCAGACGCCACCCCCACCAACTCCACAGTCCAGTCACCAAGGCCCACCATTTTCTCTGTAAATGCCACGGTGGCATGTCCCTTCCACTGAAATGAGCAGGAAGCTGGGCGGACGTGTGCGGTCAGCGATTAGAATCAGAGAGGATGGGACATCTCAATCTGTGCATTTCCCTCTAGAGACACTTCCCCGCCCCCCACTCCCCAGCCATCCGCCCTGTCAGAGCCCAAGGTTCCCCCGCACGGACGGAGGCAGGGGGAGGGGACTCGGGAGAATCACAGAGAAGGCTCCTGGAACTTAAACCCTCTTTGTCCCCCATCACCGAACTGGCTACTGAGGTAGGCCGACCACTGCCGCCCTGGCCTCAGCGCACAGGCCCCGGGAGCCCTTACCTGCTCCGTTTTCCTCAGGCCCAGTGCCAGCCCGCCAGGCGCAGGACAGCGGGGAACCGGTACCCAGACACGAGTGACGACTGCACCGAAGGCTGCGTCGCTCTGCAGCTCCAGGTCACGTGAGGGCCCCGCGTCACCAGCGAGCTCTCTGCCCACCCATCCCCACCCGCTTCGGCCTGTGGGGAGCTCTACCTGACCCTGTCCCCCACCTCCGCCCTTCCCAACTCCCCCTCCACCAGTCTGCGAGCTGAGCCCCAGAGCGCACCTCCTAGTCACTCAGCTCTGTCCTCTCCAATCTGAGGCGCGACTAGTGAGTTGTCTCACCTCTTTGCGCTTGGGGTTTACCCTTCTCTGATTACTGGGGAGGGTCTGCATATCACCCTCCCCTGGCCTTGGTTCTGGCCTTTTTTCTGCTTAGAGGAATCCTCTCTTTCCCTCTTAGGCTGTAAGACTAACACTCCCCATCGGGTACGTCGCTGCACCAAAATGGGCTAGGGAAGGGGTGTCGGGAAAGGAAGCAGAGAGTGCAAGTAGATGCTTAACTTTCTTTTTTTAAATGTTCTTCCCGCCCCCCCCAACCCCCGCTTTTAAAATCGCATTCATTGTTTTTGTAATTGGGAAATGCGGCAAGTTATTTTCATTCAACATTTAAAAATTAGGTCGTAAAAATAACAAAAGACTCATTTCTTCACATTATTTTGTGCCTCATTAATTGCTATAAACGATTTCAGTTTTCAACACATACTAGTAATTATTGACACTTTATGTACAAAATTTTCCTAAACAAAACCAGCACGTTTTCAATGTGATCTATTAATTGATCTGCGGAAAGACATTCCATTTTCTAAAGCTGGCAATTCCCCACAAGCAATTTACAACCTTTTGAAGTTCTGGCTGAACTTACTATGATCTTCTGTCAGATGTCTGAGAACTTCCTCACAGATGACTCTTGGATGATTGAGTGAAGACCCAACTCTTGATGAACCCAGTGCCTAAAAACTGATGACTTCCCAGATTAACCTGCTTTCAATTCAAGGGACTTTATTTGGATGTTACACAAACGTGGGATCAAATCGGTCTCATCACATGCTGGACAGGACCAACTGCTCTCCCACTGATGGAACTGAGGCTTAGCATGTGAAATTTTCACTTAATCATGACAGTGGTGAGATAGCTCCGGAATCTGTTGTTCAGGTACTGTATGTCTGTCACCCTAACAGCCACTAGTGCTCAGCGTCTTCCAGTGAAGACAGTGCTGAGGGTCTGTGGGTGACTGTGAATCACTTCGACACCCCTGAAATCTGTGCCATTTTTCCCTCACGAAAAGCATAGTTGACAGGATGCCAAGCAGTCACCACCGGCTGAGAGAGGCCATTTCACTCCCTGCCTGCTGTTAAAAATTCACTGCACCACCCATACAAGCCCCTCAGAATAATCCCAGAACTCAGGGACAAAGTATGCAGAAGTTAGTCCCCAGACATTCAGCTGTCCCTGCTAGGGAGTCATACTCTAAATATAGACCCTTTAGGCAGCCTTTTTCTTTGAATGCTGAAATCTGACACCCCAGCAGGAAGCTCTCCCTGTGAGGGGCCCCTGTGTGGGGGAGGCCCCTCTAGGAAGGGAGCCAGGGAGCCCAGAGTGCCAAAGGACCTTACTAATGACTTTTCTGAGCTCAGTCGCCGTAACCAACTTAAATTCTCCATCGAAGGGAAAGATTCAGAAATTGGTTACATAAACTTTTAAAACCTTAGGCAAGTAAAATACAAAACCCATAAGCATAGGCTGACAAGTGGCTAATTTGTAATAATCTAAAAACTTACAAATCACTAGTAAAATGATAACCCAGTAGAAAAATGTGCCAAAGACCTCAATGGATTTGTTCACAGAAATGAAACACAAATGACTGATAAACATGAAAAGATGCTAACTTCAAAGAAAGGCAAATCCAAACAATTATATCTTATCTTGTTTCAGCTAGGCATTTGTAAGAATACAGAAATGTGAGGGATGCCTGGGTGGCTCAGCTGTTTGAGCATCTGACTCTTGGTTCAGGCTCAGATCATGATGTCAGGGTATTTGCTTGAGATTCTCTCCCTCTCCCACTGACCCTCTTTTCTCTCTCTCTCTCTCTCTCATAGATAATTAAATCCTTAAAAATATAGATGGATAGAATTTTGATAATACTGTTGATTGGTTTGTGAAGAAATGGGCACTCCCACACTCTGTTGGAGGCAGGTTACTCTGCTGCAACCTTTTTTGGGTTGGCAAAAATCTATTAAATGATAAATATAACATCACACAAATTCTTTGACCCAGCAATGCTATTACTAAGGATTTAACCAGTGTATATATCTGCACAGTTTCTCAAAGATATGTGTGCATTTCATAAAGGATATCTATTGCAGTACCCATAAAGGTTAAAAAAAAAACTGAAGAAACATAAAGGGAAATGTTAAATACATTATGTTAAATATACAATGTGGTTGATAAAAAGAAAGATTTAGTTCTGTGTATCCTGATGGAAATATACTTTGGGTATTTTATTATTTGCTGTTTATTTTCTGTAATTACATGCAAATTTCACAAGAATATATTCTAGTATAAGAGTCAAACCCGGAAAAACACTAGTACCACTTTAACTCCACTATCCTCATCCAAAGTACAGTTACCTTCCCATTGCTATAAATTTGTTATGTTTAATGATTTTCTATACATTATATATACATGTATATCTTACTAAATATATATGGGATTATATTTAACATACTGTTTTGCAACTCATTTTTTCCATTTAAAATTATATCTCAGAGAGCTCTACATACCAATACTTTTATTTTTTTAAAGATTTTTATTTATTTACTTGAGAGAGAGAGAGAGAGCATGACGAGCATGCATGAGGTGGAGGTGCAAAGGAAGAGGAAGCGAGAATATAGCAGGATATAACAGACTATACCCTAGGTATAACAGACTATACCTTGAGTGCAGAGCCCTGCACAGGGCTCAATCTCACAATCCTGAGATCAGGACGTGAGCCAAAACCAAGAGTTGGTCACTTAACTTCCTGTGCCACCCAGGCATACCCACATACCAGTACATTTAAATATGTTTTATTATTTTTAACTGCTATGTACTATTCCATAGCTTGGCTATGCTATTGTTTATCTAATTTCATTTCCCAACACCCCATTGATGAACATAAAATTATTCTGGGTCTGGGTCTAACAAAATCAAGGCTACAGTGAGAAATCTGATACCCACAGATGGAAGGATTTCTTTAGGCTATTCTGATATAAATAAAATTTATTTACATTTAAGGGTATGAGATTTTATACATTCAGTACTGCCCAAGAAAGGAAAAGAGTTGTTATATATTTAATGGGTATACCACCAAACTGCCCTCCAAAGACACCGGGCAATTTACACTCCTGTCAAGCATATGATAAGCACTCCATCCCCATGCTCTCATGCACACTGTAAATTAATAATTAGTGTCAATTTAAGAAACACAAAAATGTATGAGGTTGTCCTTTTAATTCACATTTTCCTAAATATCTATAATCTTTAGCATTGTTGCATATGCTTATTGGTCATTTGCATTTCTTCATTGAGCATTAGTTGTTTATATCCTTTGAGTATTTTTTTCATTCAGCAATATTTTTCTCACTACTTGTAGTTCCTTGTGCATACATCTATACAATAGCTGTTTTTCTCTTATATAAATTGCACATATAATTCTCCCAAACTGTCACTGACATTTTAATTTTATGGTATTTTTTGATACCAGAATTTTTATATTTTGATGTAGTCAAATATATCAACTTTTTCCTGTATAGCTTCTGGGTTATATAAGCTATGTATATTTGAATTTAAACACATATGTATAGATATGATATATATGTGGGTATATATATATATATATATATTCAAATATATGGCCAAATTCCAATACAATTCACGTAACAGTCCATTATTCCTCAACTAATTTAAAATGACTTATGCTAGGGGTGCCTAGAGGGCTCAGTCAGTTGAGCACCTGACTCTTGATTTTGGCTTAGGTCATGATCTCAGGATCCTGGGCACAAGCCCAACTTCAGGCCCCACACTCTGCTCAGAGGGGTGGGGAGGTGGGGCAGTCTGCTTGAGGAGTCTCCCTGTGCCCCTCCCCCCAATCGCTATATTTCTCTCAAATAAATAAATCTTTAAAAAATAAAAGAAACTACTTATGCTAAATTCTTATTTATACTCAGACATGTTTCATGGATTGACTTTTCTGTTCTGCTGATATATATGTGTGTGTGTGTACATATATATGTGTGTCCGTATGTGTGTGTATATATGTATATGTACGGATGTATATATGTGTATATAACTGCCTCAATAGCATGCTTGGAATCGGTATAGCTTTGCAGCAAGTTTAGGTGTCTGGGAGGAAAAATCTTTCATTTCTTTTTCATTTCTTTCATTTCTTTTTCATTTCATTTCTTTTTCAAACTGTTTTTGGATATGATTGGGCATTTCAAATAAAGTTCCAAGTTTCATTTTTTTTAAGATTTTATTTATTTATTTGAAAGACAGAGATCACAATTAGGCAGAGACACAGGCAGAGAGAGAGGGAGGAAGCAGGCTCCCCGCTGAGCAGAGAGCCCGATGTGGGACGCGATCCCAGGACCCTGAGACCATGACCTGAGCCGAAGGCAGCGGCTTTAACCCACTGAGCTACCCAGGCACCCCCCCAAGTTTCATTTTTTAAAAAAAATCCTGTTGGGCTTCTATTACAATTGCACTGAGTTTATAGATTAACTTAGGGAATAATTAAAATCATAATAATAAATTATTATTTTCATCCCGAGTCATGTATTTTTATTTTTTTTTAATTTTTTTTTTTAGAGTGTGTGTGAGAGGTGTGCAGAGGGGTCTGGGAGAGAGAGACTCTCAAGTAGGCTCCACATTCAGCAAGGAGCCCAACACAGGGCTGAATCTCAAGACCCTGAGTTCATGACCTGAGCTGAAATCAAGAGTCAGACATTTAATGGACTGAGCCACCCAGATGCCCCAATATTTTTTTAAGATTTTTTAAATTTATTTATTTGACAGACAGAGATCACAAGTAGGAGAGATGCAGGCAGAGAGAGAGAGGAGGAAGCAGGCTTCCTGCCAAAGCAGAGAGCCTGATGCGGGACTCGATCCCAGGACCCCGGGATCATGACCTGAGCCGAAAGCAGAGGCTTTAACCCACTGAGCCACCCAGGTGCCCCGCCCCAATATTTTTAAAATTTATTTATATCTTTTGTGCCCTTCAGTACAATTATACAGTTTCCTTCATGTAGATTTTGATTATTTCTTATTTGCTGTATTCCCAAATATTTAACAGTTTTGGTTAACATTGTGAATGGTGGCTTTCTGCATATGATATTCTTTTTTGTTTTTTAGGAAAACAATTTTAGCTTTTTATAAAAATCATGCATGCTGGGATGCCTGGGTGGCTCAGTTGGTTAAGCGTCTGCCTTCAGCTCAGGTCGTGATACCAGAGTCTGGGATCCAGTCCCAAATCGGGCTCCTTGCTCAGTGAGGAGCCTGTTTCTCCCTCTTCCTCTGCCTGCTCCTCCTCCTGCACACACACATACACACACTCTCTCTCTCTCTCTCCCTAATAAATAAAATCTTTGAAAAATAAGAAAAAAATAAAAAATCTTGCATGCTAATTATAACTAAGTGATTCAATGCAGTAAAGTACAAAGAAGAAAGGTAAACTATCACTCAGATTCCAACACCATGAAATAACCATAAAATCTTCAAAGAACAATCAAACTCCCTGGAAAGTATATGTTTAGATCTGAGCATTTCATTCTTTAAGAATATACTCTTGGGGGAGTGCCTGGGTGGCTCTGTTGGTTAAGCCTCTGCCTTCAGCTCAGGTCAGGATCCCAGAGTCCTCAGATTGAGCCTCTCAACCCCGGTGGGGTTCCCTGCTCAGCATGGAGTCTGCTTCTCCCTCTTCCTCTGCCTGCCACTTGCCCTGCTTGTGCGCTCTCTCTCTCTCTCTCTCTCTGTGTCAAATAAATTTTTTTAAAAAATCTTTAACAACAAAAAAAGAATATATTCTTGGGGTGCCTGGATGGCTCAGTCAGTTAAGCATCTGACTCTTGATTTTCTGCTGCGGTCATGATCTCAGAGTCCTAGGGTGGAGCCCCGACTCTGATTCTGCACTCAGCATGGAGTCTGCTTGAGATTCTCTCCCTCTGCCCCTCCTGCTCATTCTCACTCTCTCTCTTTCTCTCTCTCTTTCTCTCTCAAATAAAATAAATAAATAAATAAATAAATAAATAAATAAATAAATAAATATAAAAAGGAATATATCCTTAATATCTGTATACATATACTATATCTCATTTCCTTTAATTTTTTTTGTCTTTCTCATCTCTAATCAATGTAATCATCTCAAGCTCTTCTTCTGTCTGTAATTCAATTTCTAGCCATGTTTTTCCAGTTCAGCTATTTATAATTTATTACTTCTATGATAATGTTCTTTGTGCCTAATTAGTTCCTTAGTTTGCAATCTTCCTTTTTATCTAATTCTGCTGTCTTATCATCTCATCTTTGAGCTTTGGGGTTTCTTTTTAAGTCTATATTTTTATTAAGTTGTTCTATAGCTTAAAGTACTTATTGGAAATTTCCTTCTGTACTTTGGGGTATGTTTTTTTCTCTTTTAGATTCTTGGCTTTTCACATGCCATATCTTATATGGCTCCTGAGGGGCAAGGGCAAGGTTAAGGATCTGACTGCCTAGCCCCACTGTTCTCAGCTCTGGGATCTTCTGTTTCTTTACTTGCCTGTGACTTTTTGAAGTTTGTGTAATTAAGATGTTCTCATTTCTTTGGTTGCTGATGATGACTCCCACTCCACCCCTGCTGGGTTTTTACTCCTTTTGTTTTGCATTTTTTCAGGTATTTCAGTCCTGAGATGGAGCCCCACATCTGGCTCTCTGCTCAGCTGGAAGCCTGCATCTCCCTCTCCCACTCCCCCTGCTTGTGTTCCCTCTCTCGCTGTGTCTCTCTCTGTCAAATAATAAATAAAATATTTTTTAAAAAAGGAATGGGTGCTTAATTCAACAAATGATCTTATGGTACTTATTGGGATAATCATACTTTAATATTTTAATATCACATTACTATTTAATATTATTTTACATAATTTTAAAATGATTTACTACAGTGGATTATAATAAAACTGTTCAAATAATAAATTGCACTTGAATTCTTGGGATAAATCTCACATGGTAGTGACTATTTTTTATACACTGCTGGATTTCAATTTGCTAATATTTGATTTCCTATTTTTTGTACATGTTTGCTGATGAGATTAGTTTATAGTTTCTGTTTTTGTGCATCATCCTTTTCCAGTTTTTGCTGCTAAGATTATACTAACCTTGTAAAATGAATTGGAAAGTTGTCTATGTTCTGGAAATTGTTTATATAACCAGAAAATTTTCTGCTCCTTGAAGGTTGAGACAACTTTGTTAGAAAACAGTCTGAGAATGATAATTGTACTTTTTTCCTTTTTGTTTGTTTTTAAAGTAGTAGATCTTTAATTATTTTTTGACATCTTCATTGGTTTTTGATCTATTCAAATTTTCTACTTCTTGAAACGTTGATAATATGTTTATATTTATGTATTATATTTATATTTTATAATATTTCTTAAAATATCTATTTTGCCTGAAATTTTAAATTTAGTGGTACAAAGATATGACATTTTCTTGTATTTTTTTTCCAAATGTCTTCTATATTTGCAACTACGGTTCCTAATGTTTCTTTTCTTTTCTTTTTTTAAAAATTTTATTTATTTGACAGAGAGAGACAGCAAGAGAGGGAGCACAAGCAAGGGGAGTAGGAGAGGGAGAAGCAGGCTTCCTGCCTAGCAGGGAGCTCCATGTGGGGGCATCCATGCTGGGCTTGATCCCAGGACTCTGGGATCATGACCTGAGTGGAAGGCAGAAGCTTAACTGACTGAGCCACCCAGGCACCCCTTCTTTTCTTTTCTTAATCAGATTTGCCAAATTTGTTTCTCTAAGAACAAGGTCAGGTTTTATCAATCAATTGTACTGTGCTTTTTGTTTTGTTTCTTGTTTTCAATTTTTATTTTTTTCCTTCTATTTCCTTTGGATTCAGTTTATTGTCCCTTTTCCATACTCTTGAGTTGAGCACTTAGTTCATTTATCCTAAATCTTTCTTGTTTTCAAATATGTATTTGAGTCTATAAATTACCTTCTTGATATTGCTCTAACCACATCCCACAGGTATTACAAATGATGTTCTCATTTTCATTCTTCCCCGCATAATAAGAAGTGTTGATTTTTATTTCCTCTTGAACCCAAGAGTCATTTTAGAGAAGTTGTTTTTCATTTTGGGTTGGGTGAGAATTTTTTGTATTAATGTCCAATTTTATTGATCATATCATGTCACCTCCTTTTCTAGGCTTTCCCTAAACATGCAATTTAAAACATCCCCCCACCCCGCTTCTATAACATCATCCGGTTGGATTTCCAGTAAAGGATTTATCACTTGCTTATATGTTTAGGTATTATTTGATTCCTTTCTTTAAGATGTAAACTCTTTGGGAACAGGAACATCGTCTTTTATTCAACACCACATTTTCAGTAGCTAAAACAGGGCCTGGGACACAATAGGCACTCAATAAATATTTGCTGAATAAATAAATTATGGCCAATAATTATGAGACCTATGATTATTATTTCTGTTTCTTTTTAATGAAATCGGTGGATTTTAACTGTTGAATGAGCACGTTCTAACACATGAACAAGTTCTGTGAATCATGTGCACTTGAAAAGAATGTTATTTCCTGTTATGGGCAAAGTTGTTTATATTCGGGAGATTAGTTAAAGCTTATTGATTGTGTAATCCAAATCCCCTCTATACTTGCTAATCTGTGGATTACTGAAAGAGGTATGGTAAGCTTTTCATTATGGCTGTAGATGTAACAACTTTTCCTGCTATTTAAATTATATTTTGCATTAAGTATTTTGAACCTATATGGCTAATTACACAAAAGATTGTAATTGCTGTTTTCTAGGTAATACAACCATGCTTGTTAATATTAAATATCCCTCTTTGATCCCTTTAGTCCTTGCTTTCTGAAGTTTTACTCTACCTGAGATTATGTTACATTTGCTTTCTTTTTATTTGTTTTTTTCCTCATTTGTCTTTTTATTTAATACAATATAGAAGTGGATTTTTACTTTCAGGTTCAACACTATCTGAGAGTCTCCTTTGCTTTTTAAAAAGTGACTTTAATTGATTAATTATGATATGTTTGGATTTATTTCTGTCACCTGTTTTTACATTCTCTATTTACCATGCTTTTTGTTGCTCTTCCCACCCTGCTTTATGTTGAACCAGTTTATTTCACCTATAGTGGTCTGGAGGCTATCACATTCGATTTTTATTCCACCCTTTTCATCAGCCATGAAAATTTTTTCTTTTCCAGATAATTTTATTAGACATATTTTTAAATCTTATTTTCAATTTTTTATTTATTTTATTTATAATTTTCAATGTTATAGTAATAGGAAGTCTAGCATATATCAGTTTTGGATCAGCGTTTCTTTTTTTGTTACATAAAATTAGCTTTATTATTTTTTTGGAAAAGAAATGTATTTATTGTGGAAAATGAGAACATACAGATACACAAAGGGAAAGAATAAAAGTCACCCTTGAGGCCATCATTGTTGACATTTTTATATAAGCCTCTCAGAGTTTTCTTTTTTTTTTAATTTATTCTTATTTTTTTTAATGATAGGAAATCCAGCACATATCAGTTTTTAGATCAGTGTTTCTTAAATTAGGACAATTTTATCCACCATGGGTCATTTGGCAGTGTCAGGAGACATGGCCAAAGCCATAAGGTTTCTAGTCTAGAATCAAACATAGGGAAATATCTTCATGACATTGGGATAGGCAAAGATGTCTTGGACAGGATATAAAAACATTAGTCACAAAAGAGAAAATCAGATGTTATTAAAATTTAATTTTTCTGTTCATCTATAAACATTATTAACAAAATGAATAGGCATGCCATAGACTTAGAAAATATATATATGCAGAACTTATACCTGACAAAGGACTTGTATCCTACTTATATATAACGACATACAAATCAACAATCAAAAGAAAATCCAATGTAAAAGGAGACACAAACTTGAATGTACATTTCACAAAGAAAGATATCCAGTCCTCAACACCTTTAGTAATCAGAGAAATGTACATTGAAACCACAGTGAGATCACCACACACTCACTAGAATGGCTAAAACCAAAGACTAACAACACCAAGTTGGTGAGAATGGAGAAACCAGAATTTTAACGCATTGCCATTAAGGATGTAAAATGGTACAACCACTTTGGAGAACTTTTTCGCAGCCTTTTATGAAGTCTAACATTCACTTACCATATGCCCTAGAGAAATACCCTGTTTATTTCTGAGTAGTTCATCAAGAAAAAAAAATGAAAACTTATATATGTCAACACAAAAACTTGTACACGAATATTTGTATCAGCTTAATTCATAATCATCCAAAACAGGAAAACAATAGGAAAAAGGATAAACAAATTGTTACACATACATACAATAAAATACTACTCAGCAACAACTAATAAAATACTGATACATGCAACAGCATGAATAAATCTCAAAAGCAGTATGTTGAATGAAAGAAGTCAGACACAAATGAGTATTACAGGATTCTATTTAAATGAAACATAAGAGCAAAAAACAATCCATGGTGATAAAAATCGGCAAGTGGTTGTCTGGGGAATAGAGAAGAATTAACTGGAAAGACGTATAAGAGACCTTTCTGGAATGATGGAAATGCTCTATGGCTTATTTTGTGCGGTGTTTGGATGGTTATATGCAATTGTTAAAACTCTTCAAACTGAACATTTAAGGTATGTGTGATATACTGCATGTAAATTATATTTCAATACACCCCAATTTCCTCCCCAGAAAGAGTTGTTTTATTAGTTTGGATATTACATACCACACCTTTTTCTGTGAATTTCATACACATATATGTACCTATGGAAATGTTGTTAGGGGGCATCATATTGTACATACATTTCACAACTTGTTAGTTTTCACTCATCAACATATCTTGGAGAGCTCTTTCCATGTCAATAAATGTGGATTTTCTTTTTTTTTAAGATTTTTTATTTATTTATTTATCCTCCTAGAGCAGGAGCACAGAGAGCTGCAGGCAAAACAGGCAGAGGAGAAGCAGGCTCCCTGCTGAGCAAGGAGCCCGACGTGGGACTCAGTCCCAGGACTCTGGGATCATGACCTGAGCCGAAGGCAGATGCTTAACCAACTGAGCCACCCAGGTGTCCCAAATGTGGATCTTCTTAACTCTTATATTGTATTCCATAGTGTGGCTATAGTATGGTTTATCTAGCCATTCCTTTACTGATAGACATTTAGCTTTTCTTTAATTTTTAACAATAACAATGTTACAAAAATTTTCTTTGAAAATTTTTGCCAATCAGAAAACTGAGAAGTGGTATACCAATGCTGTAGATTACATTTTTCTCTTAAGTGGTGAAATCGCACATCCATTCACATGTTTATTGGTCATTTGTAGCTTCAAAAATTGCCTGTTCATATCTTTTCCATATTTTCCTGTTGTATTATCTTTATCTTATTATTTTTGCAGAAGAGCTGCATTTAGTGTGGATAGCACTTGCTTCTCTGTTTTGTACGTTGCAAATATTTTCTTCCAGTCTGTGGCTTGTTTTGATATTATCCTGTCTTTTCATAGACTGAAATTTCTCAACTTTAATGTAATCAAATGCATCTTTTCATTTAAGGATTTCTTTCTTCCCCAACTAAAGCTTATGAAAAATACTCTCATATATTGTTATGATACTAATAAAAATTTTTAAAAATCAATTTAGAATTTAATAAGTGACATGAGATAGTCTCTGGTGTCACTTTTTTCCAAATAGATACCCAGCTTCCCAAAAGTATGTGCTGAAGAGTTTTCTCTTCTCCCACTGATATTTTTATTAACATGTAGTCTACACACAATGTTACATTAGTTTCAGATGTAGAACATAGTGATTCAAGAAGTCTGTACATTACGCTATGCTCAACACAGATGTAGCTACCATCTGTTGCCATACAACATTATTACAATATCAGTGACTATATTCCTTATGCTGTACCATTCATCCCTGTAACTTATTCATTCCATAGCTGGAACCTGTATATTCTATGTCCTTCACCTACTTTGCCCATCTCCCCAGCCCCATCTGGCAACACATCAGTTTGTTCTCTGTATTTATGCATCTGTTTCTGCTTTGCCCATTTGTTTATTCTTTTGTTTTGTATTTTAGATTCCACATGTAAATGAAATCATATGGTATCTGTCATCTTCCACTGATTTGAAGTACAACTTTGACCATATATTTAATTCCCGTATATATTTGGATCTATATGAAAATATGTAGGTTAAACACCAAAGTCATCTTATACAGACTTTTCTGTACTATGTTTTTCTTCACATTAATTTATAAATTTAGCACTATGCAATCAAACTTATTCTTTTTTTAATGACAGAGCAACAGTTTGAACTGGAACAGAATTTCTTATATTTTCTAAAACTATTAGACCGAACAGAACTAAGACTGAGCAAAACAAAGGCAGAGAAGCCTTGGGAGCAATCCGTTTCATTAAAGGAAAAGAACTGGGTATTTGTCTACCTCTCTGTCAGGAACCGTATTTCAAGTAACAAAATAGCCCAGTTAATGAGCAAAAACACTTGCTTACAGATTAGAAGAATGCTAGCTAATAAGCAGAGAAGAAAGATAGAATTCAAAAATTATCACTTTGTGATCCCCAATGAAATCATTGATTCAGGCAAGGATCATCTATAGATGTTTAAATCATCAGATGCTTGTCATGAGCAGAAAAGTATAACTTTACAAAAGAGGTATTATGTCATCACCAGCTTAACCCAGTTTAATTTGTTTATGGGTTTTTTCCTTAGCTTCTTGAAGTAGATGCTTTGATAGTTTATTTCCAACTTTTCTTAATTTCACAGGTTTGTTTTTTGTTTGTTTTGGTCAGGTTTATTGCAGTAAAATTTATACACAGTAAAATTCACTTTTTTACATGTATATTTTTGTGAGTTTTGACAAATGTATGCATTCATGTAACTACCACCACAATCAAGATATGGAATATTATCCTCATCCTCAAAAAGCTCCTTTGTACCTTTATAATCAAGTATCCCCAACCTCAGCCTCTGGAAACCACTTATCTGATTGCTGTACCTCTAGTTTTGCTTTTTTCAGAATGCCAAATAAATGGAATCAGATTAGAGTGTCTGAGTTTCATTTAACATAGGGCTTTTGAGCTTGTCCTTGTTCTTACTTGTATTAATAACCTTTCTTTTTTTTTAAGATTTATTTATTTATTTATTTATTTACTTGGCAGACAGAGATCACAAGTAGACAGAGAGAGGGGGAGGCAGGCTCCCTGCTGAGCTGAGAGCCCTATGTGTGGCTCCATCCCCGGGGTCCTGGGATCATGACCTGAGCCGAAGCCAGAGGCTTTAACCCACTGAGCCACCCAGGCGCCCCAACCCAATTATTTCTGTTGCTGAACAGTATTCCACTGTACGTATGTAGCATGATTTCTTTATCCATTCCAGTTTCTGAACATTTGGGTTGCTTCCAGGTTAAGCCATTTACCAATGAAGCTGCAAGAAATATTTTCATACAAGTCTTTGTGTGGAGTTATGTTTTCACTTCTTCGGTAAATACTTAGGAGTGGGATTGTTGGGTGATATGGTAAGGATATGTTTAACGCTATTAAAAACTATTTCCTAAAGTGGCTGCACTATTTTACATTCCCACCAGAATTATATGAAAGTTCCAGTTACTTCGATCTTCACCTGCACTTGGTTTTGTCATTTTTTAAAAACCACTTTAATAGGTGTAGCTATTCTAATCTTTTGCCCAGATTTTTCAATAGAGTTGTATATTATCTTATTATTGAACTGTGAAAGTGTTCTTGTATATTCTGGATACAAGTCCAGAATTATATTAGCTATGCTGATTTACAAATAATTTTTTCCCAACCTGATGTTTGGTTTTTCATTTTCTTAACAGCATCTTATAAACAGCAGTAGTTTTAATTTTAATAAATCTAATTTACCTATTTATTGGCTATGGTTTATACTTTTTGTGTCCTACAAAAATTTTTGCTTCAATAAATGGTGTTTGGAAAGCTACATGCCAAAGAATGAAAGTGGACCACTTTCTTAGACCATACACTCACCTCAAAATGGAATAAAGACCTAAATGTAGGATCTAAAACCATAACATTCCTAAAAGAAAATGTAAGTAGTCATCTCTTGGATATCAACCTTAGCAACATATTTATAGATATGTCTCCTGAGGCAAGGGAAACAAAAGTGAAATTAAACTATTGGGACTACTCTAAAATAAAAAACTTTTGCACGACAAAGGAAATCATCAACAAAACAAAAAGGCAACCTACTGAAAGGGAAAAGATATTTGCAAATGATATATCTAGGGTTAATATCCAAATATATATATAGAACTTATACAACTCAGGGTGGCTGTCTGGCTCAATTGGTAGAGCATGCGACTCTCAATATTAAGGTCATGAGTTCAAGCCCCACATTGCACATGGAGCCTACTTTACAAAAAAAGAACTTACACAACTCAACACTAAAAAAATCACAATTTAAAAATGAACAACCTGAATAGACATTTTCCAAAGAAGATATACAGATGGCCAACAGACACACAAAGATGTTCAACATTACTAATCACCACAGAAATGCAAATCAAACCCACAAGGAGATATCGCTTCACACCAGTCAGAATAGTTAGAATCAAAGACAAAAAATAACAAAGACATCCTTGTTGGCAAGGATGTAGATAGAAAAAAGGTTGGCACTGTTGGTAAGAATGTAAATTGGTGCAATGATTATGGAAAATGATGGAGGAGCCTCAAAAGATTAAAAATAAAAATACCATATGATCCAGTAATTCCACTCCTGACTATTTACCCAAAGAAAATGAAAACACTAATTTGAAAAGATACATGCAACCCAATGTTTATTGCAGCATTATTTACAATAGCCAAGATATGGAAGCAACCTATATGTCCACTGATAGATGAATGAAGAAACTGTGATACACACACACACACACACACACACACACACACACACACAAAATAGAATATTACTCAGCCATTAAAAAAGCATGAAATCTTGCCATTTGGGACATGGATGGACCTAGAAGGTATATGCTAAGTGAAATAAATCAGACATAGAAATACAAATACCGTATGAGTACACTAATATGTGGGATCTAAAAAGCAGAGCAAGCAAACAAACAAAACAGACTCAAATACAGAGAATAACTGCTGTTGCCAGAGGGAAAGTGGGGGAAGCATGGACTGGGTGAAATAGATGAGGGGTATTAAGAGGTATAAATTTCCATCTATAAACTAAAGAAGACATGGGAGTGAAAAGTACAGCATATAAAATAGTCAACAATATTGCAATAACATTGTAGGGTGACTACACTTACCATGGTAAGCATTGAGTAATATACGGAATTCTCTAATGAATATATTGTACATCCTTAACTACTATAACATTGTATGTCAATTATACTTCGGTAATTTTAGAAAACCACAATGAGATGATAATACCATGATTTCAAAGAAAAAGACACAAAATTCTAAGTGTAGGTAAGCATGTGAAGCAGCCAGAACTGTTACTGGTTAAATTGAAGAAAATATCAACACAACCATATTGGAAACATTTCAGCAGTGTCTGCTGAATTTGAAATTACATATACCTTATGATCCCACAAGGGGCATGTCTGTGTCCTAAATGACATGAATGCATAAGAATTATCCATGAAAACCTCAGCCTGATAGCAGCCCAACTGTCTATCAACAGTAGAATGGATAAACAAATGGTAGTTTATTTCATTGCTCCACAGCAATGAAAACAAATTGCACCTATATGCAGTAACATGAGTGAATCTCAGACTTATGAGTAGGTCAAAGCTAGACCCAAAATAATACACATCATATAATTCCACTCACATAAAATTTGTGTATAAAGTCTTCCTTTATCAGGAGAGAAGAATTAATCTTTGGTGTTAGGCAGTGATTGTCTTTGGGAAGGAGACACAGGATGAAATTAAGAAGGGCACAGGAGAGCTTCTGGGATCCTGTTATTCTTCTGTGTCTTGCTCTACTTATTATATGAGTATTTGCACATTGAGAAAATTAATTGAGCTGCATGCTTAAGAATTTCACAGTTCTCTGCATTTATTATACTTTAATAAAAAGTACTTTAAAGATAAAAAATTGCTTGACACAAATTACAGAGATTTTCTATTATATTTTCTAGACATTTTAGAGTTTGACCCCATACATTTAGGTAGATGATAACATTTTGAGTTGATTTTTGTGTAAGGAATGGGATTTTTTTTTTCCATGTGGATGCCCAATTGTGCCAACATTCTTTGTTGAAACAACTGTTCTTTTTCTACCGAATTACCTTGGCACCTTCACTGAAAATCAATTGCCCATTTTTGTGGGTATCTTTTGGGGCTCTTTATTCTGTTCCACTGTCTACCCTTTCTACCCAAAACCATACTCTTTGACAACTATATTTTACATAGTCTCAACTTCAGGTAGTGTGAGCCCCCCACTTTTATTCTCTTCCAAAGTTTTTTTTGGCTATTATAGGTTCTTTGTTTTCCATAGAAATTCTTGTAAAGATTTTATTTATTTATTTATTTATTAGAGAGAGCACAGAAGTGGGTGGGGGGAGGAGCAGAGGGAGAGGGAGAAGCAGACTGCTCACTGAGCAGGGTGCCCCCTGGGTGCTGGGAGGAGTCCATCCCAGGACCCCAAGTTCATGACCTGAGCCGAAGTCAGATGTTTAACCAACTGAGCCACCCAGGCGCCCCTCTATATAAATTTTAAAATCAGCTTGTCAGCAACTCATCCAAGAAAAGGCCTGCTGGGATTTTGCACCACACAAATTCTAATATGTTATCATTTCATTAACACTTAGTTCAAAATATTTTCCAATCTCCATGTTTATTTCTTCTTTGACCTATAGGTTATTTAAAAATGCACTTCTTCATTTCAAAACACATAGCAATTCCCAATTTATTTTTTACTAGTTTCTACCTTTAATTCACAATGGTTGGAGAACATATTCTGTGTTATTTCGATCTTCACCATTTGTCAAGACTTGCTTTATGCCCTTCATAGAGTCAGATTTTGTAGATGTTCCATTTTTACCTAAAAAGAAAGTGTATTCTGCAATTTTAGAGTGCAGGAGTCTACATTTATTGATTGTGCTAAGATTATTGATTGTGTTATTTAAATATATATTCTTACTGCTTTTTGTCTTTATTGTAAATTTACCAATACAGGTAGGGATCTGTTAAAAATCTCCCATTATATTTTTACAATGAAATATTATACAACAATAATATGAATAAACTGCAACTGTATATGCAACCACATGGATGAATCTCACAAATGTAATATTGAATGAAAGAAGGTAGACACAAAATAGCACATAATAGATGATTCCATTTATTTATTTACTTTTTGCCTGAATTAATTTTATTTTTTATTAAGTTCAATTAGCCAACACAAAGTGTATCAATATTTTCAGATGCAGTGTTCAATAATCAGTTGTGTATAACACCCAGTGCTCATCAGATCACATGCCCTCCCTAATGCCCATCACCCGGTTACCCCATCACCCCACCCCTCCCCTCCAGCAACCCTCGGTTCCCCCCGCCCCCCAAGTCCAGAGTCTCTCATTGTTTTTCTCCCTCTCTGATTTCTTTCCATTCAGTGTTCCCTCCCTTTCCCTATGGTCCTCTGCAGAGATAAAATTCAAAAACAAGCAAAACTAATTTGTTTTCAGAAGTCCGAACAATGGTTACTCTTGGTAGGGGGAGAGAGTTTTGTGACTGGAGGGGGACACCAGTGGGGCATCTGGGATGCTGTTAATGTTCTCTTTCCTGATCTGGGTTTGGCCACACAGATATGTCCATTTTGTAAAAGTTTATCAAGGTGTACATGTATGGTTTGTGCACTTATCTCTCTGTTACATTTCCAAAGGCACTCTCTCTTTTTTTAAAGATTGTATTTATTAATTTGACAGAGAGAGAGAGAGAGAGAGCACAAGCTGGGGGAGCAGCAGGCAGAGGGAGAGGGAGAAGCAGACTCCCCGTGGAGCAGGGAGCCAATTCAGGGCTCCATGTGGGGCTCGATCCCATTACCTGAGCCCAGGGCAGATGTTTAACCAACTGAGCCAGCCAAGCGCCCCTCAAAAGCTCTCTTTTTTAAAAATTTTTTATTAACATATAATGTATCATTAGCCTCAGGGGTACAGGTCTGTGAATCGCCAGGTTTACACACTTCACAGCACTCACCATAGCATACCTTCCCCAGTGTCCATAATCCAACCACCCTCTCCCTACCTCCCTCCGCCCAGCAACTGTCAGTTTGTTTTGTGAGATTAAGAGTCTCTTATGGTTTGTCTCCCTCCCTCTCCCATCTTGTTTCACTTTTTTCCTTCCCTACCCCCTAAACCCCCCACTTTGCCTCTCAAATTCCTCACATCAGGGAGATCATATGATAACTGTCTTTCTCTGATTGACTTATTTCGCTCAGCATAATGCCCTCTAGTTCCATCCACATCATCGCAAATGACAAGATTTCATTTCTTTTGATGGCTGCATCATATCCCATTGTATAGATATACAACTCTTCTTTATCCATTCATCTGTTGATGGACATCTAGGTTCTTTCCATACTTTGGCTATTGTGGACATTGCTCCTATAAACATTCAGGTGCACGTGCCCCTTCATATCACTACATTTGTATCTTTTGGGTAAATACCCAGTAGTGCGATTGCTGGGTCATAGGGTAGCTCTATTTTTCAACTTTTTGAGGAACCTCCATGCTGTTTTCCAGAGTGGCTGCACCAGCTTGCATTCCCACCAACAGTGTAGGAGGGTTCCCCTTTCTCCACATCCTCGTCAGCATCTGTCATTTCCTGACTTGTTAATTTTAGCCATTCTGACTGGTGTGGGATGGTATCTCATTGTAGTTTTGATTTGTATTTCCCTGATGTCAAGTGATATGGAGCACTTTTTCATGTGTCTGTTGGCCATCTGGATGTCTTCTTTGCAGAAATGTCTGTTCATGTCCTCTGCCCATTTCTTGATTGGATTATTTGTTCTTTGGGTGTTGAGTTTGATAAGTTCTTTATAGATTTTGTATACTAGCCCTTTATCTGATATGTCATTTGCAAATATCTTCTCCCATTCTGTCAGTTGTCTTTTGGTTTTGTTAACTGTTTCCTTTGATGTGCAAAAGCTTTTGATCTTGATAAAATCCCAATAGTTCATTTTTGCCCTTGCTTCCCTTGCCTTTGGCAATGTTTCTAGGAAGAAGTTGCTGCAGCTGAGGTCGAAGAGATTGCTGCCTGTGTTGTCCTCAAGGATTTTGATGGATTCTTTTCTCACATTGAGGTCTTTCATCCATTTGGAGTATATTTTTGTGTGTGGTGTAAGGAAACAGTCCAGTTTCATTTTTCTGCATGTGGCTGTCCAATTTTCCCAAAACCATTTGTTGAATAGTGTGTCTTTTTTCCATTGGACATTCTTTCCTGCTTTGTCAAAGATTAGTTGAGGGTCTATTTCTGGGCTCTCTATTCTGTTCCACTGATCTATGTGTCTGTTTTTGTGCCGGTACCATACTCTCTTGATGATTGCAGCTTTGTAATAGAGCTTGAAGTCTGGAATTGTGATGCCACCAACTCCGGCTTTCTTTTCCAACATTCCTCTGGCTATTTGAGGTCTTTTCTGGTTCCATATAAATTTTAGGATTATTTGTTCCATTTCTTTAAAAAAATGGATTGTATTTTGATAGGGATTGCATTAAACATATAGATTGCTTTAGGTAAGTATAGATATTTTCACAATATTTGTTCTTCCAATCCAGGAACATGGAACATTTTTTCATTTCTTTGTGTCTTCCTCTATTTCTTTCATGAGTACTTGATAGTTTTCTGAGTATAGATTCTTTGCCTCTTTGGCTAGGTTTATTCCTAGGTATCTTATGGTTTTGGGTGCAATTGTAAATGGGATCGACTCCTTAATTTCTCTTTCTTCTTTCTTGTTGTTGGTGTATAGAAATGCAACTGATTTCTATGCATTTATTTTATATCCTGACATTTTACTGAATTCCTGTACAAGTTCTAGCAGATTTGGAGTGGAGTCTTTTGGGTTTTCCACATAAAGTATCATATCATCTGCGAAGAGTGATAGTTTGACTTCTTCTTTGCCGATTTGGATGCCTTTAATTTCCTTTTGTTTTCTGATTGCTGAGGCTAGGACTTCTAGTACTATGTTGAATAGCAGTGGTGATAATGGACATCCCTGCCGTGTTCCTGACCTTAGCAGAAAAGCTCTCAGTTTTTCTCCATTGAAAATGATATTTGCTGTGGGTTTTTCATAGCTGGCTTTGATGATGTTGAGGTATGTGCCCTCTATCCCTACACTTTGAAGAGTTTTGATCAGGAAGGGATGCTGTACTTTGTCAGATGCTTTTTCAGCATCTATGGAGAGTATCATATGGTTCTTGTTCTTTCTTTTATTAAGGTATTATATCGCATTGACTGATTTGTGGACTTGCAGCCCTGGAATAAATCCCACTTGGTAATGGTGAATAATCATTTTAATGTACTGGTGGATCCTATTGGCTAGTATTTTGGTGAGAATTTTTGCATCCATGTTCTCAAGAATATTGGTCTATAATTCTCCTTTATGGTGGGGTTGTTGTTTGGTTTTGGGATCAAGGTGATGCTGGCCTCATAAAATGAGTTTGGAAGTTTTCCTTCCATTTCTATTTTTTGGAACAGATTCAGGAGAATAGGAATTAATTCTTCTTTAAATCCTTGGTAGAATTCCCCTGGGAAGCCATCTGGCCCTGGGCTCTTGTTTGTTGGTAGACTATTGATGACTGTTTCAGTCTCCTTACTGGTTATGGGTCTGTTCAGGTTTTCTATTTCTTCCTGGTTCAGTTGTGGTAGTGTATAGGTCTCTACGAATGCATCCATTTCTTCCAGATTGTCAAATTTGCTGGCGTATAGTTGCTCATAATATGTTCTTATAATTGTTTGTATTTCTTTGGTGTTGGTTGTGATCTCTCCTCTTTCATTCATGATTTTATTTATTTGGGTCCTTTCTCTTTTCTTTTGAGAAGTCTGGCCAGGGGTTTATCAATTGCATTAATTCTTTCAAAGAACAGGCTCCTAGTTTTGTTGATTTGTTCTATTTTTTGTTTGTTTGTTTCTATTTCATTGATTTCTGCTCTGCTCTTTATTATTTCTCTTCTCCTGCTGGGTTTAGGCTTTCTTTGCTGTTCTTTCTCCAGCTCCTTTATGTGCAGGGTTAGATTGTGTATTCGAGACCTTTCTTGTTTCTTGAGAAAGGCTTGTATCGCTATACATTTTCCTCTCAGGACTGCCTTTGCTGTGTCCCACAGATTTTGAACAGTTGTGTTTTCATTATCATTTGTTTCCATTATTTTTTTCAATTCTTTAATTTCCTTGTTGACCCATTCTTTCTTTAGTAGGATGCTCTTTAGCCTCCATGTATTTGGGTTCTTTCCAAATTTCCTCTTGTGATTGAATTCTAACTTCAGAGCATTGTGGTCTGGCAATATGCAGGGAATGATCCCAATCTTTTGGTACTGGTTGAGACCTGATTTGTGACCCAGGATGTGATCTATTCTGGAGAATGTTCCATGTGCACTAGAGAAGAATGTGTATTCTGTTGCTTTGGGATGGAATGTTCTGAATATATCTGTGATGTCCATCTGGTCCAGTGTGTCATTTAAGGCCTTTATTTCCTTGTGGATCTTTTGCTTGAATGATCTGTCCATTTCAGTGAGGGGGATGTTAAAGTCCCGTACTATTATTATATTATTGTCGATGTGTTTCTTTGATTTTGTTATTAATTGGTTTATGTAGATGGCTGCTCCCATGTTAGGGGCATAGATATTTAAAATTGTTAGATCTTCTTGTTGGACAGACCCTTTGCATATGATATAGTGTCCTTCCTCATCTCTTATTATAGTCTTTGGCTTAAATCTGATTTATCTGATATAAGGATTACCACCCCAGCTTTCTTTTGATGTCCATTAGCATGGTAAATTGTTTTCCACCCCTCACTTTAAATCTGGTGGTGTCTTTGGGTATAAAATGAGTTTCTTGTATACACCATATTCATGGGTTTTGTTTTTTATCCATTCTGGTACCCTGTGTCTTTTGATTGAGGCATTTAGCCCATTTACATTCAGGGTAACTACTGAGAGATATGAATTTAGTGTCAAAGGCTCTTTTTTAAAAAAAAAGTTAACTTTACTAGTAATCAAGAATCTGCAAATTTGAACAACAGTGAAATATTATATGCTCTCAGCAGAATTAAAATTCTCAGTATTTGTGTAGAGGTAGAGAAAAAGACAGTGGCTTTATATTGAAGGTGGATCTTTTTTCAGCACTCTGTAGTTTTTTTTTTTTATCCATTTGGACAAGTTTTGTCTTTCAATTGGAATGTTTAGGCTGTTTACCCATGATGTGATCACTGGCATATTTTGACATATATCTACAATCTTATTTGCTTTCTATTTGTTCTGCCTATACTATATTACTTTTTCTCTTTTCTCTTGCCCTCTTTTGTATTGCTTGATTTTTTTTTTTTTAGAATTCCATTTCCTTCTGTCTAGTTTAGAGCCCTCCTAAATAAATTTTCAATCTCTTGGCTGTATTCCTCACTCCCATCTGTGATTCAAAATGCCTGTGCTTTTTCCCTCAACATATCACTGCCTTGGAAACCAGTGATTTTGGTTCTATGCCTCGGCCCTTTACCACAGGGAAAGGGTTTTTATCTCCCTTTCCTCATCTCATCAAGAAAAGTTAATGAACTTGTAACCATATGTATGCACCATTTCATGATATATGTGCACCGTTTGAAACAGCTGTAACATAGCCAAATCCTGATTCCTAGAAACTCATCATCCAAAAGAGGAAGCAATGGGATAAAATTGGGAAGTTATGCATATAGAAGCCAGGGTAAGAACCCTGGGTGGATGTCACCTGGAAATGCTTTTTATCCTATCTTGACCTATCTTCCTGTATAGGTAGTGTTTGATATCCTCGAATCTACCACTAGATGTCAGCAAATCCTAGAAAGGGTTGGGCGGTTCCCGTTGTGGGATTGTAGGTGTTTTATTCCAATCCTTTTTGTTTTATTGTACTTTCTAAATGTTACAGAGAACGTGTATCACTTAAATTCAATAAAAATAAAAATATTACACATAGTAGGCACTTAATGGTGGTAAGCACCATACTTATTCCTCTTTGTTAAGGAGCAAAATAATACAGCTCATTAACATTACTAAGCTATAACTGGATATCTTACCTCTGTAACCCGGGTATCTTTTCCAAAGATAAGCCAGGTTCTCACCCTCTCTGGGCCTCATGTTTCTATATCTTTAATATGTAGATAACAGTCCCCCCTCAAAAGGTTGATCTCAGTATGTAATATCACCATGCACATGCAAAGGGAATGCTCGGGGCAAGTTGCTCCCCACCCAGTTAAAGAGGTGCACAGGAAACACAAGGGTCCTTTGAGGGAGCAGCCCATGGTTCAGGTTGCTCAGAACACAAACCACTTGGTAAACAAGGCTGGATATGTAGTCTGGATCCACCAGGTGGGGAATGCCAGCTGGGAAAAGGAGTTTGTAGTTCTCTTGGTAGGTAGCAGATTGCCTCTGAGGGTGTTTGTGTGGTAATATCAGAGCCAGTGTCAAAGAATCTGTTCTGGGCATCTGTGTGTAAAGTGGCCTGGAAAGAGGCAGATGGAAGACTTGGGAAGCCATTACAGGGGCTCGGTACTTGGGGCTTAAGCCACCTGCTTTCTCCCCAAAGCGTCCTCTCTACAATGTAGGCAGGTTAGCAGACCTTGATGAAGAGATAGAGAGAGAAAGAGGGAAAGGAGAGAGGGAAGGAGAGAGAGAAATCAATGAATAAAGTATATATGAAACTGCATTGATAGTCTTTTAGTCTTTGTATATGAAAAAACATTTTCAAGCACAATTTATGCCATCCAATATATACTATTTAATAAGAGACATTAAAAATAACATTTTGGGGATGCCTGTGAGGTGGTTATGCATCTGCCTTCAGCTCAGGTCATGATCCCAGGGTCCTGGGATGGGGTACCGCATAGGGCTCCCTGCTCAGCAGGGATCCTGCTTCTCCCTTTGCTTGTGCACTCCCTCTCTCTTTCTCTCTGACAAATAAATGAATAAAATATTTTCAAAAATAAGTAAAAAGTAAAAATAACTTTTGTTTCTTTAAAAATGCCTTTTTGTGACTAGGTAATATTCCTGTGTGTGCGTGTGTGTACACACTACATCTTGGAGGAATGGGTGAAATAGCTGAAAAGTATTAAGGGTACAAATTTCTAGTTATAGTTATAAAGTAAACAGGTCATGGGAATGAAAAGGGCAGCATAGGGAATATGGTCAATAATATTGCGATAACACTGTATGGTGACAGATGGTAACTACGTTTATCATGGCAAGCATGCATAATGTAGAGAATGGTGGAATCACTATGTTGTATGCCTGAAACTGATATAACATTTTATGTCAACTATACTCCAATAATAAAATTTTTTTAATATCTTTTCATTTAAAAAGAGGAAAAATGGGGACAGATGCCACCTGGTGATCAGAGTCAGAATTGCAGTACTGAAAAACAAGACGCTTTGCAAGGGGAGGAGGAAATAAGGGAGGGACTTGCATTTGGCCTCAGCCAGGTTTTCTTAGAATTTACCATCCACTGGTAACAATCTCTGACTATAGGACTTTCTGTGGCCCTAAAACTAGACATCTGTCTCCTGCTTGAGCTGAAAGGAAAGCTGCATATATGAGTGTATTATCTGGAGGAAAGAAGTTTGAGACATATAAATACACATTCACAGATACACCATCAAATCAGTTGCTTTACTCTTTTCCCAGCAAACAGGCATATTGTGAGCATGTTTCTAAAACACAATATGTGTGTACATAAATTTTGTCACTTGGGTTATGTATTTTTGCTCTTTACAATTTTATCTTAATAAATTTTCCTGATTACAAAATTTTAAACATGACAAAAACATATATGTGTATATTCAATTATCCTGTACATCCCATTTACCTAACCCTCACTCCCTGACCCAAAGATACTCACTGAAAATAGGCAGGTGAATGTTCTCCAGTTATGTTTCTCTGTATGTACTTTATTGATGTAGTTACACATAAAGAAAACTGCATAAAATATACTAAAGTACACATGTTCTTCAAGGCTGTAATCATGTTACACGTATTCTTCTGCAATTTGCCCATTTCATTAAAATATGAAAATCTCTGATTTTCACTAGCATTTCATTAGTTAGTGTTTACTGTGCACAAATATTGCCCGTTATGTGAATTTTCTGTTGACATCATGGACCTACCCATCTAACATATCACAAATATGAACCCCATAGACTTTGCAAATATTATCTCTGCTTTTCACATAACTTTTACAGTTTTTCCCACCACACAGTGTTTTAAATTTTGAATATTATTAATTAAAATTCGTTTTGTAAATCTAAAATTACTACAAAATAACATTTATGTTAAAAATAAATAATAAGTGGCCCTTGGGTGGCTCAGCTGGTTAAGTGTCTGCCTTGGGATCAGGTCATGATCCCTGAGTCCCAGGATGGAGCCTGCATCAGACTTCTTGCCCAGCGGGGAGTTTGCTTCTCTCTCTACCCCTCACCCCTCTCCTGTGCATCCCAGGACCCTGGGATCATGACCTGAGCGGAAGGCAGAAGCTTAACCCACTGAGTCACCCAGGCGCCCCTGCCTTCCTATTTTAAATAAATAAATAATCGCATCCATTAGGAAGCATATTGTTTTTTTAAAAAGCAAAAAATAACAAGTGTTGGTGAGGGTGTGGAAAGCAGAGACTCAGATATTCGTGCACCAATGTTGATAGCAATATTATTCAAACTGACAAGACTCTCTCCTTGACCAAACTTTAATCGTGCACCTCTGAACCCTCTCCTCAACCTTGGACTTCCACGTTCATCTTTGCCTAGCCTAATTTTAGCAAAAATCCCGCTAAGTCAATTCCCCAAGAATCCCCACCTCAATGTCTGATCACCCAGCCTGCCTTCGGCAAGGATCCTGGTCAGGTCATTTTAGCCAGAATCCCTCCCATGCTCCTGAGGCTTCCTCTTCTATTTTCCACCCTGATCTCCACCCTGTTCCTTGGCTATAAATCTCCAAGGAAGATTTAAAGATTTATTTATTTATTTATTTATTTATTTATTTATTTATTTGACAGACAGAGATCACAAGCAGGCAGAGAGGCAGGCAGAGAGAGAGGGAGGGGAAGCAGGCTGCCGCTGAGCAGAGAGCCCGATGCAGGGTTCCATCCCAGGACCCTGGGAGCATGACCTGAGCCAAAGGCAGAGGCTTTAACCCACTGAGCCACCCAGGCTCAGTGGAATCTTCTCAAGGAAGATTTAGAGCTGTATTCAGAACTGAGCCCAGTTTTACATTGAAGTCTCTTCCCCATCACAATAGTTTCTGAATAAAATCTGTCATTACCACTTTAACTACTATACAGATCTGTTTTTCTTTTTCTTTTTTTTTAAGATCTTATTTATTTATTTGACAGAGAAAGAGAGCACAAGCAAGGGAATCGGCAGGCAGAGAGAAAGGGAGAAGCAGGCTCTCCTCCGAGCAGGGAGCCTGATGGGGGACTCAATCCCAGGCCCCTGGGATCCTGACCTGAGCTGAAGGCAGGTACTTAACCGAATGAGCCACCTAGGCACCCCAGCTCTGTTTTTCTTTAACGACAATAGCCAAAAGATGAAAACAATCCTAATGCCCATCGATGAATAAGTGTATAAACAAAATACGGCGTATTCATAAAATGAAATACTATTCAGCCTTAAAAAGAAATGAAAGTTCATCTTCGCTTTTGTTTCCTTTGCCTTTGGAGACATATCTTGAAAGAAGTTGCTGTGGCTGATATCGAAGAGGTTACTGCCTATGTTCTCCTCTAGGATTCTGATGGATTCCTGTCTCACGTTGAGGTCTTTTATCCATTTTGAGTTTATCTTTGTGTACGGTGTAAGAGAATGGTCGAGTTTCATTCTTCTACATATAGCTGTCCAGTTTTCCCAGCACCATTTATTGAAGAGACTGTCTTTTTTCCACTGTATATTTTTTCCTGTTTTGCCGAAGATTATTTGACCATAGAGTTGAGGGTCCATATCTGGGCTCTCTACTCTGTTCCACTGGTCTATGTGTCTGTTTTTATGCCAGTACCATGCTGTCTTGGTGATCACAGCTTTGGAGTAAAGCTTGAAATCAGGTAAGGTGATGCTCCCAGTTGTATTTTTGTTTTTCAACATTTCCTTAGCGATTGGGGGTCTCTTCTGATTCCATACAAATTTTTGGATTATTTGCTCCAGCTCTTTGAAAAATACGGGTGGAATTTTGATCAGAATGGCATTAAAAGCATAGATTGCTCTAGGCAATATAGACATTTTAACAATGTTTATTCTTCCAATCCAAGAGCTTGGAATGGTCTTCCATCTTTTTGTGTCTTCTCCAATTTCTTTCATGAGTGTTCTATAGTTCCTCGAGTACAGTTCCTTTACCTCTTTGGTTAGGTTTATTCCCAGGCATCTTATGGTTCTTGGTGCTATAGTAAATGGAATCGATTCTCTAATTTCCCTTTCTGTATTTTCATTGTTAGTGTATAAGAAAGCCAAGGATTTATGTACATTGAGTTTGTATCCTGCCACGTTGCTGAATTGCTATATGAGTTCTAGTAGTTTAGGGGTGGAGTCTTTTGGGTTAAGGAAACAGTCAACAAAACAAAGAGGCAACCCACGGAATGGGAGAAGCATTTTGCAAATGACAGTACAGACAAAAGGTTGATATCCAGGATCTATAAAGAACTCCTCAAACTCAACACACACAAAACAGACAATCATATCAAAAAATGGGCAGAAGATATGAACAGACACTTCTCCAATGAAGACATAAAAATGGCTATCAGACTCATGAAAAAATGTTCATCATCACTAGCCATCAGGGAGATTCAAATTAAAACCACATTGAGATACCACCTTACACCACTTAGAATGGCCAAAATTAGCAAGACAGGAAACAACTTGTGTTGGAGAGGATGTGGAGAAAGGGGAACCCTCTTACACTGTTGGTGGGAATGCAAGTTGGTGCAGCCACTTTGGAGAACAGTGTGGAGATTCCTCAAGAAATTAAAAATAGAGCTTCCCTATGACCCTACAATTGCACTACTGGGTATTTCCCCCAAAGATACAGATGTAGTGAAAAGAAGGGCCATCTGTACCCCAATGTTTATAGCAGCAATGGCCACGGTCGCCAAACTGTAGAAAGAACCAAGATGCCCTTCAACGGACGAATGGATAAGGAAGATGTGGTCCATATACACTCTGGAGTATTATGCCTCCATCAGAAAGGATGAATACCCAACTTTTGTAGCAACATGGACGGGACTAGAAGAGATTATGCTGAGTGAAATAAGTCAAGCAGAGAGAGTCAATTATCATATGGTTTCACTTATTTGTGGAGTATAACAAATAACATGGAGGACATGGGGAGATGGAGAGGAGAAGGGAGTTGTGGGAAATTGGAGGGGAAGATGAACCATGAGAGACTATGGACTCTGAAAAACAATCTGAGGGTTTTGAAGGGGCAGGGGGTGGGAGGTTGGGGGAACCAGGTGGTGGGTATTAGAAAGGGCATGGATTGCATGGAGCACTGGGTGTGGTGCAAAAGCAATGAATACTGTTACGCTGAAAAGAAATAAAAAAAAAGGAAATGAAATTCTGATACATGCTACAATATGGATGAACCTTGAAAACATTATGCCGAGTGAGAGAAGTCAGACACAAAAGGACAAACACTGTATGATTCCACTTATGAGATACCTCTAATAGCGAAATTCATAGAGAAAGTGGAATGGTGGCTGCCAGGGGCTGGGAGGATGGCAGCATAGGAAATTACTGTATAAGGTGTATGGAGCAAGATGAAATGAGTTCTGGAGATGGGTGGTGGTGACGGTCATAAAAAAAAAATGGATGTATTTAATACCACTGAACTGTGTACACACACACACACACACACACACACACAGATTCAGGGCGCCTGGGTTGCTCAGATGGTTAAGCAACTGCCTTTGGCTCAGGTCATGATCCCAGGATCCTGGGATCGAGTCCCACATCCGGCTCCATGCTCAGGGGGAAGCCTGCTACTCCCTCTGCTTCTGCCTCTCTCTCTCTCTCTCTCTCTCTTTCTCTCCCTGTCTCTCATGAATAAATAAATAAAATCTTTCAAAAAAAGATTCAAACGGTAAATTTATGTAATGTCTATTTTATAAATACGTGCATAAGTACATAATACAGTCCATTTAACAGAAACTGAGCACTACCCTGCCAAGTATCAAACGCCAACCCCCAGGGAGATTTGAGCACTCGGCCTTGGAGGCTTTGGGACACAGGGCAAAGCTCTAGAGTAATTCCAGCTGTAACTACTTCTCTCTGCTAACTCAGCCCACACTCAGTGATAGGAATTGCGCATTACTCATATGCAAGAATACCAGGAGGCCTGGGTCATTGTGGCCATTTTAAGGACTTCCTACTGCAATATCATTTCCCCATCTCTCTATATGGATTACTGGGAATGTTTTTTTATAGTGTGATGGTTAGTCCCAGATAATTTGCAAATATTTACTCTAGCCATTTCAGACAAGTTTGAGGGTTTATTTGCCATAGAGCGTTTTAAATTTTTCAGTAATATTATAATGTAAAAGTAATACAAGTCACTATTAAAAAAAAAAAAGCAATACCCTGGCCAGCATCGATTGCCCAAGGAGATTAGAGCATTCAAAGTCTTGGCCACTTGAGGGGCACCTGGGTGGCTCAGACCATTAAGTGTCTGCCTCCAGCTCAGGCTGTGATCCTAGAATCCAGGGATTGAACCCCACATCGGACTTTCCAGAGAGCCTGCCTCTCACCCCGCTCATGATCACTCTCTCCTTCTTTCTCTCAAATAAATAGTTAAAAGTCATTTTAAAAAATAGTTTATCAGGGTGCCTGGGTGCCTCAATTGTTAAGCGTCTGCCTTCACTCAGGTCATCATCCCAGGGTTCTGGGATGGAGTCCTGCATCGGTCTCCCTGCTCAGTGGGGAGCCTGCTTCTCCCTCTCCCACTTGCTCTGCTTGTATTCCCTTTCTCGCTGTGTCTCTATCAAATAAATAAATAGAATCTTCAAAAAAAATAGTTTATCGAAGCCCTGGCTGGTTCAAGACCCAAGGGGAAATCTTTAGCGTAATTCCAGGCTTGACTACTAAGCAGGCATTTACAAATTTACTTAACTTCTCCTAATTTCCTATGGCCTGATCTGAATTAGTGATATAATAACAAGTAGCTCACATAGCTGTTAAGATCAAGGGACATGTTGGGGCGCCTGGGTGGCTCAGTTGTTAATTGACTGCCTTCGGCTCAGGTCGTGATCCCAGGGTCCTGGGATCCAGCCCCATATCAGGCTCCCTGCTCTGTGGGGAGCCTGCCTCTCCCTCTCTCTCTGCCCCTGCTTGTGTTCCCTCTCTCACTGTCTCTCTCTCTCTCTGTCTCTCTGTCAAATAAATAATACAATCTTTAAAAAAAAAAAAAAGATCAAGAGAGATCTTGGGAGCCTGGTGCTCAGTCCCTCACACACAGGGCCTTCCAGGGTGAGAGGCAGGATGAAATCACAACACCACATGAGCTATTTTATAGACCAGTGACCGGTCCCCTTATACTTTAGGGGAGTGACATAGTATCACTCACTGCCTGAGTATATGGCCCAGACAATGGGCCTGGGTACACTGTATACTGCATCCCCTTTGACACAAAGCCACCTACATCCACCAGCCCTCTCAGATCACTGTGATTCTCTAGGTATTCTGGAAAGGCTAAACGGCGCTTTTGTTTATTTTTCTATGAGCCACATTAGTGGTTGTCTAACTAGTCCTTGGAGCCACAGCATCAGCATTACCTGGGAACTTGTTAGAAATGTTTATCCCTGGGCCTCACCCAGACGCAGTCCAGCAATCAGCCTTTGCGCGTCCTACAGGTGATAAAGGGCAAAGTTGAAAATCCTTGGCTTTAATCCAGAAACAACTGACAGTTTTATACGTTATCACCTCTCAGAGCCTTGGTCTCTTCCGTGAGTGTGAAAAATTGCACCACTTCATCACAGTGGTGTGAGGAATAAATGGGAATCCTTTGCAAATGGTATCTGTTGATACTCCGTGTTGGAAGATGAATTACCTCCCGGAGCTGGGAAAAGTTTTGCTCTTTTTGCTATATCCTTACGCCATTTCCTTTTTTTAATATCCTGAGACTGTCCTAAAAATGAATACTTTTAAAAATGTGCTCTGTGGGGCACCTGGGTGGCTCAGTGGGTTAAAACCTCTGCCTTCGGCTCAGGTCATGATCCCAGGGTCCTGGGATCGAGCCCCACATCGGGCTCTCTGCTCAGCGGGGAGCCTGCTTCCTCCTCTCTCTCTCTCTCTGCCTGCCTCTCTGCCTACTTGTGATCTCTGTCTGTCAAATAAATAAATAAAATCTTTTAAAAAAATGTGCTCTGTTGTTCTTATGTTTCCTTCGCAGTGACTATAATAAAAATATAGTGAGAAAACTATGTTATAATGTCTGGCACAGAATAAAATTTCAACAAATACTAGTCCTGGCCTACCTTAATTTCTCTCTCACATAAAAAATATGACTTTGGGGGCACCTGGGTGGCTCAGTGGGTTAAAGCCTCTGCCTTCAGCTCGGGTCATGGTCCCAGGGTCCTGGGATCGAGCCCCACATCAGGCTCTCTGCTCAGCAGGGAGCCTGCCTCCTCCCCTCTCTCTCTGCTTGCGTCTCTGCCTACTTGTGATCTCTGTCTGTCAAATAAATAAATAAAATCTTTAAAAAATATGACTTTGACATAAACTACATGGAACACAGCTATCATAGACAGCATCTGAAGATGTAAGCAAGAAGTAAATTATGCATACATTTGCATAACATATAAAGCTTTGGTGCCATGTCTTCATTGATGGATGTGAGTTCTGAGCGAAAAAAATACTCTCACCATTTCCTTTTATTCCAGGTGCTTACTGGGCCTTAGTAGTTTAGCACAAGTTTGACATTGGAGGGGAATTATTCCTGACTGATCACTGTGGCTAGAGGTTTATCAATGTCCAGTCAACAGCAGCCAATCTGAGCCTCAAGGCTAATTAATGCAAACATTACCATCCCGCCTAGAACACTTTCTGTAATACACCAGCCACTCAGTACATTGTAATGAATTAATTAATAAATAAATAATAGTGACTTCTATCTAGGCTCAGTCTCAGCTTAAATTTACACAACATTATTTCAGTAAAGCTCAGGGGAGGGAAGGAAGATTATATATTGATGATTTGTTTTTTAAAAACTGGAAACAATATGCCAAACAATATGCCAAAATATCAACAGTAATTTCCTTTGGCATATATATTTCTATACTTTCATAAATTTCTGCATAAATAATAACTGTTCACAAAACTAGAAAAAAGTAATCTGCCTTTAAGGATTTTGGTACATAATACTACATAAAGTTGTATAAGACTAAATGTGGGTCAATTCCTTAACTTCTTTCTTTTAAAGATTTTCTTTATTTGTTTGACACACACACAGAGAGAGAGAGAGTACAAGCAGGGGGAACAGGCAAAGGGCCACAATCACGATCTCGGGTAAATGCGAAGAAGCATGTTCTGAGCACCTCTGTGCATCAAGCTTTGCTCTGGATGTTTGAGATACATTAGTGAACAAAACAAAGTCTTTGCCCTCCATGCAGCTTATATTCTAGATTCTTAGAATATAGAAGAAGAAACAAATAGTAAACAACAAAATACCATATGTGCTATAATGTGAGGTAGTGATGTGTGCTATGAATATGCATGTGGATATGAGGCTTAATAGATGGAATTATTAGGGACGCCTGGGTGGCTCCTTCGCTCAAGTGTCTGCCTTCAGCTCAGGTCATGATCCCAGGGTCCTGAGACTGAACCTCATGTCAGTCTCCCTGCTCAGTGGGGCGCCTGCTTCTCCCCTGCCTGCCATTCCCCCTGTTTGTGTTTGGTTTCAGACTCTCTCTCACTCCCTAACTTGCTCTCTCTGTGTCAAATAAATAAATAAATAAAATCTTTTTTTAAAAATATGGAATTATTATACCGTAAACAGCTTGGAGAAATGGCTGATGCCAATTCTGGGGTATTTAATATATAAGATAAGAGTAGGCTATCTTGTCATATCATTCAGCAAAGAAGCTGTCAAAAATTGCTGGTGTGTGTTGGGGGGGGGTGGAAATTAAAATACTGAGGTCATAGCCAAAGGAAACAGGAGATAACCTGAAGAGGCTTCTACTGACCAAAGATGGAACCTGAGCATTTTTTTAAAGGCTATATTAGATGAAAACACATTGAATATAATTTTTAAACTATTAAGATCGTTCTCAAAAAAGATAAATAGATGACTCTTAAATATGTGAAAAAATATTCATCCTTACTCATAATAAAAAGCGTATAAATTAAAAGTAAAATGAGATGCAATTTCTCATCAGATTGACAAAAATTCAAAGGTTTTATCACATAGACTTCTGGTGAGGCTATGAACAGGAACTCTTGTGTTTTGACAGTGAGAATATAAAATAGTACCACCCAGTGGAAGGGAAATGGTCAAATCTAGTAAAATTACATAAGTATTTACACTTTGACCCAATAATCCCACTTCTAGAAATCTATCCCAAGAATACATTGACAAAAATTAAGACATATGTATTAAATTATGCATTTCAGTCCTGTATGTGATAGCAGAAGGTTAAAAAAAAAAGTCCATCAATAAGTGACTGCTTGAATCACCTCTAATATATTCATATGTTGGAGTATTACGCAGTTGTAAAAAGAATGAGGAAAACGTACTCTATATACTACTATGGAGTGATCTGCTGATCTATTACTAAGGTGAAAAAAGCAAGGGGGGCACCTGGGTGGCTCAGTGGGTTAAAGCCTCTGCCTTCGGCTCAGGTCATGATCCCAGGGTCCTGGGATCAAGCCCTGCATCGGGCTCTCTGCTCAGCGGGGAGCCTGCTTCCTCCTCTCTCTCTGCCTGCCTCTCTGCCTACTTGTGATCTCTGTCTGTCAAATAAATTTTAAAAATCTTAAAAAAAAAAGCAAGGTAAAGTGAAGTATAAATAGCATGCTACCATTTATCTAAAAGGGGAGAGAGAGAGGGATGAGTACACAGATGATAGAGATAGGAAATGAAAGAAAAATAGGTCTTTTATATCAAATCAAGATAATAGGTAGACTCTCAATCCACTTCTATCCGGAATTCAAGCTGTGGGGAGTGATAACAGCTAGGTGGTCCAGCTTTGTGAAGATCCACAGGCCCCTAGTCACCCATCTTCCCAATGAGACCATGACCAAGAATTTTTTTTTAGAGAGGGAGGTGGGAAGGGGCAGAGAGAGAGAGAAAAAGAGAATACTAAGCAGGCTTCACACCCAGTGTGAAGGCCAGTGTGGGGCTCAATCTCACAACCCTGAGATCATGACTTGAGCTGAAATCAAGACTTTGACACTTAACCGACTCAGCCACCCTGGGGTCCCTAGGCCACGACCCAGTTGTTTAAGAAGAAAGTCAATTCAGCTGAAGAAACAGTAAAGAAAGAGCCCAAGAGAGCCACAGGTTGCAGCCAAACCTGTTTCTGCAAAAGTTGAAACTAAGACAAAAACAAAAGGCAACAAGAAAAGATAAACCTTTAGGGAAAATGTGTGAACATGACAGAAAGGAGAAGAGCCACCAGAGTGGCTAACAAAAACACTAAAGACTTCAGGAAAGAAGAATAAAGAAAGGAAAGCATAGTCTCTGATGTAGCAAGACAGAAAGAAGTTGAAGTATGCCAGTTAGAACTGGCATACCTATACTAAGTCTTATCAGACATCACAGTACATCTCATCTTTTACAGTACAGAGGAATGGTTTCTATCAACCATTTTGAAAATTTAAATTTCTTAGCAGCTCCATAAACACATTTTTTAAAAGGATTAAATTCAACCTTATACTAGTATACTAAAATATATATTTATATCAGCGTAAATGAATGCTTTGTTTAGGAAGCAAAATCATGTGCTGGCTGCTTGTTTCTCTGTAAAGCCAGAAATCATTGGGTTATTGAATTATAAGAGGCTTTGACTGCATCCCATAGACTGGAACCAAGGGTAGTTTTTACGTCCTGTCATAAAAGGCATAACTAAACGGTAGAGTTGAGTCACAGTCTTGCAGTTAACATGTCACACATTTTTCAAATTACTTATTCATGTTGTTGTATTAATTATATCAGAAATCAAGAAAGCTCTCAAGGATAATTGGGATCATGTCAAAAGCATTCAGCAACCAATTTGAAAAGAGTCACAATGGCCAATTTCAGTATCATTAAAAATAATAATTGCAAGAGCTTGGGAAGATGGCAGAGTAGGAGGACCCTGAGCCCACTCCATCCTCTGCTTACAACTAGATATCATCCACATCCAAGCCAACAAACCAGAGAGAGATCTGAAGACTGACAGAACAAACTCCACAACTGGAAATAGAGAAGAAGCTCCATCTGAAAGGTTAGGAAGGTCAGAAAAGCAGTGTATGTACAAGCAAACTCAGTGCCTGCCACTGTTGTGGGCTACTCAGAGAGTTCACTGAAACACAATGCCATGAGCACAAATATTCAAACTGCAAACCAGGAGATCCACTGAATTACCTCTGCTGTCTTTCCTCCACCATTTAAAAATACTTTGAGTCCAACATCTTGAAATCTTCTCAACTAGCTGCCCGCTGGTCTCAGAAAGTGGATTTCAAATTATTAATCTTTGTTTTTCTTTTATTTTCATAGAAATCTTCTTCATTAAATGCTTGCCTACTAGCACCATCCAGCAAAAAGCCCCTACTACCAAGTCCCAAGAGATGATTCAGCTGGTCCTTAATGAACAAAAGACAATCAAATGAGAAGTGAACTTACATTGTTCAAGTTATAGAAAAATGTCTCTTCTTTCCTTGAACAAGAGGAGTAACTACAAAGAGTTTTTGCTTGACCAAACTTTAGTTAGGCTCCTGAACCTTCTAGGTCCATTTTTGCACTTACTTGTAAAATCCACTTTTAGCAAGAGCCCTGCTAAGTTTATCCAGAACCTTCCCCCTTTAATATCTGGTTAGGTTTCTCATTTTCTATCACCCCTCCAGGTGATATCTGATCCTGTCCAAGTCCCCTTAACCCTGATGTTTCCCTTAATTTGTCATCCACTGGCCTCCATCCTACCTACTTGGCTAAAACTCCCCCACTTGCTCATGCTATATGCTATATGCTTAAACCGCATACTGGGAAATGTAACACAGTCATTCACATCTGCTGTTCCTTCTACCTGGAGTCCTGTCCGACATCCACATTTGATGGACTAACTTTTGCATTCTTTTCAAATCTTTTTTTAGACATAATTTACTTTGGGAAGCCTTCTATATCCCAATGGCATACTAGAGTTAGCTTGCCCTGACTTTCATGAGCCTATTATGCATATGTCTTCTCAACTCTGTGTTCAGTGACATCAAATTGACAGCTTGAAATTAGCCATAATGAAAGCACTTACAACATAAAAATCAGAAAACACTGCAAATCAGGACTTTTATTTTTCCAGAGAACTGATTGTTAAGCATTTACCAGCACACTACTGCCCTGCCTCCTCCCTACATATCCCAAATTTGTGTTAGATGTCTGCGCTATGGGCTCTGATAATATCCTAACACCCGTCACTACTTACTGCAGGTTGTTTGTCTATCTCACCCTCCAGGCTGAAATTTTCTTGAGGGTAGAGATACTATATCTCTAGAATCTTATCTATGTGGCTCATAGAAGGTACTAATTAGTATTACTACTCTTTGACAAGACTGGTCATCTGAATGGATGGCTTTCAGAATCCATGGTTGTTAAACATTTGCAAACCCTGGGAGAAACATTAGCAAAGAAGACAGCTCCTGGCCGCCATCTGCAATGATCACATATTTGCCTGAAAAACATGGACTCAGAGCAAGGGGAGTGAGTTGGATGCTTTCTATCAACTGTGCCATCAAGTTGTGACTTGATGTAGGTATTTCATCTACACCACATAGGTCTGCCCTACAGAATAGACCACGCTATTCACAGTCCAGGGCTTCTTCCTTCTTCATCCTATCAAGCAACAGAAAAGACCGTAGTGTTTGCCTCTGTGATTCACCTTTGCTCTTGGCTGCCATTGTTCATCAGCCGCCTCTTACAGTTAATATCAAGGGCCTGCAAGAGCATATGGACCCAGTAATACTCAGCATAGCATGTTTTCAAATCTGCTCATATAGAAGACAGAAATGGTATCATAAGCAGAGCTCTGGTGCAGAGAAGAACTACCATAAAATAGCTCTGGCCAGAAGCTTGAACTCTAACTCAGCTAGCCATTCTTGATCTGTGACTACAAATTCCTGGACAACCAGAAGCACCCCTGGTTATTCCAAGAATATTTATGAATGACTACTCTTTAGTGTTGCTACTCAAAGTATGATCTGAGATCAAGCAACATCAGCATCACCTGTCAGTTTCTTGGAACTGGAGAATCTTAGGTTCTAGTCTGGATCTAATGGATCAAAATCTGCATTTTAAACAGATCCTCCAGGTCATACATATACGTATTTAAGTTTGAGAACCACTGGTCTACAGAACACTGAATTTTCTGAAACTAAGCAGTTAGCCCCTTAGAGTCATGGAGTTTAGGGTGTCAATGCTAATGGCACATCATGATAACAAATACTACTTATGTAACATGAAAAGATTTACATTCACTTTACCATTAAATCAAAAAAACCACGACATAGCCAATTTTAATCAATCTGATCCTGAAGTTTGAAAGCTCACCATCTGAAAAGAAAGCACTCTAAACACTATAGGTTTGGGAGTTAAACAAAGCCTGGGTTTCGGTCCTACTTATGCCACTTACTTGTTGAGTGATCCTGAAAGAACTACTTAATTTTTCTAAATATCTATTTCTTAATCAGTTAACAGTAAAAATAATAGTATTTTATTTTCAGAGTGGTGATAAAAATTAAAAGAGGAAACCTATATAAACTCTCCAGCATGTGGTAATTACTCATTAAATATTAGTTTCCTCCTTCCCTACTGCATCCTTTCTGAAAACAAATTAATTCAGAATAAAACAAACAACCCAGGGGCACCTGGATGGCTCAGTCCATTAAGCGTCTGCCTTTAGCTCAGGTCATGATCCTGGGGTCCCGGGATGGAGCCCCACATCAGGCTACCAGCTCAGCAGGGGAACCTGCTTCTCACTCTCCCTCTGACCCTCCCCTTGCTCTCTCGCTCTCTCTCTCTCTCTCTCAAGTAACTGAATTCTTAAGAAAAAAAAAACCATGCCACGGATAGCTTTTGGAAATTTAAGAGCAAAAAGAAAAATAAACACTATTCGCACATCGATGTACATTCAGTACCATCTCTGTGTGGTACAATGAATTGTTCTGATTGAACTAGGGTTGAAAGAAAAGCCATTCTGTTCTTTTCAAATGAATTGGTGACATTCCGTTTCAGTTGTTGGACTCTAGGTTACTATCAGAGGTGCGTATTGTATTCATCCATGCTCTCTGGGAAGCATATTTTGGCCTGGTATTCTTTACCTACCAAAACACGAACATAAGCACAGACAGACAGAAATAGATACTGAGTACCTGGCAGATGGACAGCGAAGCTCCTAGACAGCATTTCCCAATCCAGGGCCACCACCGATAAAGCTTCTCCACTTTGTATTTATTTCATCATCTGATTGTTCTCTGAAAGCCCCTTACCACCTCCCACCCTGCTTTATAAACACCCCGAGGAGCTGTGTCAGAGTTTTGTTGTTGTTGCTTCTGCTACGAGGAAAAAAAAGACCATGACAACCTCGACAATGACTTGCTTCCAACTAAAAAAATATGCCATCTGTGGTAGTGTATGACTAGGTCACAATGACTCTCAGACCATTCACTCTGAAGGAAGACAGTAGCTATGTCATGAGGACAGTCAGCCAGCCCTATGAAGATATTTACATGGTGAGGAACTGAGTCATCTTGCAAACAGCTCCATGAGGTATCATAGAACTGTGTCCTTTAACTCCAGTCAAACCTTCAAGTGACTGCAGTCCTGACCTACATCAAAGATTCTTTTTTAATTTTAGAGAGAAAGAGAGAGAGGATGTGAGGGGAGTAGAGGCAGAGGAAGAGAGAGAATCTCAAGGAGACTCCCTGCTGAGCATGGATCCCGATGCAGTCTTCAGTCTCACAACCCTGAGATCATGACCTGAGTTGAAATCACAAGTTGGATGCTTAACCGACTGAGACACCCAGATGCTCCCCAACATTTCTTAAAAGATTTTTTTGTTCTGTGCTACATCTTAATTGCAACCTCATGAGAGACCCAGAGCCAGAATGACCCAACTTAGCCACTCCCAGCTGACCTTCAGAAGCATGTGAGATAATAAATGTTTATTCTTTTAAACTGCTAAATTTGGGGGGAAATAGTTATGCAACAATAGATAATTAATAAGACACTTTTCAAATAATTTGCTCCCCTCAAAACAGTAGACTTACATATATTACTAGAAGCAATGTATGAAGTTGCTACTCTATATCCCCAGGTTTTGCTTAACAATTCTTTCCATAAGATACATCACTTATCTGTCCTTCCTCTTTAAAATTTTATTTATTTATTTATTTATTTATTTAGAGATGGTGTGTCATCAGGGGTAGGGAGAGAGGGAGAGGGAGAGAGAGTATCTCAAGCAAACTCCCCACTAAATGTGCAGAGCCAGACATGGGGTTCGATCCCACTACCCTGAGATCATGACCTGAGCCGAAGTCAAGAGTCAGATGCATAACCAACTGAGCCACCCAGGCACCACCATATCTAATCTATTTTATTGCTGTTGTTGTTGTTTTATTAACATATAGTTTGCCAAGAGCACTTGTATTATTTGTTTCAGAGGTACAGGTCTGCAAATCATCAGTCTTACAGTTCACAGCACTCACCATAGCACATACCCTCCCCAGGTTTACCCTCCACAATGTCCATCACCCAGCCACCCTAGCCCTCACTACCCCCTCCCTCTAGCAACCCTCAGTTTGTTTCCTGAGATTAAGAGTCTCTTATGGTTTGTCTCCCTCCCCAGTCCCATCTTTTTTTGTTTATCTCTCCCTACTCCAAACAACTCCCCCCATCCTGCATCTCAAATTCCTCAACCTTCTTAATGTATTACTCAATCAGCTTTTGTGACCGCTATAGCATTTGTTTAGGGATGAAATCGAATGGGCAAAATTAGCACATTGGAAACCATAAGAGACCAAAGAAAGAGGACCAAAATCTGCTTAAAAATAACCAAGATACAAGAAATCAAGGTGTCTAGAGAGGTAAAAGTGGCTTCAAAGAGGAGTTAAAACATTTGCAGTATATTCTGCATAGAATAAAATTGTGTTTTCTAACCAACAAAAAGTAAACTGATAAAACTGAAAAATACTAAATTGGAAACAAATGGAAAAGCCAACATCATATGTAGCAAATTTTCCTATATAATTCACATATCCTTCTATAAATGTGAAGATAGTGTTATAACAGTGGGTAAACAATTTGTCCTTGATACACTCTGCAATGAGAGCTTCTAGAACAAAATACAAACATGTCATCACAATCCACAAACAATAAAGTCACTGTCAATTGGAAATAAACCTGTATTGAGCACCTGTTGTTTGTCAGGCAAGGAACTCTGCATGGGGAAAGTGGCTTACTTTAACTACCTCTATTTGGTAGCTCCTGCCCACGTATAGACCCCTCCTCCCCAGGCCTGCCTCTTCTCTTCTCCGTCCTCAACACTCTTTCTCCACAAAATAGGTAAGTGTAAAGGCAAGGGATCTAAAAATAGAGCTAGAAGGAAAGAGAAAATTCCTAACACTGCTGCTAATGGGACTTCATGATAATAAATATCATTTATGTAATTTATATAAACTAAAGATTTATATTCTTTTTGTTTCTGAACCCAGAATAACTTCATTTCCTCCACTCTTCTCTCATCTCTAGAAACCTGCTTCTTTACAAAGGTTTTCTCCCTCTTTGAGACTTGATTTCTTTTCTAAAATGAGGATAATGGGACACCTGGGTAGCTCAGTTAAGCGTCCAACTTTTGATTTCCACTCAGGAAATGACTCAGGTCATGACTCAGGTCATGATCTCAGCATAGTGAGATTGAGTCCCTCACGGGGCTCCATTCTGGGCTTGGGAGCCTGCTTAAGATTCTCTCTCTCCCTCTCCCTCTGCCCCTCCCCCCTCTACATTCATTCATTAATTAAATGAGGATAACAATGCTCCTTGCAGGGTTGATCTGATCTTGTAATAATACCATGTCATTATGACATCATGTGTGAGGGCCAAGCCCTGTGAAAACTAAATGCCAGCATGCTAAAAGGGTATAGAAAATGCAGGAACCCCTTCAAGAGACAGAAAATGGTGCAGTTTACCAAGAGCACAGAGGGCTTAGGAGAAAGGACTAGAAATGTACTCTGAATCCATGGCATGAGGATCTTTGAATGCCAGCTCAGGACTCTATAAATCATGTCAGAAAATCTGGCCTGGCTCAATGGCTGTTGTCCAGGGCAGGAGTGGGGATACTTTGGTATAAGAATGTCAAGAATGATGGTATTATTTCAAGTAATAATGACATACACATGCTCTATTTTGTTTCCTTCCACTTATTCAAGATTTTATTTATTGTGGTTAATATACATCATGTCTTATTTTTTAGAATCCCAACTCCTAAATTTAATCTCAGATAAAGCTGTGTACATATATAACACTTATATTTTACTCACAACTTTCTGACAGCAATGTTATTCCAAAACCTTAGGGGATGCAGAATGGAGGGAGGTGACAGCCAGGGCAAGCAGTGTGTTGTTCTGTTGGTAGGCAGTAGGATGCCTCTGAGAGTGTCTAGGTGATATGATTGCATCCAGCTTCAGGAAAACCAATCTGAGCAACTATGAACTATTAAAGAGAAATTATTCTGACATTTGTTAAAACAATAAGAAAGACTTCATTTGACACTATTGCAGTAGGGGGGAGAAATTGAACTCAACTCCAAATATAACAAAGACAGCTAGAGATTTACAGCCAGAGAGTAGAGTGAAGGGGTCAGGGGATGGAAAATTATTAAGAGGAGATATTAAGAGGAGATAACGTGAAGGGGATTCTTTTTTTTTTTTTTAAGATTTTATTTATTTATTTGACAGAGAGAGATCACAAGTAAGCAGAGAGACAGGCAGAGGGGGAGGGGGAAGCAGACTCCCTGCTGAGCAGAAAGCCTGGTGTGGGGCTTGATGCGGGGCAGGGCTCAATCCCAGGACACTTGAGATCATGACCTGAGCTGAGGGTGGAGGCTTAACCCTCTGAGCCACCCAAGCACCCAAGGTGAGGGGGATTCTTGCTAAAGACAGGCCAAGGGCATAAGGCCAATGTCATGGCCTAGTTCAGAAGAAGGTTCAGAGGAGCTTGACTAAAGTTTGGTCAAAAAGAGTGTCTTTGTCAGGGCACAGTTGCTCAGAAGAGAAAGATGGGGGTGAGGGGACGTATGGAAAGACTTAATAGAGGTAGAATCCTGGGAATATGTATGGGTTACTTTCTCTGATGAGCCCTCCCCACTGTGTGGATGGCTCTCTTGATGTGGGAAAGGAAAGAAGCAGATCATCTGGGAGAATGTCCTACCAATGACCTGTAGGTAATGCCTCCAGTCAAGAGGCACTGGCCAGTGAGATAGTCTAATAATGGCTCCCAAAGATATGTCCACATCCCATTCCCTGGAACCTATAAATGTTACCTTATTTGTAAAATAAGAATTTGCATAAGTAATTAGATTAAGGATTTTGACATGAGGAGATTATCCTGGATTATCTGGAGAAGTCCTAAATGCCATTACAAATGAATGTATAAGAGGCAGGAAGGCAGAGGGAGATTTGCACACAGAAGAAGAGGACAAAGAAAATAAAACTAAAAAAAAAAAAGAAAAGAAAAGAAAAGACCAAACAGAAGGGGGACAAATACAGGGTATGCCCTGATGCTCACATGAATCTTCTACTTCCAGTTGCAATTACTCACTGGGAAAAAGGCAGGACTATGAAGAGGGCAGAGAGAATCTTGTCAGCATACTTATCCCAAAGAAACTAAGTTCTAACCCAGAAGTAACTGGGTTATCCTGAATTGGCAAATTTAGCTTTCAGGTCTCATTAAAAAGGTTTAGGATGGTGGGGCTGTAGTTGTGAGATAGGTTGACTTTAGTTACAGAGAAATAAAGTTACATTTTTGCAAAGAAGGAGGAGTAAGAGGAGGAGGAGAGGAGGAAGAAGAGGACACAATGTGACCACGGAAACAGAAATTAGAGTAACCTGGCCACAAGTCAAGCAATGCTGACAGCCACCAGAAGCTGAGAGAAGCAAAGAATAGATTCCTCCCTAGAGCCTCTGGATTGGGTATAGCCCTACCAACACCTTGGTTTCAGCTCAGTGAAAACTGATGTTGAATGTCTGGTCTCCAGAACTAGGTAAAAATGAGTAAGTTTCTGTTCTGAGCCACCAAGTTGAAGACGACTTGTTACAGCAGCCTCAGGAAACTCATACAGTCAGGCAGAGCAACCTTATTGTTAACATCAGCATTGTCACCCTGCCTGATACACACCAGCCACTCAGTATGTGGTCCTGAATGAATGGAGGTGACTCCTGGCTCAGTCTCTGGGTGAACACACACATTCTCATGCAGAAGATTTTCAGGAAGCAGGGTCTTAGTGCCTCTGATCCACAGCCACGGGAGGCCATCTGCTTCACAGTCAGAGGGCAGCATATTCAGGAGTCTGCCACCTTTCTCCCATGTAAACCCTGAGCCAGGCTCCTCGCAGAAGTCCAAACACAACCCTGCCTCCCATCCTGAGCATTGAATTGAGGTTTCTCTGTGCTGAGGCTTTTGGGGAAATGGCTCTCAAGAATATGACAGAAGGGGGGGCGCCTGGGTGGCTCAGTGGGTTAAAGCCTCTGCCTTCGGCTCAGGTCATGATCCCAGGGTCCTGGGATCGAGCCCTGCATCGGGCTCTCTGCTCAGCAGGGAGCCTGCTTCCTCCTCTCTCTCTGCCTGCCTCTCTGCCTACTTGTGATCTCTGTCTGTCAAATAAATAAATAAAATCTTTAAAAAAAAAAAGAATATGACAGAAGGGATGCCTGGGTGGTTCGGTTGGTTAAGCATCTGCCTTCAGCTCAGGTCATGATCCTGGGGTCCTGGGATCGAGCCCTGTGTTGGGCTCCCTGCTCAACTGGGAGTCTGCTTCTCCCTCTCTCCCTGCCCTTCTCCCTGCTTGTGCTCATTCTCTCTCACTCACTCTCTCTCTCTCTCAAATAAAAAAAAAAATATTTTAAAAAGGGGGCGCCCGGGTGGATGTCAGTGAAACGTCTGCCTTCAGCTGGGGTTGTGATCTCTGCCTGCCCTGTGTTGATCCTCTTCTTTCTGTCTACAAAGTCATGCCTGCCCTTCCTTCCTGGTCCTTTCCTTATCTCTCTAAATTCGGGTATAAGTCCAAAGGTTTATAGGATATAGGAAATTGTATCCAAACTGGCACCTGGCAATTCTGGGGGGTGGATACCAGCACTGACACAAAAATGACGGCTGTGGGAGGGGAAAAAATGAAGCAAAATAGGACTGGAGAGGGAGACAAATCATAGGAGACTCTTAATTTCAGGAAACAAACTGAGGGTGGCTGGGGGGTTGCAGGGGAGGGATGGAGTGGCTGGGTTATGGACACTGGGGAGGGTATGATGTGCTAAGGTGAGTGCTGTAAATTGTGTAAGACTGATAACTCACAGACCTGTACCCCTGAAGCAAATAATACATTATATATTAATTTTTTTAAATGACAGCTGCCTTGTAAATGGATCTACGGCAAGTTGATGAATGTTATTAGGTGAATTTGGAATTTATTTCAGAAGTGACAGCTACTGTTCCAGCTTGCTACATGTAGCAAATTACAAATTGTAGTGATATCATACAACATTATTACCTCCACGTCACAGGTAAGGAAATCATCTCAAACAGGGTTTCATGTCCAAAATCACAAATCAAATAAAAGATTGAAGCAGGATGCTGACCTAGACCTGTCTAATTGCTAAGCCCTATGTATTTCATTCTAAAATGGAGTCTGGTCGGGGCGCCTGGGTGGCTCAGTGGGTTAAAATGGAGTCTGGTCTAACAGATTGCAATAGCCATGGTTCTGCTACCCAGGGCCTCCACTAACACATGTGCAACCCTGACTTGCCCCAATATCTGGATTTCAGAACCAAAAAACCCCCAAGCATGAAGCCTGGGATACAGAAGCAACTATGCTGATTGGCCATAACTCCAGCTCTGCCCCATGCCCAGCTCCACCCCCACCTCCTACAAACATGCGCGGGAGCTTTCACTGTTAGGTCCATGATCAAACGAATGAGACTGAGACAAAGTTAAAGTTATGCAAAGCGTTATTTTATGTCAAGCATTAGAAGTCAGATTGATTGACCAGGGGAACGAGACCGAAACAAATTTAAAGTTATGCAAAGCTTTATTCTATGCCAAGCATTAGAAGTCAGACTGACCAGCCAGGGCCCTCTCCGAAGAGAGCGACCACCCCCAGCTCACAGGCTCAAGCATTGACTGACTGACCAGTCAGGGCCGCCTCCAAAGAGAGCGACCCCTCCCAATCTTACAGGCTACCTTTTATTGGGTAAGACTGCAACCCATATTTTGGTATCTCAACCCACCGGGTTTGTGTGTCTCTTGCTGATTGACTAGTTCCATCCGGTCTGGTGACATGTTATTCAAGATTACCCCATATCAGGAACTGTTACAAATAGTACTTTTTGGGAAGGCTTAGTCAGTTAACATATTCAGTGTGAATAATAAGATCGTCGTCCTTCCCAAGATGGAGTCATTTTGGTTTGGGCAAGACCTTCTCACTGTTACAAACAGTACTTTGTACTGATTAGATGTCTCTATCTGGCCTGACTCATCCTTGTATTCTGGGCTCTGTTATCAGGAACTAGCTGACTACATTTTACTGGTTTCCTGGACTTGCTTCTAGTTTCTCTGGGGGTGGGGGGAGGGTCAATTTAAGTTTACTGCACAAACAACAAAATGGTTATTTAACCGAGATGGAGTCGCTCTGGCTAAATAGGTCCTTACATTCACAACAGTTTATCCCCCAACTGTGCAGCATCCATGGTCTCCTCTTGCCCCTCTTAGCTGCCATGGACGCAAACCTGGGTTTGCCCATTTAGCTTAACTTGGCTCTCTTCTGTCCTTCATGTAGTTTCGGTAAACCTGCCTTATGGTCAGGCTTGAACCAGACCCTGTTTATTCTTAGAACCTATCCCTTCTTCCATCAATGAGTTGCAAAAACTTGAGGCAGGCCCCCTGCAGTCAGGACTAAGCAGGCTGGGTGGGATGTGCCCAGAGTGAAGAAGATACAGAGGGGGCATACTCGGGAACCTACTGGAACTGGGCAGATTTGCAAGACTGCAGAAAAGACTTGCACAAGTCCACTTGTGTGTGGGCTGAGGAGACTCATTGGAAGGTACCTTTGATTCATATGTATTTGGGGTGAACCTAGGAGACTGTTGGTGGCTGTTGGAGATGAAATGGACCCAATCAAATTCTACTCGCAGTAGAGGCTCAGGAACCTCCAGGAAAGGACTCAAGCTATGTCCACTGCTTGAGACAAGGTGCATCTGAAGAATTGGCTTGCTGTAAGATTATTTCAGGTCATAGTGGGGGTAGAGAGGTCTGATGCAAAAGGAAATTCATCCTGAGTGGGAACGGAGCTACATACAGTGATGTCCGCCCAGAAACAAAGTCTTGTCATTAGAGAGGTAGGGTTATTCCAATGACAACACAGGGACTAGGACTCCTGATGTACCTATTCCAACACTTCACAGTCCAGTGTAGGAAAATGGTCCAAAAATAATTACTGAATAAATCATGGTGATTCTCGGATGTTGTCTCCCAGGACACATCTCTTTTTTCAGAAAGCTAACATTCTCTTTTCAGCAGCTGGTGGCTGACAGCTGGTGGGAAGTGCGTTCTGTGCCTCTGTCTGTGTGATTGCTGCCAGGGGGAGGACGCCTCCCACAGACAGACTCCAAGCACAAGCTAACCCTCTGCATGGGCTCCATGGACCCAGCTAACCTGGGGACCCCATGGACATGACTGCCTTGCCTTCACAAGACTGAATTTTGGTCCCTGTGAGAGCAGGTTGTGAAACAGACCCTGTGACATTCCCAGCTAAGTGTCAGGTGCAGTGAGTGGAATGTCATTTCAACAGCGACAATCTGTTCTTGCAACAGCCCTGGAGGCCTGTCTTGGAGAAATCTTCCTTTTTACTGACAACTTAGGAATTCTCCCCGAAGAGAAAGAACCTTGCTTTGTAAGTGAATTTGCCATGTGTTTTCATACCAGTTTGGGAGGGGAAGATATAAAGCTGCGCTAGGCGTACAGCTAAGATTGTCTCTGGTTTAGTGACCTCCTTTAGGGTTGGATAAATGAATGCAGAAACAAACGAATGGGTGAATAACAGGATGCCTACATCAGCCAATGGTTCTGTGCATCAGAACCACCTGCGGAGCCTGTTAAAGCACAGATCTGGGACGTCACCCCCAGTTTCTGATTCAGTCAGTCTAGGAGGGATCTGAGACTTTGCATTTCTAATAAGTTCCAGGTCAGGATGCTGGTGCAGGAAGCACACTCTGAAAACCACAGACATCAGCCATCAGCGGAGACCCCCTTTGGCCATGATTGTTGTGGCTGCAAACTTTCAGCCTGGGCCTGCCAAGTAGCTCTCAGGTTACAGTCTAAAATAAATCCCCTGGTTTGGTGGGATTTGCCAAGATGAAGGAAATGGTAGGTTGCCTGTTTCCCTGAGCCTTTCAGCAACCTTAGCCTCATGGCGGAATGGGGGAACCATGGGCTTGGAGCCAGGCACTCTGGGGGTTTGTATGCAGGTTCTCTTAGCAGTTGTGTGAACTTTTAAAATTTAGGGACCAATGTGAGCCTCAGCTTAATTTTTTTTCTTTTTTTTAGAGAGAGTGAGAGAGAGAGAGCAAGTGGAGGACAGAGAGAGTAGGAGAGAATCTTAAGCAGGTTCCAAGCCCAGCACGGAGCCTAGTCTAGGGCTTGATCTACAACCCTGAGATCATGACCTGAGCCAAAATCAAGAGTCAGAGCCTTAACAAAATGAGCCATCCAGGCGCCCTTAGCTTCATTTTCAGTAAAAAGTTAGGATTCTGACTCTTACAATAATGTTGAGAGCATTAAATGAGAAACCCTGGGGAAACATTTGGCACAGCATCAGGCACATAGAAGCCATTCATAAAATGTTAGTTCCCTTCCTACCCTCTGTTCCACTCTCCTCATTTTGATGTTTTCTAAGACTCGGGTAAAATGCTTTCTGAGGCGGTCTCAAGGGTCATTTTGCAATATGTGAATATATCAAATCAAGACCTTAAACTTATACAGCTTAAATTTACACAACGTTATCTCAGTAAAGCTCAGGGAAGGGAAGGAAGATTATATATTGAAGATTTGTTTTTTTAAAACTGGAAACAATATGCCGAAATGTCAACAGTAATTTCCTTTGGCATATATATTTCTATACTTTCATAAATTTCTACAGAGAACAAATAATAACTGTTCACAAAACTAGAAAAAAGTAATCTGCCTTTAAGGATTTTGGTACATAATAGTACATAAAGTTGTATGAGACTAAATGTGGGTCAATTCCTTAACTTCTTTTTTTTTAAAGATTTTATTTGTTTGTTTGACACAGAGAGAGAGTTCAAGCAGGGGGAACAGCAGAGGGAGAGGGAGAAGCAGGCTCCCCGCTGGGCAGGACCCTGGGATCCTGACCAGAGCCGAAAGGCAGACGCTTGACTGACTAAGCCAACCTGGCATCCCATTTCCTTAACTTCTTATCAGTGGTTTAGGAAACATTGTGTACTTCTGAGAAGGAAGTACAGAGTATAACAGAGCCATAAAACTATGCTCAAGACTAAATATAGAAAACATGTATTAAGGGATACTTCTGTGCAAGGCATAGTTCATCTTTCATCCAAACCTTGGTCATAGTGATAGATTTCTACACTCATTTTGGTATCCAAGGGAGGGAGACCCAACTCATTCTTTCTCCCAGATGCACTGTATATCCTGACAGCCCCTCTAAAGTGGGGAGGACTTCCAGTCTCAAATCTGACCATTCCAAGTGAAGAAGGTATCCTTACAGCATGGGAGGAAATATACAGATGCTAAAAAGTAGGTTTCGGATACTGAGACACACATTACCATCTGAGACCCAAGCGTACAGGGAATGTGAGGAGAGGGACCTAAAAAGGGAGCATCTGAGCCTCAGACTCTTCAGAACTCCACCTCCAGGGAAGCCATCCAAAATACTGCTGCCTGAGGCTGAAAACAAGAATCCTTTTGGGTTAATAAGTTTCCCAGAATCCCACATATCTGACACAATAATTCTTTTCTTCTTTCTGAGACTCTATCCCCACTTACCCTAAACCCAAAGCCGCTCACTGCTAACACAGGTCCCTATAAGGGCCATGCTTCATTTGTGGAAGAGAGATGATTCCACTGGGGGATTAACAGTCACACTCACAGGAGGCCTAGTATAGGTCACTGCTCAATAAATATTTGTTAAAGGAATAAATAAAGGGATGAATATGTAGATGAATGTCTGGCCAAAGCTTTGGTGGAAATTATGGGCCATCAATGTGTGATTTGTTTCTATGGTTAAGCTGAATGGTTTTGGTTTCAGGCAGACATCTTGACTGATGGTGACTGCAAAGGGGCTGACACAGAGAAAGGCTGGCCTATATGTCACATGTTCTTTATTCAAATATAAAGCAAAAAAATCAAATCGATGGATGAGGATAAGGAATACTGCCTCTGCCACATATTAGCTGAGTGACTATCTAGGAACTAATTGTCTTTTCCAAAATCAAGTCTCCTCATCTCCAAAATCCAATAGTAGTACTTCTCTCACAGGATTGTTTAGACCCCTATAAAACAAATAGCTCCATGCTTGACACAGAGAAGTATTTAACAAACATCCATTCTCTTTTCCCTGCACCTTCCCTAAAAGAGACAGCTTGGAGGGGCGCCTGGGTGGCTCAGTGGGTTAAGCCTCTGCCTTTGGCTCAGATCATGATCTCAGGGTCCCGGGATCCAGCCCCGCATTGGGCTCTCTGCTCAGCGGGGTGTTATGCCCGAGTTTTCGTGTCTGAGAGACCACCAAGGAGCCAACAACGATGTAATCACACGAGGGTTTATTTGACAAGCTTAAGCTTGGGCCCAAGTATACCCGACACAGTGGAGTAGGGACTTGGACCCCAAGGTGACATGCTTAAGCTTGGGCCCAAGTATACCCGGCTCAGCAGAATAGGGACTTGGACCCCGAGGCTAGTTAAGGCAGGGGGTTTTATGGGTCATTACAAGAGATTTGGTGGGGGGAGGAGGAGAAGTTTCAGACTTTTCTGCAGTAAGCTGATTAGCTGTTGCCGGGGTGTTGCAGGGTGGGGTACTTTCTTGGAACTAAAGCAGGGTGGGGGTCCCTGGAACTAAAGTAAAGTAGGGGAAAGTTCAGCCTTTGGTCACAGGGGCCTGAGATGGCTGCCGAAGCTAAGATGGCTGTACTTATGCTAAGGCTAAACCTGAGGTGGGATGGCCTTAATTTTTCTCGGCCTCCACACGGGGAGCCTGCTTCCCCCTCTCTCTCTGCCTGCCTCTCTGCCTACTTGTGATCTCTCTCTCTGTCAAATAAATAAATAAAATCTTTTTTTTAAAAAAAGAGAGACAACTTGGAGATCGACTAACTAGCATAACTAGCATTCAAGGATGTCTAAAATGGGTCAGCAAGGAGGGAAATAAATAGGTATATGTGTTACAGTTGACTTTCATGGTCATGTGGTAGGAATGAATTGGGGGAGTCTGACAGAGTCTGGGGTAGAGAAAAAAATCCTAACTCTATTTTTATTTACTTTGGTGACTGCAGTGTCTTATCATGCCCCCCCAAAAGGCAAGATACAGAAGACTTGTCCATGCTAGACCTATTGCCAACTATATAGAATCTTGGAGAAATCAAGATGTCTCCCTTGTCTTCACTTCTTTAACAGGATAGCAATAACTAGCTTTTTCGAATCAACCATCCCAGAATGTTGTGGAGGCCAATGAAAAAGCCCTCTCTGTTGTTCTTTAATAAGAAAGAGGCTATGTGAGGCGAAGGACAGGGTTAAGAATCATAAAGAAGATAGATATGGTCCATATATACAATGGAATATTACTCAGTCATCAGAAAGGATGAATGCCCAACTTTTGCATCCACATGGATGGGATTGGAGGAGATTATGCTGAGTGAAATAAGTCAAGCAGAGAAAGTCAATTATCATATGGTTTCACTTACTTGTGGAACGTAAAGAATAACATGGAGGACATTAGGAGAAGGAAAGGAAAAGTGAATTGGGGGAAATCGGAGGGGGAGACGAAGCATGACAGACTGTGGACTCTGAGAAACAAGCTGAGGGTTTTAGAGGGGAGGGGGTAGGGGAATGGGTGAGCCTGGTGGTGTGTATTAAGGAGGGCATGTATTGCATGGAGCACTGGGTATGATGCATAAACAATGAATCTTGGAACACTGAAAAAAATTTAAAAAAATTTTTTTAGATTTTATTTATTCATTTGACAGATAGAGATCACAAGTAGGCAGAGAGGCAGACAGAGAGAGAGGAGGAAGCAGGCTCCCTGCCGAGCAGAGAGCCGGATGTGGGGCTTGATTCCAGGACCCTGGGATCATGACCTGAGCCGAAGGCAGAGGCTTTAACACACTGAGCCACCCAGGTGCCCCTAAAATTTTTTTTTAAAAAAGAATCATACTGTAGGTATTAGTCTTCCTCCTAGTTGTTGTAGTAGTAACAACAGGAGAGATGGTTTAATGTCCCAACAGAGCAGGGCCAGATGTCACCAGAAATTCAAAAGGCACAAGTTTACAACCAAATGGGGAAATCAGAAAGACTTCCAAAATCAAGAGGTTTCTCTGTAGCAGGCAGTGTTTTACGTGTATTACCTCGTTGCATTTTTTAAATTGAAGTACAGTCGACATACAATGTTATATTGGTTTCACATGTACAACATGGTGATTTGACAATTCTATACATACACAATGTTCACCATAAGTGTAGTTACCAAAACTGAATTCTTAAAACAAGCTCAGGGAGTAGGGATTGCTACACCCATGTTCTGAATGGAAAAAACTGAGAACCACAGAACTTAAGTCATTCCCCCAAAGTCAAACAGTTAATAAGTGGTGCAGCAGAGATTCAAAGGCAAATATGCCTGACTCCAAAGACATTAGCTCTTCAAGACCGCAATGGACACAAGGGTCCAAAGATACATATCTAATCCAGGTGCAAGGGAAGAGGAAAAAACGTTCGTTCCCAGGAGCCATCCTTCAACCCCAAACTTTTAAAATCCTACTCCCTGAATAAACTGTCCTCTATATTTCCCACTTGAGGGGGATGTGAACATTTGATAGGCAGGATTATGGGTAGATTGGCATCAGTGCCTAGATGTGTCATCAACTCTCTCCCAAAAGGATACAAGAAATGGAGAGTGGGATGGAGAGAAGGAGAAAGAGAAGAAAAGGTCAAAAGAAGGAGGACAGGGACTGACAAAAGCAGTTGCATTTTCTTTTAACCTTTTTATTGGGGTAAAACTTTCACGCAGTGAAGTGCACAAATCTTAAATGTACAGCTCAGTGAACTCTACATGTGTATCTGTCCATGTAAGACCAAGATATACAACATTTTCATCACCTCATAAGGCTCCCTTGGGCCTCTTCCCAGTTAATCCCAACCTCCAGAACTAACCACAGATCTAATTATTGTAAATATACATCAGTTTGCCTTTCCTAGGATGTTGTATAAATGGGATGATACAGTATATACTCCTGTCTTTTTGGTTTGGCTTCTTTCACTCAGCATTATTATTTGGGGATTTATTTATTTTATTGTTAAGTAGAATCTCACTGTATGGCTGTACTGTAGTTTGTTTATCTACTCATTTATTTATGCATATTAAGGTTGTATCTGATTTGGGGCAATTACAAAAAGAGTTGCTATTAACATTCATGTACACGTTTATGTACACATATGCATTTATTTCTCTTGGGTATGTACCTAAGGAAGAAATTGTTGGATCACAGAGTAAGCATTAAGTTTAGCTATAGTAGATTCAAAAGCACCAAATCTTAGACCTCTATCCTCTGCATAACTTGGCTTTTTATTTAGGCAATTAACTTCATTTTTCCCCACAAAATGAAAATTACATATACTCCCTATAAAACATTGGAAAATCCAGCAAAGCAGAAAGAGGGGGAATTACTCCTGTAACTCAGCCTCAAATAAGCTATCTTCTTTCTGGAATTGAGGGTCAACTATTGGCTGGCTTGAGAATGCAGAATTGTAGTTGGAGAATTTCTGGAAAATTAACTGAGCAGACCGTCAAGCATAAAACCAATTTACAAATCCATGGAGTCTCCCTCTATGAGAGAGTCAGGGCCCAGTATACTGTGATGAATAGTTTGGATGGAGCCTCTATTCAGCCCCAGAATGTAAAAACAGAAACAAACACAAAAACAAAAAACATGTTCTCTCTCAGCCTTCCTGAGCCTACTTACTACATGGCAGTCGGGGTAAAGAAACACATGACAGAGTTCCTTCCTGTCTTGGAAACTGAGCTTGTGCCTATTAAGAGAAAAATGTGTACGTCACATCCTAACATGTGCTATATCCATACGATGGAACACAATACAGTCATTAAATATGATTTTATAGATCTATATTTAGCAATAGTAAAGTGTGACCAGGACCTATTTGGGAGACTTACCTTAGTGTAGTAGTTAAGACCACGGGCTTTGGAGACAGAATATTTGGTTTGATACCTGGCTCCAATGTAAGATCTTTGACTTTAAACAAGTGATGTCATTTTGCTGTATCCATTTCATGGATGAAATATCCATTTCATCATCTGTGAAAAGGGAGGGATAATAATATCTACCTTGTGGGGCTGCTTTGAGGATTAAATAAGATAAAATACTGGGACACGCAGAAAAGCACTTAGAAAAAGTAAAGCTTGTTTCATGATAAATTTACCATCAACAACCTGAAAGAAATTGGCCATCAACATTACTCCCCGTTCTTTCTACAATTCTTTGGTCAAGCCACTCTCACCCTTACAACTGATTAAACCTTCTCCATTCTCTTTGAACTTCCAACTCCTCCTCCTTGTCTTCGATTCTCTCTACAGACAGATGACCACACTCTCATTGACAGAAATAATAGTAGGCAGAGCTTTCAGAAGGGAGCTCCCTCATCTTCATTAACACCAAACATCTGACACCAGCTGACATCATGTCAGCAGTACCCTCAGTTTAGACAGATATGTTCTCTTCTACTGAACACTACATTCTCCACCTGTGCTTTGGCTCCCAGACCCTCCTCTTTCTCAGCAAATGTACCCTATAATTTATCCCTTTTCTCCATTATATTTTCAACCACACAACTCCCAATAGTTTCTGCATTATAAACTTGACACATCGACAAAATTTCTCCTTGTTTAAATAAACAGGCTTCTCTGGACTTCTAATCCCAATCCTGTGACTACCCTGACATTCCCATGCCCTTCTCAGCCAAATTGCTTCAAATAATTGCCTATACTCTTTGTTTCCATTTCCTTGCCTTTCCCACTCTACTAACCACACTTCAGTTCATTCCAATCCAGATGTCTGCCCTGTCACTCTACAAAAATAGATCTGGGTAAGGTTCCCAATGACCTTCCATATTCCTAAATACAACACCTGCTTACCACTCTGCATCTTACTTGACCCCTCAGCACCAACAGACTCTGTTGACAGTCTACTCCTTACTTCTTGAGACAGTCTCTTCCTTTGGCTTCAATGACACGAGCCCCTCTTATTCTTTTTAACCTCCTTGCCTGCTCCTTCCCTATCTTCTTTGCAAGCTGACCCTCCTCTACTCCACATTAAATCCTGGAGTTTCTCAAGGCTACTTTCTATCCTATGCTCTCCTACATTCTTCCTCTCATACTCTCTGACCTGGACAATGTTATCTATGCACAAGGCTTCAATCACTACCCATATGCAATTTATGTCTCCAGGTTAGATTCCTCTTCTGAGCTCCAGATCCATCCACTGAGCTATCTGCATGGCTCTCTTGGTGTTCTCAAAGGAATCTCCAACACAGCATATCTAAGACCAAACTCACAAACTTCATCCTTGAACTTACTAGCTTCTCTGATCAATACCTCCAAACATCCAGTTGTACAGGCCAGAAATTGGGAAGTCCTCCTTGACTTCTCACTGTCCCTCATTCCCAATTCCAGTCTATCACCGAGTTTCATGGATTTTACTTCCCAAGTAATTGGGAAATTACTTGGGAATAAAATATACCTATTCCCTCCATTTAAACCAAGACTACTGTAGTCAAGCTTATCATCTCCTTGACTCTGGATTGTTGCAATGGTTCCTAACGGGACTTCTCAGGACATTCTGAGCCCTTCCCACTCCTTTGTCCACACCATATTCAAAAGACAAATCTGATTCATTATCTGCAACCCATGGGGCTTCCAATGGCTCTTAGGATATAGATGAAATGGTTCAAGCTGACTTCCAAGGTCCTGTATGTCCTGACCCCTACATCTGGGCACAGTCTCATTTCTCACGATGCTGCTCTTCCACTCTCTTGAACTCCAGCCATACTGGCATTCTTTCAGTCTCTTTTACTCACCATACTATCTCTGAACAAATAGCTTTAAACCTTCTTCCCCAAGCCCTATTTCCAACCTAATTCATCTCTACTCTTCCTTTACCTTTACCCCTCACCTCAGCTCGATAATCATGTTCTCTGGGCAGCACTCCTGACCACCTTGACCAAGCCAAATCCTGCTAATTTATAGATTCTCATAACTCCATGGACCCATTCTTCCTGGTACTTGCTCTTAATGCAAGTGCAGACTTGTATGGTTCTTTGCAGGCTATTTGGCTCTTCCACTAGAGTATGAGCACCATGAGAATACGGACAATGTAGATGATTTTTGCTCCCATCTGTTTCCTCAGCACCCAGCACAGTGCCTGGCAATAAGTAGGCACTCAGCAAGTATTTCGTGAACAAATGGGTGGGTAGGCATTTTAGGTGGTCTTTTAAAAAGGAATTGCCTTCCCAGCAGGCCCGACTGATATATATACTACCAGAAGCTCTGAGAATGCCTTCTGTCAAAGAAAAACAGAACCAGACACTAGTTAAAGGTGGTAAAGACAGATTTTATTCAGTACTATTATAATGAGGGAAACCTGACTTCAATATAGAAGTGGGCTCAATTCTGAATACAACAAATGCAAGTAGAGATTTGTAGCCAAAAAACAGAGTAAGTCAGTGTATAGGAAATTACTAAGACACATCAAGGGGAGGGGGATTCTTGCTAAAGGCAGGCCAAGGTGATCAGATGTCAAGGGCAGGGAGATGACAGCAAAATTCTTGGGTGGCTCAGTGGGCTGCATGTTTAAGCCTCTGCCTTTAGCTCAGGTCATGATTCCAGGGTCCTGGGGTCAAGCCCCATGCAGGGCTCTCTGCTCAGTGGGGAGCCTGCTTCCCCCTCTCCCGCTGCCTGCCACTCCCCTGGCCTGTGCTCTCTCTGTCAATAAATAAAATCTTAAAAAAAAACTTTAAAAAAAGGCTACAATCTAACTAGTCAAGCAAAAATCAAAACGGCCACACCTGAAATAACTTGAGAATCACCAAGCAACAACTGTGCAGCCTGATTATTTGCTCAAAAACAAGTAAGAAAAGACAAACTGGTGTGAACTGATGAGTGGGAGGAAGTTTCAAGGAAGACTGCAGGGTATTTTAATGCTTTGCTTCAGAGAAAAGCCTCCCTCCTCCCCCCACCGCCAAAGAGCAAAATACTCTGAGTTGAGAAATAAACAAAATAAGCAACTTGTCTTCAGAACTTTTTATGGACTCCCGGAAACAAGGGGAGGGTTCTAGAAAAGGGGGGAGGGAAGGGTTTACCCCGGTGGTGGGTATTAAAGAAGGCAGGTATTGCATGGAGAACTAGGTGTTATATGCAAACAATGAATCATGGAACACTACATCAAAAACTAATGATGTACTGTATGCTGACTAACATAACAATAAATAATAATAAAGCAATATGTCTTTACAAAAATAAAAAAATAAAGTTCCAATACGATGTCGTGGCAGTTGGCAGGTTCTTTGTCCGTGATCCAGTGGGCAATGGGAGTTTCAAGAACAGAAGGAAAAGGATTAATCACCGGCCATGAAAGTTGAATCAAAACTCAACTGAAATCAAGGTGTATTGAGCGCCTATCATATGCCGGGCAAGGGGCTCCACAGATGGGCAAAGCGGCTTTCCGCAACCCACCAGAGGCGGGCTCCCGCCTGCTCTCAGGACTGCCCTGGGGCAGAGGAGCTCGGGGCACAGGAAGCATTACTCCCCAGGAAACAGACCCACGGAAGGGGCGCCCAGCAAGGTTCCGAGGCTGTTCCTTCAGTGCCCCATAGTCCGGTTCAGCCGTGGCCTCCTGCTCCCAGCTCCCAGCTGGGCCCAAAGAAGTGAGAGGGCCCTGGGAGGGGGAACGAGGTGCCCGGACCAGTCTTAACTAGTACAGCCGCAGTTATCGAAGCGTTAGGCTCGCGGCTCAGAGCTCCGTTAACACCCCACTCCCCCGCCCCGGGTTTCGGTCCCCCGACTAAAGCCGCGCTAACCACTCCCCCACTACCGCCCGCACCAGTCCCCGCCCAGCCGGCAGCCATTACCCGCGCCGCCTCGCCCCTCTCCCTTCCACGGAAAAACGAAATAACACAGGGGGTGGTGGTGGGGGATGTGGAGTGAGGGCCTCCGGAAACCAGGAGGGGAAAGGAAGGATTCGAATCTTATCGAACTCCCTTTCCGCTTTCCTGAGCCTCACGCCCACCCTCAACCCTTTGCTTGCCTCTCGCCAGGCTTGCGGTAGGATAAGGGGACCACGGGCTGAGCAGCGAGAGTGGAGGAGTTGGACTCAGCGCTCGTCCCCGCCACCCTCACCACACAGGTCCCAGGACGCGGCTACTCTTATACCATCCTATTCGGCTCTGAGCCATACCCTCCTTCCCTGGTTAAACGTCACTTCCTCCTCCCCTCCAGTATTCTGCTTCTTTCCCAAACACAAGATTGGTCTTCACCCTTCCTGAAACTCAGTTTGGGCATCTCTGTAGTGGGGATGGCATTGACATGTAACAGCTTCGCGTGTAAGAGAAGCTCCCTGCAAAGAAGCGGGGGGGGGGGGGGGGGGAGGTTGAGCCGGGGAAGGAGGGGAGGGGTGAGGGGCGCGGTGGGGCCGGTACAGATCGGAAGAGCGGGGGGGGGGGGAGGGGCGGGGGCTGGCAGGAAGGGGGGGGGCTGGCAGGAAGAGGGAGGGCTGGAATGAGAAAAAGGACCTTAGAAAAGGGTCCTCTCCATATGCAGGTAGATGTGCCAGTTAGTATACTGGTCAGACAGAACATTGGAATAGGTAAATAGTTCACAAAATAATTACTGAATAAGTTACAGCCATTCTCAGATATTGGCAGGAGGTGCGTTCTGTGCATCTGTCTGAGCAGATCGCTGCCAGGGGGGAGGACGCCTCCCACAGACAGACTCCAAGCACAAGCTAACCCTCTGCATGGGCTCCATGGACCCAGCTAACCTGGGGACCCCATGGACATGACTGCCTTGCCTTCACAAGACTGAATTTTGGTCCCTGTGAGAGCAGGTTGTGAAACAGACCCTGTGACATTCCCAGCTAAGTGTCAGGTGCAGTGAGTGGAATGTCATTTCAACAGCGACAATCTGTTCTTGCAACAGCCCTGGAGGCCTGTCTTGGAGAAATCTTCCTTTTTACTGACAACTTAGGAATTCTCCCCGAAGAGAAAGAACCTTGCTTTGTAAGTGAATTTGCCATGTGTTTTCATACCAGTTTGGGAGGGGAAGATATAAAGCTGCGCTAGGCGTACAGCTAAGATTGTCTCTGGTTTAGTGACCTCCTTTAGGGTTGGATAAATGAATGCAGAAACAAACGAATGGGTGAATAACAGGATGCCTACATCAGCCAATGGTTCTGTGCATCAGAACCACCTGCGGAGCCTGTTAAAGCACAGATCTGGGACGTCACCCCCAGTTTCTGATTCAGTCAGTCTAGGAGGGATCTGAGACTTTGCATTTCTAATAAGTTCCAGGTCAGGATGCTGGTGCAGGAAGCACACTCTGAAAACCACAGACATCAGCCATCAGCGGAGACCCCCTTTGGCCATGATTGTTGTGGCTGCAAACTTTTAGCCTGGGCCTGCCAAGTAGCTCTCAGGTTACAGTCTAAAATAAATCCCCTGATTTGGTGGTTGAGGAGCTATGGGTGGGTTTCCTACTTTACCTCCCAGCGAACTTTCCTGGGTAGTGTTAGGGTGTTAGATTTGAGAGTTAGAAGGGTGTGTGTGTGTGTACATCAGCGTTGCTCCCCTCACAGTCACTGCTGTCCCTTCCCACACCTCTAGTGCTGACTGCTGAACTTCTCCAGGATCCATCTCTCTCTCTTCCCTAAATGTTTGGGAGTTTCCTTACCCAACAAGAGCCACAAACACCTTTGAGCACAGGTCTCAGCCAGTCCTTTCCTGGCATTTGGTGCCATCTAGTGGCTAACTGGAGAATCTATGCTCATACTTACAGAACATTCTGGAAAATTGAGCAACGTAGAAAGCAAAAACACCTACTTGTCAACTCCCTGGGAAAGGCTTCCTGAAGTCACTTGGGAGGGCAAGGTAATGACTGGCTCAGTATGACATGAGCCAAAATGGATTTCTCGCTCTTTTGGCAGCTGTGACAGAAATTAGAAGTCATTAAAGAATCTCAAATTACCTCTCACTGTACCCCCAGTGTGAATGATTTACTAGAAATGATACTCAATAAAAAGTGTCCTTGAATAAATGGGTAATACCAATTTGGTATTTGCTTCCCCTCTCAGAGCACTTCTCTGAGCCCCAAGCTATAAGCAGAGCCAAAGATAACAATCTATGCCCTGGCTGGTCAGGAGATCACAAAACCGACTTGTAGAAGTTCAGGTGCAGCTGGTAGTGACCTGAGGGCATCCAGGCCCGAAGATCACTGAGAGGTGTAATTGCTAACAGCAACTACATATGCAGAAATGTAAGATAACCCCTGGTGTCACAGGCGTTTGAAGTCCTCCTGGGAGGTGCAAGATATTGTAAACAATCATATGCAATCTGTACTTTAGGGGAGGCAAGCATAATCACAAAGGAAGTTGCTTAAAGCTGGCATTCTGAGCCTTTATCTATTAGAGAAGAATGGGCCACAAATGCAGTCATTGAGACCAAGAGCAACAGCAGATTCCTAAACACAAACCCAGAATTACCGAATTTCAGAAATTCTAGGAGTGAGGTCCAGTAATCAATGTTTTTACAAGCCCTGCAGATGATTCTGGGAACCAGATTCTGAGAACCAATGGTTAAGAACAAGCTTTTAACTGCCCTGAAAAACCTTAAAGGGTGTTAGAGACTATTAATAAATTCATGGAGGAAACGGAATTATTTATATAACATAGGCTTCCTTCTTTTTTAAAAACATATAAAGGTGCCTTAAATTTTCCACTTATGATTAAATGAAAAGAAGGGGATTTATTTGCCTTTACTTCTTGGCTTTTAGAGAATGCTGTCTTGATGAAGTCCAGTCTCCAAAGTAGCTCAACAGTCCTGTGGACATTGAGATGGAAATGAGAGGTTTAGAAACAGAAAAATACTCCATCTCGATCTTAAGCACAGAAATTAAAATAGCAATGCGATACCATTTTTCAACTAACAAATTAGCCAAGACCAAGAATAATAATATGCATCACTGAGGCGGAGGGGGGGGATACACTCCTGGTGCAAACACAAAGTACTATAACCTATTTTTAAAATTATTTTTATTAATATGTAATGTATTATTTGCCCCAGGGGTACAGGTCTATGAAGCATCAGGCTTACACATTTCACAGCACTCACCATAACCCATACCCTCCCCAATGTCCATAACCCTACCATAATCTTTCTGATAATGCAAAATCAAAATTTGCCTTAAAAAATGTGGGTATCTTTGACTCAGCAATTCCACTTCTGGACATACAGTTTAGAAATAATTACTAATAGGGACGCCTGGGTGGCTCAGTTGGTTGGACGACTGCCTTCGGCTCAGGTCATGATCCCGGGGTCCCGGGATCGAGTCCCACATTGGGCTCCCAGCTCCATGGGGAGTCTGCTTCTCCCTCTGACCTTCTCCTCGCTCATGCTCTCTCTCACTGTCTCTCTCTCAAATAAATAAATAAATAATCTTAAAAAAAAAGAAATAATTACTGATATATGCAATAATGTATGTATAAAGATACTAATGTACATTTATAAAAATTTAAAAATTAAAAACAACTTAAAGGGCAGAGGACTTGTATCAGAGAAATTGTTTGGGCTGCCTAACTGGCTCAGTCAGCTAAGTGTCTGCCTTTGGCTCAGGTCATGATCCCGGTGTCCTGGGATCAAGTCCCACATCAGGTTCCCTGCTCAGTGGGGAGTCTGCTTCTCCCTCTGCCTGCCTCTCCCCCTGCTTGTGCGCTCTCACACAACTAATAAAATCTTTTTAAAAAATGGTTCATATGAATGGGAAGAAATCAGAGAGGGAGATAAACCATGAGAGACTCTGGATTCCAGGAAACAAACTGAGGGTTACAGAAGGGAAGGAGATGGGGGGATACAGTAACTGGGTGATGGGTATTAAGGAGGGCATGTATTGGGATGAGCACTGGGCGTTACACGCAACTAATGAATCATTGAACACTACATCAATAACTAATGAACACTACATCAAAAACTACTGATGTACTGTATGTTGGCTAACTGAACATAAAAAAAAAGAAATGGTTCATCCAACAGAACATTTTTAAAAAGTCACACCACACAAGATTATTTTTCCAGTTTTTAAAAGGAAGATTTATTTAACAAGTTTCACTTAGTACAATACATCTAATGGAAATCACAATACAAGGAAAGATTTAAATCAAAGCCTCAGAATCTCATACAAATAACATGACCAAACTCCTAAGGTATTGGTATTACATCTCAAAACTGTCCCAGATCTTTAAAAAAAAAAAAAAAAAGTAAAAGTGTACACTCACGTGCCTTACAGGATATTAAACCAAAAAGCTAGAATTAACAAACATGCCAAATGTTTTCACTTTGAATCGTAGACACAGCTCCTATATTTGAGTTTTACAGAAAAGCATGTTTCTCAACATGCATCCAAAGTTTTCAATGTATTGTGGTATAAGAGCAACATTTAACATAAGTGAAACTGCTTTAACCTAAATACGCTTACTGCTTAGGTACACTCCTACAACGTAACTAACTTGAGGAAAGCTGAAAATTGTTTTAACAGTTATGGTCAATACTGAACGTTGTTATTATACCCTAGATGAATGCTTCAGTGTTCAAAATTACTGAGCTTGAAGTTGTAAAACCTTGACTTCCACTTTACAGTAAGCATGAATCACAAGCCTGTAATGCAAAACTGTTAAACTTAATTTTTTGTTTTCTTTAAAAAAAGGAAAGAAAGAAAGAAAGAAAGAAAGAAAGAAAAAGAAAGAGAAAGCTGACCAAGAGTGATCAGAATCAATGATATTTCCCATTTACCAATCATACTGGATATACTAGACATCACTCTCATTCTACAACTCCCATAAATGCAGAGCTTTTATTTCTGTAATAGGTGTTTAGTGTTCCTTCACCTAAGCGAGGTTTGACTGATAGTCACTGGAGTTTTCCTGAAGAACTTGGTCGTATCCACTCATACTGCTCTGACCACCATAACCACCTCCGTAGCCACCACTCAGCTGCTGACTAGCAGGACCCCCATAACTAGACTGGTTGGATAAGCCCATCCCTCCCATCATTTGACTACCATAAGCACCGCCACTTGCCCCTGCTGTAGAATTCAAAAAGAGTTCTACATAGCTGTGGTCATATGCGCCCCCACTTGTTCCTGCAGTAGAATTCAAGAAGAGCTCCACATATCTGTGTTGCATATTAGCTTTGTCTTTTGCCATTGCTGCCACAGCATCTTCATGGGTAGCAAATTCAACATCTGCCTCACCAGTAACTCGGCCATCAGGTCCAATTTCAATGTGCACTCTCATGGGGTTAAGAGGTGAGAAAAAATTGTAAATATCATTCTCAGTGGCTCTGTAAGGTAATCCCCTCATGTGTACACAGTGCCCTGTGGTGCTCTGGAAACTGGACCCACCATCTCCATATCTATGATCAGACATTCCTGAAAAACAGTAATTGAGGTCTCTTCCGAATCTATCAGACCCAAAGCCATACCCATCATTATAGCCACCATAGTCATCATAGCCTCCATACCCTCCACCATAGGCACCACGCCTCATCCTTTCAAACCCTGCCCCTCTGCCAATACTATTATACCCTCTGCCAGCCCCCGGCCTATCATAGGGACCTGGCCGCTGCATAGCCATGAGCTTTCGAGGGGGGTCGTAGTGGGTTCGGACTTCAGCTCGGCTACTCTTGAAGATTTCAATGTACCTGTGCCCTATTCTTTCCTTGTGTTTCTTTAAGGCCTTTTCAGCTATCTCCTGTGAAGCAAACTGCACAAATGCTTCCCCTGTGCTCCGCCCCTGAAAGTCCACTGGCAGTGTCATCCCATTTGGCACAATTTCCAACCCAGAAAAGAACTGAACAATCTCTTCCTTGCTACAGCCAAATGGGAGTCCTCTAAGCCGGACGAAGCCATCGTTGGCAGTATCGGGACTATTCGGACCTGTATGCTTCAACACCCAATCCATTTCAACACTGTTGGACTTGAAAACTTCAACATATCTGTGTCCCATGGTTTCTCTGTCCTTCTTCAAAGCCAATTTCACTTCATCTTCGGATTCAAGTTCGACAAATGCTTCACCACTTGGTCTGCCTTCTCTGGTGTAGATGAAACGAATACCTGATGTGCCATTTTGAATTTTACAATCAGAAAAGAAGCGCATCACTTCATCAGCTGAGCAGGACCAGGGTAGGCCCCTGACCTTCACCACGAACCCCTCCCTGCCTTCTGTGCTCAGCATCATGGTGACTGTTGGGCTCTTATTGGCAAGCTTGGCTCAATGCGATTTCGGTGTAACTGAAAAAAATTAGAAGACTACTGTCATGGAAAAATGTTCACAGTACAGTAAGAGAAAAAAGCAAACTAGTACCGTAAAACTCATATGTATTGCTTTTTTCTAAAACATTCATGTAAATAAAAAGACTACACCAAATTTTTATTTTGTTTATACAACCATTATTTACTCAATACCTATTATGTGTTGGATACCATTAACAGTTGTTGTTTTGGGGCAGTAGGATTATGGGAACTTTTTGACTAAAGGAATATTTTCTTTGAACATTTCTGTATATTCTAAGTTTTCTACACTGAACATATATTAACATCACAGTCAGAACATAAAAGCATAAAAACTAACAGCAACAAAATCACTGGAAGATGTGAACAAATACAAGATGGTTATCCCTGATTACATAAAAATGAAAAACTTCATTACATCAAAGATAAGATTCAACAGAATTAAAAGACAATACAAAACAATACACCTGAAAAAATACTTACACCAATACATTACTATCCTTATTATATTAAAAACTCATGCCAATTAGTAAAATCACGGAAATATTAAGGCCTAAGAGATAAATGGAAAAAAGACATTATGGGTAATTCACACTTTCCTTTTATATATATATTTTTTAAGATTTTATTTATTTATTTGACAGAGAGAGATCACAAGTAGACAGAGAGGCAGGCAGAGAGAGAGAGAGAGAGAAGGAAGCAGGCTCCCTGCTGAGCAGAGAGCCCGATGCAGGACTCCATCCCAGGACCCTGAGATCATGACCTGAGCCGAAGGCAGCGGCTTAACCCACTGAGCCACCCAGGCGCCCTCCTTTTATATTTTTTAACTGTGAAGTCCAGTACTTGTCTTTGGGATACAAGCATCAATAAGCCCAGAAAGGGTTTATGGTCCTACAGGGGCATTATACATCTTTACCTAAAGGCAAACGGGCAAATAAACAGTATCCCTGCTATGACAAAATTCTGGGCAAGGTGAAAAGGTGGTATAAAACAGGGACTAATTGGTCAATTCTAACAGTTGGCACAGAATTGTTAAATAAAACAGACTCACCAGTTCAGGGACCCACAAGTAAATTTTAAAAATTACGGATGGAGCATAAAACAGGATGAGGCTCAGCGAGAGGTAAGGCTGGCAAGGCAGACATAAGATCCCAAAGACCTAACTTGATAGACAAACACTAAGGTCCTTCTAAGGATTTTAAACAGGGGAGTGAGGGCAGGGGAGTGAGGGTAGGGGAGAGGGTAAGGGAGTGAGGAGAGGGAAGTGGGCAGGGGAGTGAGGGGAGGGAAGTGATGTAATCAAAGCCCTTTCAAATAATAGATCGCCCTGGCAACTGTGTGGAACTCAAACAGAGGGGGCTGGTATGACACCAGCAAGATCAGCTAGAAACCTAGTCACTTTGAGGCAGACATAAGGGATTCACCTAAGGCAACAGCAGTTTTTTTTGTTTGCTTTTTTAAGATCTTATTTGACAGAGAGAGAGAGAGAGCATGCGAGCTCAAGCAGGGGGAGCAGCAGGCAGGGGGCAAAGAAAAGCAGGGTTCCCACAGAGAGAGGACCCACCCCCCACATCAGGACTGGAGAAGGCGACAGAGGCTTAACAGGCACCCTAAGACAACAGTAGTTTTAAAAAAGGAGAGCACCAAGGTGGCTCAGTGGGTTAACTGGCTGCCTTCAGCTCTGGTCATGATCTCAGGGTCCTGGGATGGAACCTCGCCTGGTCAGGCTCTCTGCTCAGTGGGGAGTCTGCTTCTCCCTCTCCCTCTATCCTCCCCCACCCCTCCGCTTGTGCACGCACTCTCTCTCTCAAATAAACAAAATCTTAAAAAAACATAAAGTAAAAATTTAAAAAGAAAGCAGTGGATTCTGCGGGACTTGGTAACAGATTAAATACAGGGGAAATATAGATGTGAGGATACAGGAGAGTTGTCTAGGAAATGTTCAAACCTCATCAATCATGAGAAATCCAAGTTAAAACCAGAATTAATCAATATTTTTCACCCACCAAGACAATAAAAATTAAACAGTAAGGATAAGCCAATGCTAATATTCAGGGTTCTTGAAAACTCCTAGAAGAGTGAAAGTCGATACAATATTTCTGGAAAGCAATTTGGAAACATGTATCACACTTTTTGATACAGTAAATCCATTCAGATTATGTGCCCTAAGAGATGACCTGAAATTCGAAGATTTATGGAGCTATATATTCTTCAAAAGGTATTTTATTAAGAAAGAGTATTACTTATTTAAAAATTAATTTTAATTTTACTTAATTTTAAAATTATACAAATATTTAATAACATGAGGAAATACATATGCGATAATCTTATGAACCAAAATCATGGCTGCATCATAATCTCAACTAGGTAGAAAAATATATATGTATATGTTCACACATCCTTTGACCCTACTAAAATTCCTTCCAGGAACCTGGTCAACAGAAATACTCATATTATGTTCACTGCTACTGCACTGTTATTAATGGCTGAAAATTAGGAACCTATTCATCAATAGGGAAATGGTTGAATGAATTACAATATACTGTATCCTTAAAATGGAATCCTATGCAGCTGTTAAGGAAAAAGATCTGCCCTGACCTAGGAAGATTTCCAAAATGTATTAAATAAAATGTGCATAGTTATGATCCTACTTATTTTAAAATATAAGCATGCACGTATTATGCACGTAAATGCACAGAGGATCTGAAAGCACATAATACAAGTTTGTTTTCTGAGAAAACAGGAACTAGAGGGTAGAGTGAGGTAAATTTTCACTCTTTACCCAAGATACTTCTTTAACAGTTTTAATTTTTAAAAACCACTGTCATTGGAACAAAATGTTAGAAAAATATATATACATGGGGAATGCAGCAAATGTTAATAGTGGCAGGTTTCTGGCTTTTTCAATGTTATTTTTTCAATTTCTTGTGCATTCTTAATTTTCTGTACACATTAATTTTATTTTAGCAAAAAATTAAATTTAAATGTTTGCTTTTATAAAGTTTTCTAATTTTGTATATGTGGATGACTTATCTGACATGGTCTGGAAACACTGGACCTCTTGGAAACAAAGTGTAATAACTGCCATAAAACTACACTGAGGAGTCAACAAACATTTATTAATTGCCTATTATATGCCTGGCACACTGCATCTACAAATAACAGTCTCCCTATAAACCATCTTCAGGCTTGAGTGATGATTTATGGACTGGTTTTTTACATGCCTGAAGCACTCTAGAAATTAACATCCCCTCTATAGTGGCAGGGAGGTTCTGCTTCATTACTGTATCTCCTGGGAAGGCCACCAGTACTAAGTTGCTAAAGTAGAAACCAGGATTCCATTTGTGGGTTAAGAAACTGTGTATTTATACGTGTGTTATACACATACTTTTTATACACCAAAATGCTGAGTACCTATCTCCCGGTGATTAAATACGTGTAATTTTTTAAAAATGTATAGCATACTGTTATTTTTTGAATGTCCAAAACTGAACATGTAGTTTGTTATGGTAAGTAGAAAAACAGACGTTATTTAAATGTTCAATTTAGTAGAAACATTTATTGAGCGCCTCTATCAGGCACGCAGCATCTGCCTAGATGCGACTCTACAGATATAATTCACTTGGTGCCTCCCCCTACAGAGAGACAATCAGTGGGAACTAAGTGCCTGAATGGATGGACCGGCACTCCAGCCACTGGTCTCAACATTTGTTTTTCCTTATCCAGGGACGTGGTTTTCAAGCGTTTTCACCTCAGAGTTTCTCTTAAGGGTCCCCTGAGACCCGCCCAAACAGACAGATACACAAAACCACACACACAGTCACGAACGTCCACCATTTCCCCACCAGGCGCAGCAAAGGCGGCTTCCCGGCACTGGGCGGTGAGGGGGGGGAGCGGGGGAGGGGAAAGCAGGGAACGAAAAAGGCAGAGGCTGCCCGCGGATCCTACTTTAGTCTTCAGCATCCCCACCCTCGGGCCCCCAGTTCCCACCCACACACCAACCTCTAACGATACCGGATAATTTTCCTCCTTCTTCCCTCAAACGGCTATAGCGAGACGGTAGACGACGACCAGAACTACTTCTGCTCACGTAAGCGACTGGTCACGTGATCGCCTACGTCATGTGAGATCTCGGTCACGTGAGCAACTCTCGGCTTAGACTCGGGATCTCTAAAGTGCCGCACTTCCTTCTGGTATAGAAACAGGGCGGGCCAATATCGAGAAAGGCAGAGTGTGATTGGTTGCGGTGTGTTTTACGTGACTGATCATTGGTCCGCCTCTGGGGATAACCGTCCCAGTTGCCTGAGAAACAATAACGTCAGTATTTAATAACTCACCGGTGATTGGTCCGCTTCTAAAGTTAAACTTAAAAGCCCAGATTACCGGCGGAAATTTGTACTGCATTACAGTGGCGATGAAGCTGAAAAGCCAAGTGCCGCAGTCAGGCTTCCTGCTGGCACTTCGCTTCCTGGCCCTGGTTCTCTGGAGCTTCCCTGGTGCCAGGACCCTGGACAATGGCTTGGCGATGACTCCTACCATGGGCTGGTTGCACTGGGAGCGCTTCATGTGCAACACTGACTGCCAAGAAGAGCCGGATTCCTGTATCAGGTATGAGAGATATTGAGTACCCCCTTGCATTCGCCTTTCCGTGAGTTTGTCTTCTCTGTTTGGCAGGATAGAGGGTCGCAGAGAGAACATTTGAGCCTGAGGGAGGGACCCCCCTACTGCTGCTGCTTTTTTATGCCCAGCAAACTGCCCTGGTTGGAAACGAGAACTAAACTTTCTCTGGCGTGACCCCTCCTGCGGTAGGAGTCAGGTCAGCAGCCCCTGCTTCTCCATCTCTCCGTGCTGGATCACCCAACTAGGAACTTGATCCATTCACCATCCAGTTCTGTTCAGGCCCTTCTTGTGAACCGCTGTTCTGCCTCTGTCTGCCACGCACTGGTAGTAACCACAGCTGGGGTGAGTAGGAGAGACAGAGGACTAAGACACGTGCTGTTTCTTCTGCTTTTGGGGCCAGGGGTTCCTTGGCTGTAACTGGAGGAAGTTTAGAGGAACCAGGGAGTCTCTGAAATACCCCACCCCCAGCCACCCTAGCCAGTGGCATCTGGCTAGAAGATTGACGTGGAGGAACTTTATGAAGGTTTCCCCTGCTGTCCAAAAGTTGAGTGTTCCATAAGCGGAAATGGCTTAAAGTGAAGAATTACCATTAATTTATATGGAAAATTTTTTGAGCATTCCCAGGCCCAAAATATAACCTCTCTTGGCTTTGGTGCACAAAATAAATGGAGATAAATCACAGATGCTTACAGGCACAGTTCAAAGCTGTGGTGGCTTAATACAAGGATGCTGAATGTACTTCCCATCACATATTTCTTTTTGTCTTTTCCTTTTTTTTCTAAGCAGTGGTGGGTTTATTTTTGTATGTGGTAATAAAACTAATGCATGAAAATGCAAAAAAAAATGTAGATAGTAAAGAAAAGTATAATGAAAATGAAGTTTTCCTGGCACAGAATAAGCGCTTCACAAATGCAAATTATATGTATATAATTTATTTAAGCAACCTCCTCTTGATAGCTATTCAAGCTCTTCAAATTTTTTTTTATTATTGTGAAGCTGTGTTAACCATCCTTTTACATTGTAAGATTCTTTCCTAAAAGTGTAATTACTGGATCCAAAGGTATGTTACATATCAAACTATTTTGTTACATATCAAAGTATCCTCCCCAAGAGTTTTACAAATGTGCATTCCCAAGAACAGTGTATGAGAATGACTATTTCCCCACACCCGGGTCAACGCTGCATTTTTGTCATTCTTTTAAAACTTTGCCAATCTGGTGTTTTTATTTCCACTTAATTGTTTTTTAGTTGAAATGTTTTGGGTTTGGTTTTGGGGTTGTGTGTGTATGGGTGTTTGGTCTAGCATATATTATGAAAATGGTGGTTCCAGCTTATGTTGGTTTTTATGATTTCTGGCTCTGACATCATGTTGAGAAAGTCTTTACCTACCCGAAGATAATATAGTCACCTACATTTTCTAGTAGTTTTTTTTTAAATGGATTTTTAAAATATTTAAACGTTAATCCACCTGGACCTTATTTTCCTATAAGGAAAGCCACATTTGATATATACTAAATTCCTGGGATACCTGGTTGACTCAGTCGGTTAAGGGTCTGCCTTCAGCTCAGGTGAGGATTCCAGGGTCAGTGAGGACCCTGCTTCTCCCTCTCTGTCCGCCCCTCCCCTCCTTGTGCACCCGTGCATGTGCTCTCACTCTTTCTCTCAATAAATAAATAAAATCTTTAAAAAATATGTATATACTAGATTCCATGGTACCAGATGGCTGGAAGGATCTCTTTCAGAACTTTCTCTTTAATTCCATTGATTTGTGTATTCTAATGCTACTGGTACTGGAGCAGCTTCATTTATCTTTTGTAGAATGTTCATATGTTTTATCTCTCAGGTGAAATTTTGAACCATGTTGCCAAGTTCCTTAAAAAGTCCTTTGGGGGGGCACCTGGGTGGCTCATTGGGTTGAGCCTCTGCCTTTGGCTCAGGTCATGATCTCAGGGTCCTGGGATGGAGCCCCGCATCGGGCTCCCTGCTTGGCAGGGAGCCTGCTTCCCCCTCTCTTTCTGCCTGCCTACTTGTGATATCTCTCTCTCTCTCTGTGTCAAATAAATAAATAAAATCTTTTATTAAAAAAGTCCTTTTTGGGTTTGTTCAGGATTTTGTTAAATGTATGAGATGCCTGGGTGGCTCAGTAGGATTAAGCATCCTACTTTTGATCTCAGCTGAGGTCTTGATCTCAGGGTCGTGAGTTCAAGCACCACGTTGGGATCCACACTGGCGTTGAGCCTATTTTAAACAATATATAAACTGTGTTTTAATATTGAGTTTTCTTATCCCAGAGCAAAATAACATCTCTCCATTTACTGAAATCATTTGGGAACATCATAGTTTTATTCATATGGATCCTGCACATGTCTTAAATTTATCTCTAGGTGTTTTAGGTTTTTCTGTTGTTTTTTTGGTTGCTCTTGTGCATGGTATCTTGTTGTTTTTTTTTTTCCCAAACAGGCTATTGTTAATATCTAAGAAGCTGTTGATTATAGTAACTTTGTGGTTTCTTACTTTACTGAACTTTCTTCTTAGTTCTAATTATCTTTTCAATTTCATGTATTTCTCATTCCTAATTGTTTGAGGTTCTTAGGATGGAAGTATTTGGCCAGGGGGAAATAAAAAAAAAAAGGCCCCAGTCCATTTTACCTTGCTGATTACTACTGAACTGGGTAGTAACTGGGTTGAAAAAAAAAACTTGCAAAAGCAAAAGATGCCTTATTATTTGTTCAATGAATTACAGCAATTTTTGGAATTTCTCTTTCAGTGAGAAGCTCTTCATGCAGATGGCAGAACTCATGGAGTCAGATGGCTGGAAGGATGTAGGTTATGAGTACCTCTGCATTGATGACTGTTGGATGGCTCCCAAAAGGGATTCAAAAGGCAGACTTCAGGCAGACCCTAAACGCTTTCCAAGTGGGATCCGAGGCCTTGCTGATTATGTGAGTTTACAGATAATGCTCTTTCATTCAGGAGACTGTAAGCACTTTTGTAGAAGCTTATTCAGAAAAACTGAGAAAGTAAAATAGCATCTATTATCTGAATATCAAATTGTAAGGTTTCTCAGATGGAATTTTCATTCCATCGGCAGATCCTTGTTTTTCAGTAGCACTTGAGGCCAGTCTTGAAGAAGTTCTCCTTTTGCTGAAACCACTGAATTCTCTAGGAGGAAAAGGGAACTTGGTTCTTGACATGTGTGCATATATTTCCATATGCTTTGTGAAGCTATTACAATTGTAAGTATAAAGTAGAAGACAGAAGGAATATATTCTGGAAATTAAGGAGTAACAGAGCTGGATGCTAGTTAAAGGCAATGAAGACAGATATGTTCAGGACTACTGTAATAGGGGAAAGAGCCAAGATCAATTTCAAATACAACAAAGACGAGTGGGGTTTTATAGTCAATGAGCAGACTTGAGGGGGTCAGTGGATGGAAAATTACCAAGAGGAGACATCAAGGGCAAGAGGATTCTCTCTAAAGGCAGGCCCACCAAGGAGTTAGACATGAAGAGCAGGGCGATGAGGAACTTGATTAGATATCAAGGGTAAGGCGATGACTTAGCAGGATTCTTGCTGAAACAGTGTGAGACCTACTTGAGAAGAGGGCACAGAGGAGCCTAAGGTATGGTCATGGTGAGAGTCTTTGTCCAGATAATTGTATCACTGCCATGGAAAGGTAACTTTTAGGATCCCATTAGAAAAAGATGAGAGTGACAGCTTTCCCTTTAGTTCTGTATCATAACCTACATATGTAGTTTGAACTCAGCAGCATTGGAGACTTTGTCTCCCAGCTAACTCATCTGGATAATTTTGGGGGTTTGTGAAAAAAAGCCCCTGATACCTAGTGAAATATACTTATCTGTGCCCCCAGCCTAGAGTGGTTCTCTCTAATTCATGATTGCCCTTCTATTGTGGTGATCCTTTCCTCTCATTTCAGGTCCATAGCAAAGGACTGAAGCTAGGAATTTATGCAGATGTTGGAAATAAAACCTGTGCAGGCTTCCCTGGGAGTTTTGGACACTATGACATTGATGCCAAGACCTTTGCTGACTGGGGAGTAGATCTGCTAAAATTTGATGGTTGTTACTGTGACAGCATGGAACATTTGGAAAAAGGTATGATTTACCCATGAGCAAAGGAAGCAACTTGGAGGCCAGGGTAACTGGAGCATTCCAAAGAGCTCATCATCACATTTTAAATGCTTAGTCACAACACCGGGAATAATTATTCTCAATGTGCCAGAGCTCCTACCTCTTTTCTTTCAGTTTGTCCATGCATTCCTTCATGCATGCATGCATGCATGTAAAATCCATGCATACCTAATCATGGCTAATAATGTGCACGGTTCATTCAGGAGGGCTCCGAGTTTATTACAAATAGTAATTATAACTTTCCATAACATCACTTGGGAAGGCATCTGGAATGTCAGTTCCAGAGAAAAGAGCATCTACATTCCTCCCTTTCCTCGGTATATGCACCATCCCACACTACTTCCTGAGAACAATCCCAGCAGTCTGGGAGGTACTAAACACAATTTAATCACAGAGCAGCCACCCATCACTGCTCCTGGTTGAAAATATAACCACGGCCCTTCCAGGCAGCCTCTTTTTAAAATACACAACGCCCCTGGAAATTCCTTTCTTTCCCTTATTTTACCCATTGTTTTCTCATACAGGTTATAAGCATATGTCCTTGGCCCTGAACAGGACTGGCAGAAGCATTGTGTATTCCTGTGAGTGGCCCCTTTATATGTGGCCTTTTCGTAAGGTGAGCTAGTGAGCACACAGTCCAACAGAGCCTTGCTGATAGATTTTCAGAACTTGAGAACAAAGGAGACTGAAGGGTCTCTTTCAACGTCCAGTCTTATTTAACAGGCTCATCCTACAATCCCTCTCAGGATCCAGCCACTTCTCACCCTCTCCCCTGCTGTAATTGAATTCTAATCTCAGAAATCAGTCATTTTTTATTCTTCCCTTTGTCCTGCAGTTCACAGCCTATTCGCCAGCAATCCTATCAGTACTATCTACAAAACACATCCCGAATCAGCCCATTTCTTTCCATCTCTGTTGCATCCACCCTGGACTTCCAGCCACTATCGTCTCCGCTCAGCCTAGTTCATCTCCACTATCCTGCCATCAATTTTCCAAGCAGCACCACAGTGATCTTGTTAAAATGTAAATCCTCACTCCCCTGCTGAAAAAAGCCTTAACTGGCTTCCCATTGCATTTGGAATAAAATCACACTCCACTGATGTGGTCCTGGCCTGCCTCCAGCCTCCCCTCCCTCTTTCCATGACTGCACTGGGTTTTCTTTCTTTCCCTCAAACACACAAGCCTGCTGCTGCCCCAGGAACTTTACACTTGCGTTTTGTTTTCTGCCTGGTACATTCTTCATCCAAGATTTTTAAATGGCTGTCTCCTTTTAACGTTTAAGTCTCAAAACAAATGCTACATATTCAAGCAGCTCTTCTGTACTCTAAAATAGCCCTCTATCCATTTATTCTTTATCATATTGATCAGCTGAATTTCCTTATAAGAACTTAGCACTGTATGGAATTATTTGTTTACTGGCTTATTGTCTGTCTCCCCCACTAGAATGTAAGCTCCAGGAGGGCAGGGACCTTGTCTGACTTTATCACTGTATCCCTAGCTTATGGTAAGTGTTTAATAATTACTTATAGAATGAATCCCTGTTCTTTGCTTCTAATCTCTGCAAAATACTCTCCCCTTTCTCAGCATCAGAAACCTGATATTCTCTCTCCCTATCTACAAACTTGTATTTGTTCCATTAATAAATTATGTACCTTGGATTCAGATTGCCTTATCCTATGCTTATTTGTCCTATGTAATTTTGCAGCCTTTATTTTTACTTACACAGATCATTTTAATTATTTGATTACAGAAGTGATACATGTCCATTTTAAGAAAGTGTGAAAATCCAGTAAGTTGTGAAAAAAGTTAAAATCTTCATAATCCCGATACTTAGTTACCATTTGGCAAATTTCCAGCATAAACAGTGTTAAAGCCATTTAAAGGAGAGATTTTAAGTTATATGGCCTACTTCTGAAGTAGACTTCTTACAGTGAAATTCCATTATAATAGGGATTTAGCTCTTCTCATAGGATACCTTTAATCTGTACACTAAAGAGGCTATAGGTGCCTTCTTTAAACTTGACTGTTTACATGTTGCAAGAATGGTAGTAGAAAGTAAATAAAAGAGTTATGTCTGTTTTCACAGCCCAATTACACAGAAATCCGACAGTACTGCAATCACTGGAGAAACTTTGAGGATGTTTATGATTCTTGGCAAAGTGTAAAGAGTATCTTGGCCTGGACATCTTCTAACCAGAAGAGCATTGTTGATGTCGCAGGACCAGGGGGTTGGAATGACCCAGATATGGTAAGAACCTGAGCTCTCCTTGTTCGAGCCCATGCAGTGGACCTGTTTCCTATTTGATTTTTCAAGGTAAATCAGAAGGGAAAATTCCTGGAAGCAGGCCTTACCTGAGAGTACTCAGAGCAGGGTGCCATAAAAGTGGCTTATGTCTAGGTAACTGAAAATGTTTCATTTTTTTTTAATTTAAATTCTTGCTCTTCTTTGTCCCAGTTAGTGATTGGTAACTTTGGCCTCAGCTGGGATCAGCAGGTAACTCAGATGGCCCTGTGGGCTATCATGGCCGCTCCATTACTCATGTCCAATGACCTCCGACACATCAGCCCTCAAGCCAAAGCCCTCCTTCAGAATAAGGATGTAATAGCCATCAACCAAGACCCCTTGGGCAAGCAGGGGTACCGGCTTAGAAAGGTACAGTAAATAATGTTCTATGGGAGAAAATAGGAATTGGCCAGGAACATACTCTTGCCTTCTAGTTTACAGTTCATCCAAATGTTTGTGCGTTTTTTTGGTTTTTTTTTTTGTTTTTTTTTTAAGATTTATTTATTTGACAGACAGAGATCACAAATAGGCAGAGAGGCAGGCAGAGAGAGAGAGAGGAGGAAGCAGGCTCCCTGCAGAGCAGAGAGCCCGATGTGGGGCTCGATCCCAGGACCCTGGGATCATTACCTGAGCCGAAGGCAGAGGCTTTAACCCACTGAGCCACCCAGGTGCCCCTGTTTGTGCGTTTTAAGATGGAATGGCTTTATGCCCAAGTACCATCATTGTCCTGGGCCTAAATCTGTTAAATAAGAGGATGTGCACTCATCTTTTGAGAATATTTACTTTTAATCTTCATGTTATAATCAGTAATGAGGCTCCTTTTTTGGCTGACCATTACCTTATTTCCAAAGCATGCTGTAGGATTTTAATTTTTCCCAGAAGTGCTCAGTATTTCTGACAATAATACTGAATGCCACTACCAAAAAGGAAGCTTCTTCCTGTTACCAAGCTCTCACACCTATTTTCTTGGCTTACTTTTCAGGAAGACAACATTGAAGTGTGGGAACGCCCCCTCTCAGACTTAGCGTGGGCTGTGGCTATGGTAAACCTGCAGGAGATTGGTGGACCTCGTTTTCATACCATCTCTATTGCTTCCCTGGGTCAGGGGCTGGCCTGTATTCCTGACTGCATGATCACACAGCTCCTGCCTGAAAAGAAAGAGCTTGGGTTTTATCAGTGGACTTCAGATTTAAAGACCAAGATAAATCCCACAGGCACCGTCTTACTTCAGCTGGCAGCAACCTAGACTACACTAAAAAACCTTCTTTAAAACGTATTTTGTTGTGGCTCCTGTGGCTCATTGATTAAGTGTCTGACTCTGTCTCAGCTCAGGTCTTTATCTCAGGGTCATGAGTTTAAGCCTCTACTTCAAAAGGAAAAAAATGTGTGTTTTGTTGCCAAACTGACTCCCCCACTGGTGTCTCCCTTTCCTTCCATTCCCACTTTAGCTGTCCTTCTTTCCTTCAATAAAATTTTCCACAGTGGACCGTAAGAAAAACTTGCAAAGGTATCTCTAAACATTTTGGGGAAAGGCTTTTGAAACAAATTGCTAAATAATAGCTGTAATTTATTGGGCACTATAGTATGTGCCAGGCACTGTTCTAGATATATGAACTATCGAGCCATTTGAATCCTCACCAACAGAGGTAGGTACTTATCCACTACAGAACTATAGGCAAGATTTCAGCCAAGACTTTTAACCCTTAAACTACTACCTACTGAGGTGCTTGGATGGCACTCTTTAAGTATAATCTTAGCCCAAAGGGAAGACAAAAACAAAGCTACCTTAATTGAAGGGCAAAAAAAATACCCCAGCAGGAATAACCTACAGAGGCAACCCAAGAGACCACATTACTGAATCTTTATGGAACCATCTCAAGAAACATTCCACCACACAGATTTCTAAATCCTAAGGTTTTTTGCAATCTAGAGCCAACAAATGCAGGTGGCTTACTTTCACAAGCAGTAGTTGCTCCATTGTGATCTCTGGCCAGAACACCTTCTCCCCTTTAAGTTGCCTCCTCTCCAGGATGTGATGAGGCAGTGAGTGACCTTCAGACTGGGGTATGTGGGAATGGATCCTTTTTGTTAAGGGGGGGTGCAGAAGGAAAGGGGATGCCAAGCAGGCCCTGCACCCAGCCTGATGTGGGGTTCGATCTCACTACCCAGAGATCATGACCTACGCCAAAATCAAGTCCAACACTTAAGTGACTGAACCACCCAGGTGCCACAGGGAATGGATCATTTTTTTTAAGATTTTATTTATTTGACAGACAGAGATCACAAGCAGGTAGAGAGGCAGGCAGAGAGAGGAGGAAGCACTCCCCACTGAGCAGAGAGCCCGATGTGGGGCTTGATCCCAGGACCCTGAGATCATGACCTGAGCCGAAGGCAGAGGCTTTAACCCACTGAGCCACCCAGGCGCCCCGGGAATGGATCATTTTAAAGGCATTTCCATACATTAGAATTTTCTCCTTTCCCTACCATTTGCCTGAGGACCAACCTGTAGTCAAAGCTTCAAGCCTGCTCATCACCTCTCCTTTCACAGTCCGCCTTCTCCCACAGAACCAAAGGCAGCAGCTCCAAAATCTGAATGTGCAACAGCACAAAATTAGCAAGGGACAAAGGCCCTCCAAATACAAAGTGCATGTTGTTAATAATTCCTTTGCCTGTCAGGTGATTTTCATTTATTGTAAATAAAATTGGAGTAATCATCATTTGCTAAAACTGGCAAACCCAGACTTAATCACCCACGGAAACAAGGCAATTTGGAACTGCTCCATCCCACTGAGATGTACTTGGTCATCAAAAGGTATAGCTTCTATGCTTTGCCTCCAGTTTTGCTACACAAGTATGAAAAGCTGAACATCAGTTAAGAATCAAGTATACAAAAATAATAATAAATTAAAAAATGAAAAAAAATCAAGTATACAGGGGTGCCTGGGTGGCTCAGTTGGTTAAGCGGCTGCCTTCGGCTCAGGTCATGATCCTGGGGTCCTGGGATCGAGTCCCACATCGGGCTCCTTGCTCGGCGGTGAGCCTGCTTCTCCCTCTGCCTCTGCCTGCCACTCTATCTGCCTGTGCTCACTCTCGCTCTCTCTCTCTGACAAATAAATAAATAAAATCTTCAAAAAAAAAATCAAGTATACAAAAATAATAATAAATTAAAAAATGAAAAAAAAATCAAGTATACAGGGGTGCCTGGGTGGCTCAGTGGGTTAAGCCTTTGGCTCAGGTCATGATCTCAGGGTCCTGGGATCAATCCCCACATCAGGCTCTATGCTCAGCAGGGAGCCTGCTTCCCCCTCTGCCTGCTTCTCTGCCTACTCGTGCTCTGTCAAATAAAATTTTTTAAAAAAATTCTCTTCTTATAAAAAAAAAAGAATCAAGTATACAACAGTATACCAAGAGAAAAAGGATGTAAAATTTGCAATGATTAGACATCTTTAAAAATCAGCATATATCCCTGTTAAATTCTGCCAGGCAGCTTAATTCACTAGAAATTTTATCCTCTGCTGTTATTTCAACATGAGAATTTATGTCTACTTTGAAATCTGAGGGGCTACGTCAAAAGGTCTGAACAATGTTAGAGTTAAGTCTGAGAACATAGAATATATATATATAGTGTGCTCTGTACAGTATGCTGTGCATAAAAACAGCCTAAATTCCTCACTGAAGGACTGAAGTAGCAAGGGTATAGGAGAGAAATTATTTCACTCTAGGTAAACTTTACATTCACTATGGGTATAATTGATAGTTACCATGGGACTCTACTTACATCCCATGATAACTAATGACCCTTGTTTAACAGCAAAAGGAATCCCATGAAACCTCATGTAACTGAAGTGCCAAACTGGAAGATCACCACATTTGTATGAGTTCAACCAGTTCAAATTCAATCCAAAATAAAGTACCCAGAAGAATCAAGCATAAATTGCCCCACGAGAGGAATTTTATTGATGCCAGTACTTTATTTCCATCTTAAAAGACCAACTGCAACCAAATGAAGTGAACATAACCTCAAGATTTTATTGTCTTCATAACTTAACAATATGAAGCTTAGAACTGGATCACCTGGCCCTGTAATGGAACAGAAAAAAAAAAGTGAGGTTTTTTTTTTATTTTGTAAAGAACCTCTCTACTCTCTCAAGTACACAATTATCCCCCTAAAGGGATCACCTCCTTTTAATTAAGTCTCTTCATTATCCCTCTACTACTCATGCCAAAACCAACACCAAAAAACTCATACCTTCAGCTATGGATCTAGTTATTTTTAAGAGGATTGCCCCGTTCCTGATTGCACCATCAGTTAAGTGGAGAGAAATGTTCACCTCACCCAACAGAAAAGATTGCACCTTCCACCTGCAATTATATACCTTTCTCTTCTTATCTCCTCCCAGTTCAAAATGTTTGCATCTCTTAATAGCCAGCATTCTCTTAGATCTGCAATTGGGCTCAACACATTCAAGCCTCAGCACAATCTTCTTTGTAGTTTTAGCCTGGAAAAAATGAAGTCAATCCTTTCATAAATCACTGCAGAAAATCTTTCTTCAAAATGGAGGACTGTTGGGTTAAGTACTACTTAAAGGGAAGCTTTGCAAATGACAAAGAGTTTTAGCAATTTGTCTTTAGCTATAGGGAGAAAACAGTAATGTGAAAATCAGTGCATTTAAGAGGAAATTTAATAGCAAAGGTAGATCATCTAATTGCCATCAAATTCTCTATTCCCATCAAACACCCCAAAGAGCTTCTTACCAAATGGTCATTTATCACACCACCTTGAACTTGTGGCCTTTCAACAGCTCTACATACTTGTACTCCCCACAAACAAAAATGGGTCAACCAAATCCCTGAAACTATGAACTGAACACAACTTTCTCACTAAACAGAATTTAATAATTGTTACTTCAGATTTATCAATTCTCTGGAGACTACCTAAAATTATGCCTACAATTTATGTGTATTCAACTGTATCTATTTAACTCAAGGTACTGGAATCAACTTTTTAAGACTACTCCTATAATCAGAATTCTACTTCTTCCTATTCACAGTTCTCCAAAAAACCAAAGACTAGGCAGAATCTTCCCACCTTCTAAACAAGTTAGCCGAATGCGAAAAGGCAATCTTTACCAACTTGAGCTCAAACCATTTATTGCACCTAAATGAACACAACTGTTATTCCTTAGTACTTTCTGGCAGGAGGCTGAATGAGTAAAGCACCAAAAGAAATGCTGTGTTCACAGGAATGCTGTTCCAGGCACTGTGTACTTTAAGGGGCACCAGATCACCTAGGGCAGAACAGAAACTCATTTGGCCTGAATGAGAATGACAACAGAATTCAGAAGTGCAGTGGAAGGCTTACATGAGGATTTTAAGGAACTTTAAAAACCTCATGAGACTGGTTGCAGTATGCAAGCTTCTGAACTGAGAAGCAAAGTGAGAGAGCAATTCTCACTGCAAGCAAGGGCTGAAGATTCACTAGGGTATGACAGGTAAAGAAGAAAGGATTCACCAGTGTACTGAAACTTCAGTCCTTAGGAAATCAGAGCACATTCCTCTTTACTTAATTTTGCCTCTTCAAAAAGGTTAGGACAAAAATAATAAAACACCAAGATATTGCAAGATTGTAAATTAGAGTCTGACTAGAGTCAGACCGGGGTTGCGCTCATAGCTACACTGCCTCCTAGATGTGTCACTGCAGGTAGCGTAGGGAACTTCGCTGAAACTATGAAAACACACACCTGTACTCTACTACCTGTACCTCTACTACCTCTTGTATTCAGGCTAGAGAAAAATGCAAAGTCTTTACTACAGAAGCATGTCAAATGGTAATTACTACTAACCTTTTTCCGGAAAATAGGCTTCGTCTGCCCACCATAGCCACTCTGCTTCCTGTCATAACGCCGCTTTCCTGGAAGAATGAGGTTATTTGTTATGGCATACCAAAGATAATCGCAGCTGCCACACGAGTCTTCTTACACGTTTTATCTTGGGTTTTCCAGCAGAAAAACAATAGCCAAGTGGGAGTGAGGGACGGGGCACGGGACAGCGTATGTATTACACTAGTTCCTGAATAATTAAAACCAAATTACATACAGACTGTCTTACCCTGGGCATAAAGGGAATCTTTTCCTTTCTTGTACTGTGTCACTTTGTGGGGTTGGTGCTTTCCACACTTCTTGCAGAAAGTCCGGCGTGTTTTAGGAACGTTCACCTAGTAAAGAAACCGTTCAGAACGAGCAGCGTTACCAGATACCCATCGCACAACGCCCTTAACGACCCAGCCGAACCTAAGACATCCCCCGAAGGCTCGACTCTCAGTCCTCGCTAGCGCACACCACTTGACTAGAAGGTGGTACAGCCGCCATGTGCTTCAGGTCCAGCGGCCTCCACTGGGCCCCGAAGTGGAGAGCATGCATGTTCCCTCCAACCCCGGCTAAGTCTACCTCTTTGATCCCATCACTTCATTTCCTGACCCCGAAGCCCAGTGCCTTCGGGGCCGATCCCAGCAGCGCTGGGTTTCTTTGGTACAACGAGTCCGCGAATGGACCTAAAGCCAGCCTGGGACGGCCTCCGTCGAAGAGGGTGAAAAGATTAAGCTGGATGTTACCGGGCCCGCTCCCAAAGTCCTACCATGCTTGCGAGAGCGTAATCGACACGGAAAGAAAGGGACCTGCCCGGAAACGGAAGTATATAGGAGGTTTCTGGTCGCTCTTGCTCATGGGAGTGGCGAGAAGGACCATAGAGTCTAAGGCTCTGTGAGCACCGCCCTCTGGCGGCTGAGAGGACTCGCTTTGGAGCCGTGGGTAGGAGCTTAAGAAAGGGCTCGGCCTGAGGCAGATCCTATCTTTGACTTGGGTCGGGTGCCCAAGCTTTTGCAGTTTTTCCTCACTTCATCACTTCTGGCGGACGCCGCTAGGTAGCAGCGTTTAACGAGGGAAACAGTGCTCGTTCTAGACCCTCGGGCGTCCCTGTCCCAATCTCCGAGGGAAGCAAGGACTAGGATCAAAGGGAGGAGCCCTACACACCCAGGTTCCATTACTGTTTCATATCAAGGACCCTGGGAATATCTTTGACAGGGAACTACTGGTTAACTGAAGGCTTGGAGGGAGCCAGTGCTCTAATTCATTTATCACATGGCTGTTTGGTCCATCCAATAAATGTTAATTCAATTCCTATTCTGTGTTGGGCACTGTTCTAGGGCAGGGACACAATAATAAAATAATCAGTCTCATAAATTTATAATTACAAAGTACTTTGTAAAACAGTATGAAGGATCGGCATTCAAGCAGCCCCTTTTTATTGAAGGAACAAGTTGGCTGCCCTGAAAAGTGACAATGAAATTGTTCAACTCGCACAATAACAATCAACAGGCCAAGAGATTAAAAAATATATATATATCCAGCAGCTCTTCCTTTCCCTGCATACCTGGCAGAAGTCATGTGCTAGGTTTCAAGAGTCTAGCAGAGAAAGACTGCAGGGTACTGAGTATTTAAAATGGATTGTCTCATAAAATTCTCACAGTAATTCCAGGAGGTAGGTGGTACCATCATACCCATTTTACAGATGAGAAAATTGAGGCCATAGGATCATCAACATTTTGCCCACTGTAGATAGTATTTAGTGGAACCAGGACACAAACACAGGTGATCTGATTCCAAAGCCTGGGTTTCTTTATCATTATACAGTATGGCTGTTGTGGCCTGGAAATTATAATAGTTAACAATTACTGAGCTCTTAATATATACCAGGCATTTTCCTAAATACCTCATCTACTACCTCTTGTAATCCAAACCACCCCATGCACTGTGTACCATTATTATTATTTAACAGGTGAGGAAACTGAGGCACAACACAGGTGGTTATTTCGTGGAGCTGGAATTTCATCCCAGGTAGTTTCTAGCACCACAGCCTTGCACCTAACCATGCCATCACACAGTGCAAGCAGGGTAGAGGTTGATGAAGAACTGAGCGGGGACTCAGGAAGGGGTACCAGTGATTAGGGGCTAAGGAACTATGAAAGCCTGGGGTCTCCTGCTTACATAATTCTCCAGGAATACCCAGGGGTCCAGAGCTGACTCTCAGATTATCCCCTTTTTGTTGGGTGGTCTCTGGGAAGGAGATAATGAAAACAGTACCCCTGCCTGCTACTACACTTCCTAAAAGTTTCTTTGCCAGACAGCCAGCCCACAGTTTCAGCATATTCTTCTTTTTGGGCTCTTAGGCAGTCTCACTGGACTTTGAGGGGTTTCTAGAGGTTTTTGATGTTAGTAACATGGAATTATGAAGACAGTGAACATGACCCCTCTTAGTCAACCTTAGATCTTTGTGTCACACCTTGTATGGCGTGGCTTTGGCTTTGATTCCCTTCACTAATCCTGGTCTGTGTTTTGGACATGCTCCTGCTCATTAATTTTCCCTAACGTGAGTTGCTCAGAACTGAACACAGGAGTCTAGATATGGCCTGACCTTGCAGAGTAGGTGGCCTATTTACTTTCCTCTATCTAGATATTTTACAGGAAGCCTATTTTCACCTTGGATTTTCTGGCAGCCATCTTACTGACATGACATTTCTCTTCATTACTATCAGCAAAAACCTCTGAACCATTTGCACAAAACCTACTGCTATTCCACCTTCACCTGGAGAATTTTGAAGTTCAGTTTGGTGCCCCATTACAGGACATGACCCTTAGCTCTGGTAAAATACACTTGCTCTTCATACCAGGTGATCAGGATCTTTTTACAAACCAATTACTCTGGTTCCGTCACCCAGTCTTGCCCCCAACAGCGTTGTAACATTCACAAATTAGCTAGGCTACTTTCTCTATCTTCCTCAAAGCTCATTAGGAAAAATGTTAAACAGGATACTACCAAAACCAGAACCTTATATTACCTTGGGACTCTTTTGAGGTGACACTAGGCCATTTATTTGCACTATTTGGGTGCAGCCCTTCAATCATCTAGACAAGTGTGTTAAGGAAGGGCTCGTGGGCAGTCAGTTGAAAAAATTGCCTAGGTCTATCTTACCCTATCCCCTGTCCCACTCTCCCTTGTCCAGATCCTCCACTGTATGCCTATCAATTTCCAATCTCCACCCCAAGATGGATCTTGTGAAGAGATGGGCCAGGTGACAACAGGGAGCATCTGACTGAAGAAAAGGGGAGGGAAGGAAATTGTCTGTGATGGCAACTCTCAGACAGGAGACTAGAGCAGCTGTTCAGAGGTGGCTAGTAAGACGATGTATGTTGTCAATGATATAGTGAGATCGTGCAAGACTTATTGCCCATCTATCTTGTGCAGATGTGAGGATTACCCATTCTACCATTCCTAAAAATGCTTAAAAAAAAAAACCAAAACCTTGTTGTCTTAAAAACTCTGACAGACAGACTTCTAGTGAGATCTGTGATCTGCTCCTATGTTAAGATCCAGCACCTGAGGGCGAGAACATGGCCATGCCCCCTGTGTCAAGGTAGGCTTGCAGACCAGTCAGCCGGGGCCACGCTGCCATCCTGGTCAGCAGCCACGACCAGCTGCATTTCCTAGGAGAAGGCTCCGAGAGATGACTGTGGCTAGACATAGGCTAGGAAGTAGCTGAGGACACATTTGGGCTTTGAGGGACGTGTTTACTTGGGTTTATGGGTTTACAGAGTTAAAGAGAAAAGTGTACATGAAGAGTTAATCCCTGAGGCCGAATTTGAAAGGGAGAAAATCAACATCCACAGAAAATGGGGAAGGGCACAAGTCTTTGTGTGGGCTTACATTCAGACATTTTTATCTGTAGGGGAAAAAAATGCTTTCTTAGAAAATGACTCAGCAGGGGGAAGTCTTGTCTCTCTCGTCTCTCTCTCTCTCTCTCTCTCTCTCTCTCTCTCTCTCTCGGGTTCTGCACTTTGGGGTCCCTTTTGTGAGCACTCTCCATCTTTCCTTATCAAGATTAACGGTGTGACCCCCCCAATGTCCTCTGCCTTCAAGGACAGGAGGCTCTAAAGACACTCTCCCTCATTAGACCCTTTGTTTTGTCTTTGCAAGTCTGCATTTCTTGTCCTTCCTCTAAGTCTCTGCTCTCTGCTGATTATCCCAACAGATCTTTAGGGTACAAGGTCCCTTTACTTTGGGGATGTCGGCATGGTGACCTGTTTGCCAACCCAGCCCCATCTAGAGTCTCAGTGGCCCCAGTAATGTTGAGCAGAGTACTTTCAAGAGCACATTCAAGACAGGAGTGTCAGAGGTCCCAAGCAAATGAAGGGCGGGGAGAGTTGGGGGTTGGGTGGGGGGATAAGGACAGCAGCAGGGAACCAGATACCATGCTGCTGAGAAGAAGAAAAAAAAAGACTGGTTTAAGTCAGGAAACAAAAAAAGGGAACTGAGTGGCTGTGAAAGGGTGGGGTTTGCTCAGACTGTCCTTCCTCTCTGGACTGTAAGAATATGTCTCCAGGGCCAGTGTCTTCTGAGATCGAATCACACCTTCAAAGTCCTGGCATCTCAATGCATCTGGGAAGCTACCTGCATTAAGTCAGGACTGAGGTGGGTCTGGGGTAGGGCAGGGGCTGGGCAGCCGCCGCAAATCCTTTTCATGGGGACCCCCCCTCCCGCAAAGCAGGAGAGAAAGCATGGCTCGTGCCATATAGTCTTGCCCGAAAAGGAGGCTGACAGAGGGTAGCAATGTCATCAGTGCAAGGCCCTGGCAGTCCTTCCCGATGATCAGAAGGGACTGAAGGGTTCCCTCTGAGTCAGGTTGTGGGGGGAAGAAGAGGAAGAGCAAAGAGGGACATGAGGGGACCACTGGAACAGGTAGCAACTGTTGGAAGTGGGCACCCTTGCAAACCTTGGCAGAAGAGGAATCTTGGTGATGGCAGGTGGATACAAATATGCCATTTGGTCAAATACTGCCTGAAGATGCAAAAGGTAGATTTGTGTCAAGAGGCCCTTAGGAGAAGAAAATCTAAGAGGCACATTGAGAGAACAGTAAAAGCTCACGTGCCTTTGTAAACTGGGGAAAAGCCCAGGCTAACCCTGGGGGGAAGTTGCCTGCCATGGGCTGCTTCAGGCCGATGTTGCCAGGAGCAGAGCTGGCTTATTGGAAGGAATGTGTGTGCCAGCCTCGTGGTGATGTGGGTCACAGACTGGGCCAGAAGAAAACAGCCTCAGCCTCAGCCCAGACAGTGGGGCTGACCCCTGAGGTCATGGGGCCAGTTTTTCCTATTAGCACTGCCTGCCATGTGCACGGCTTTCTTTTGTCTTCATCTTTCTCCTCTTTCTTTCTCTTCTCTCCTCCTCTCCATTCCCCCCTCTCTGTCCCCTTCCTCCTTTTCCTCCCCCTCCTCTCTCTACCTGTATTCCCTCTTCTTATACACCCCCCTTTTATCTCGTTCATTACCGCATTCCCGGGAACAGGTTCAGAGCTTAATGAACAGTTGTTGAATTGCATTGGATTATTCCTGCCCTTTCCTTTCCCTTTCTAGTACCTTCCCCATAGGATTGTCGTGAATAGTAACTCTGTTAATATATATAAAACGGTTAAAGCCTGGCATTTGTAAGTGCTAATATCTCCATGTTTGCTCTGATTTTTATACTGCCTGAGCAGCTCTGCCTAGGGCAGATGGTGTGGCATTTAGAATAAAAGTGGTTGGTGGCCCTGATCAAGACATCCTTGGATGAGCTATTAGACCTCCAAATGGAATCCTGGTCCAATTTCCTTTTTTATTTTATTTTTATTTTTTAAAAGATTTTATTTATTTACTTGTCAGAGAGATAGAGAGAGTACAGGCAGGCAGAGAGAGGGTTGGGGGGAAGCAGGCTCCCCGCAGAGCAAGGAGCCCGATGTGGGACTTGATCCCAGGACACTGGGATCATCACCTGAGCCAAAGGCAGCCACCCAACCGACTGAGCCACCCAGGCATCCCCAATTTCCTTTTTTAAAAAGATTTTATTTATTTATTTATTTATTTGCCACAGAGAGAGAGAGCACAAGTAGGGGGAGTTGGAGAGGGAGAAGCAGGCTCACAGCTGAGCCCGGAGCCTGATGTGGGGCTCAATGCAGGGCTCGATCCCAGGACCCTGGCACCATGACCTGAGCCAAAGGCAGACACTTAACTGACTGAGCCACCCAGACTCCCCAGTCCTGGCCCAGTTTCCTGATCACCCAGTTCTCCAAGCTCCAAATCTCTATGGCACGTTGTGGGTTTCCAGATGCAGGACAGCAGCAAAGCCCAGAGGTAGGGGTCTATAAAGCTGAGGGACTGTCCTCCATACTGTTAGCTGTGTTCCAGCTCTGCTCCTTCCCTCCTTTTGCATGCCAAGCCCCTGAAACCAGGGTGCTATAGCTTCTTGGGAGCCTCAGTTATTTGATAAAACAATGCCTTCCTCCTAATAAGCCACAAAATGCAAATACTCATGGAACCTAAAGCATTCAACCAAAACACTATCCCTTAAGGCTAACCCTGTTTGCTCTATTCTGACCTCCTTTATAGCCAAACTGTTTAAACTGTTTGTGTTAAAGCCCAAATTCTGTTGCTTATGGCCAATGATGTGTTTGTCGGGACCCTTTTGTGAACTCTTTATGGTGAGAAACAGTGCAATTTTCCATCCACTTCAAGGGTCTCGGTGCAATTTTAAATTATCATCACCATGATATACTATTTCCATTTGAACAAATCTCCTATAGAGACTTTCCTTTCAGTGGACTCAACCCATACCAGGAAGTGACTTAGGTGTAAGGGGAAGACATGCCTTTTGAAAACCAGTTCAGATGTTCTCCAAAGAGTCTCCAGATCCCTGCTGCTCTTTGCCCAAAGATGCTATGCTGAGATCAATTGCTAACTCCTGGGAATAAGGAAGAGCTAGAATTTTCAGTGAGGCAGTATTCAACAAGAAGCTAGAAACAAGACATTGACCTAATTCACTCCAAAGCTGCTTGGTTATGCAAATGAAGCCATCAGGGGAGGGGGAGAGAGAACTCCTCTGAGGACCCTGAAACAAATAGGCCACGTGTGACTTTCAGTTTCTATAGAGGTTCATGTGCACTGACACAAGGTGTTTGAAACACAAAATCCTTAATCCCAGGCTTTCCTTCTTACTCTCTGAGAAGCATCACCAGATGCCCTGAGAGTTAATGTTGCTTATCTGAATGTCAAGCTCATCTCACAGCCTTGCTTCCCTAAAAACAATAAACTATAGTCAATTAGCTCATCCCTAGAAGACAAAATTCTAGAGTCAAGAGAAGTTAAATTTTAGACAAGTTGTAGGTTGGAATACACTGGAGTTCCAGATCAGTGGCTCAATGAAAAAGCAGACTAGTCAGCAATAAAAACAGAATAAAAAAACTGACTAGAAATGGAGCTGAAAATAAATAAAGGAATGGGAAAAGCAGACTCTCAAAAACTGCTGTCTGGAGTGGAAATTGGTAAAATGCCTCTGGAAACTACTTTGTCAATATATTTCAAAATGCAAAATGCATGCACTTTCTGACTTGGTAAATGATACTTATATGGAGATCCTAATACCATGGAAAAATAATCAGGAATACTGTTAAACAAGACTTTCAGATATTTTGGGGAAAAGGTGTGTTGGGAGAATGGATGGATAGATAATGTTAAGAAATGCAAGGAAACTGCAAATACTATATGTAACACGATCTCCAACCTAAGAGAAATGCACAGGAAAAAAATGGAAGGTAATATGCCCCAAGATTAATGCCTTTTCATAATGAGCTTGTAATTGAGGTTTTCTTTTTAATATTCTTGTACTTGAAACATTTTTATAATGAAATGTGTTGATTTAATATTGAAAGAGAAAACACAGCATATGTTTAAGCCAGGGAAAACAAAAACTGAACCGAAAAAGAAGGCCAAAGGGCCTCTCAAGTCCAGAGCTAAAAACGGATGCCACAGGAGTCACCCTCAGAGCAGAGGGACAGTGCTGAAAGTATTACCACCAGTCTGATGCTGAGTGCAGACTTCAGATTAGCCATCTGGCTCTCACGTTCAACGTTAACATGACGAGAGGCTGAAGAAGAACCAGAGACCCAAGACCTCTTGGAGAGGACTGCAGGAAGTGCGAAGTTCCCTGGTCAACACACAGCCAGAAAACTGATTTTGGCTGGAGGGCCTCACCACAAATTTGGTCCCGTTGCGCTGACCATGAAGTTTATCAAATAATTAGATTTCACTGATGCCTGACTAGAGCTTCTTGGGAATTTAGCAAGAGTAATTTGGTTTCTTTGTTGCTATGGTTATATTCTAAAGAAGACATCTCTTCTGGTTCCCAGGCCAAGGAATTCTCAGTGAAAATCTCAATCGGAACCTGAAAGATGCTTCTTGGGACTGAGAAGAGATTTGGGGGGAAGCTAAATTTAGCCCATCATACTCTATTCTAATTTCAGACAGTTGCTAATCCTACCAGATTCCATAGTAAAACTTCAGGAAGACAGGACTGAAACGGGAACAAGGGATAACACAAAGCACATAGGCCAACAGATAAGCCAGACCTGGGTTTGCCACTTTGTATGAGTAACTGAGAATTCATTCTGAGAGTGGAAAACCATGATCACTTGCACAAGGATGTGCACGGCAGCATCGCTTATAATTGAAAACAAGCAATCTGAATATCCATCAGTAGGAGAATGGACAAACCAAGTGTGATGAATTCATCATACAGAATACTTTAAACATATAGAAATAGATTAGAGCTACCAACATAAATAAATCATAAACTATTATACTGGGAGGGGCACCTGGGTGGCTCAGTAGGGTAAGCATCCCACTTGTGATTTCGGCTCAGGTCACGATCTCATGGGTGGTGAGATCAAGCCCCATGTGGGGCTCCGCACTCAGCTGGGAGTCTGTTTGGGATTCTCTCTCTCCCTCTGCCCCTTGCCCCACTCACACCGAAGTGTGTTCTCTCTCTCTCAAATAAATAAGTAAATCTTTTTTTAAAAAATTATACTGAGAAGAAAAGCAAGCTGCTGAAGAATATGTGGCTCAGTGGGTTAAAGCCTCTGCCTTCAGCTCAGGTCATGATCCCAGGGTCCTGGGTTCGAGCCCCGCATTGAGCTCTCTGCTCAGCAGGGATCCTGCTTCCTCCTCTCTGTCTGCCTGCCTCTCTGCCTACTTGTGATCTCTGCCTGTCAAATAAATAAATAAAATATTTAAAAAAATGTAAAACATGCAAACCAAACTAAATATCTTTTATGGATATTTACATATGCAGTAATAATGTAAAAACATGCCTAGGAATGATAAACACCAAATTCAAGATATTGTTAACCTCTGAGGAAGGACGGGGATTGATTGCAGAGGAGTATCCAAAGAGGTTTTGACTCTATGGGTAGTATTTTATTTCTGAAAACACCAGAAGCAATTATGGCACAATGTTAAGATTGTATTAGAGCTTAGTGAGTACCTGAGTGTAGTGTTCTTCTCTATACCATCTATTTGCAACATTTTATAGTGTAAAAGAAAATCCATTTGATCAAAATTTTGTATTCACAGGATGCAATAACAACCCTAGGGACAAAAAGTGGATGGGTGTTTCACCTAATCTTATGCTTTTATCCCATCAACAATGAAAAGAAATCCTGAAAAGAAAACAGAAAGTAACACCAGTTAGGATCTCCTTGTGGAAGATTTAAAAGAAAATGTAAGAAAATCTGGCATGACTAAAAAGAGTCCACATGTGGGAGAAAGTACAGTTGACAGTTAACAGGGCTAAATCATCCTTTTTACTTGGAGGATTGTTGCAGAGGAAAATGCTCCAGGATCCTGCAATCTCTCTCATCCCCTGAACTTAACCACCATTTCCTCTTTTGCCAAATGTTCCTAGAAGATGCAGAGGGTCTCTCCCAACTGCTCTTTGATGATAACCATGGGGGATGACAGGGTGCTGAAGTGGATAGCATCAAAACTCATTGAAGGCAAAAAAATAATAATCATATTCATATATATATATATATATATATATATATATATGCCTTATATATCCAGGAGGCAATGAGGTAGGTATCACAGAAACAGCAAGGGTTGTGGAGTCACAAATGGATGAGGTTGAGCAAGTCACACAACTTCCATGAGTCTCATTTTCCTCAGCTCTGTGTTGAGAGAAATAAATGAAATAATGAGTACAGACTGCACTGAGAGAAACAGGTATTTCCTCCCATTCCCTGGGGAGAAAACCAAATAGACAGGCTCTGGGCAATTGAGTAATGCTTTAAAGGAGAAATAAAGAGAGAATGATATTTCTTGGATATTCTGGCTAAGTAGCTATCTGAACTATGACTGACTGGTTATTTCTAACTAGCATCTCCAGGACTCTTCCCAATCATAAGCAGGCTGTGCAGTCTTCTGAATTTTGCTCTGGTGTTGTCGCTGATAGTGTTTCTCTTAGCTTGAGCAATGATAGAGCAATGATAGTGGTTTAGTTTACTGATCCTGCGGGTGCTTTTTGTATCAATTCCTTGGCATAGTGAAGTTTGTATGATGGTTGAGCTCTTTCTCAACCTTTCTTGAGCTTAACCTGTAAGATGGTTGAGCTCTTTCTCATAAAGCATTCTCTTTATGAATTCTGCTGCTCCACAGGGAGCTGGGAGGCTGCAAATGTGGCTACATGAAAATCCTTGCATTTGTAGTATAATAAAGAGAACATTATAATGCTGGAATTCTGTATTTTATTTTTTTTAATTTTATTTATTTATTTGACAGACAGAGATCACAAGTAGGCAGAGAGACAGGCAGAGAGAGAGGAAGGGAAGCAGGCTCCTGGCCAAGCAGAGAGCCCGATGCGGGGCTCGATCCCAGGACTCTGGGATCATGACCTGAGCCGAAGGCAGAGGCTTTAACCCACTGAGCCACCCAGGCACCCCGGGAATTCTGTATTTTAAATGAAGAGCTCTGAGTTTTTCTATTATTTTTCTTCCTCTTTCTTTATATGAACAACAGTGTGTGTGTGTGTGTGTGTGTGTGTGTGTGTGTGTGTGTGTGTATAATATTCATGTCACTTCTGGTTTCCACCCCCACCCCCACTGTCTGAGTGAAGTGGAGGGTCAACCCTCATGGTATGTCTTTTGTGGTCAAATTGATTGTCAGCTGCTGATATGGTTAGAAAAAAATTTAGAACCTTCCACAAATAAGTTGCAGCTGCCCTCCAATGCAGAGGGTCCATCACACACCAACCTTCAGGAAGACATAAAGACAGATGCACCTCCTTTCACATTATATTGGTGGATGGATCGGTGATGGCTAAGGAGGAACTACCACATTTTCAGGCTGTGTGTCTGGACTGGATCACAAGGAATTAAGGGGAAAGCAGTCAAAGAAGGGACAACCAGACCTTGGAAATCCTGGCAATCCTTTAACTCAATAGTCTAGCGGTAGAGGCCATTTCACCCCTTGCTCAGAGGGGTGATGGCTAGTGAGAGGCTCGTTTACTTCCTCATACTTAGACCAGCACTGAACCCTAACCCAATAGACACTTGAAAGAGAGGAAGGCGTCCTCTTGTACAAACTGGATTTGTTCTAAAAGAGAAAAAGAGCAGAGGCAGCTTCCAGAAGGACCTATCTTATAGGAAGTAAGAGCAGAGGCCAAGACTAAAGCGGATGCTGGGACAGAGCAGGGAATGTGTCCATCAAGAGCTTGCAACAAAATTGAAGGTAAAATGATGGGTATGCTTTATTCAGCTAACAGAAGGAAAACTGGATGTAGTTTGTTGGGAGGCTTCTGATCCAATTTACTGCTCATGCTACTCACTTTCATTAAGACTTTATTTTTTCCTCTGTAATCGGAGTCTTTTTGATTGTGAAGAGGTACTTAGTTGGAATTCACTGTGGAAAAATAAAATGGTATTGTTACAAGGATCTCGATGAGTTGACAGTTCTTGAGAATACAGTATCATTACTTGGTTACCACTACTTCTGAATAATTGAATAATTTCAGGGTTGACAGAAATCTCTGTGGGTGTTGAGCATTAGAAAGTCCTCTGTTGTAAAGTCTTATCAGTTCGTCACTCCTGCGAGAGACCATTTAAACCAGGGAGTCAGGGAACTGTGTGGCAAGGTGTGGGAAGAGGTACGCTCCTTGGCCTAATTTTTCTCAAAAGATCATTTATAAATCATTGAATGAATCCAGCACCAGAAGAGAGTCGCATCGACATGGTGAATAAGTGGCAAAGTGATCATTCTGAAGATCCCTGGTGTTCCTTTAACCTATTTTTAATGTCTCCCCGGTATGGTAATAGAATTTTCTACACCACAGGAAAGAGCAAAATAACGGTGCGGATAGCCTCAGACTTTGATAAAAACCACTCCCTTGCTTCCCTGGTGTGAGCAATAATCTGTGCTTGGCAGGTAAAAAAATGATGCTGACTTTATTTATCCAGCATTCACAGTGCCACCAGAAGCATAAGGAGTTTAGATTTACAAAATGCCATCTATTCCCCCCTTAAGAAAAACCCACATGTAACAAAATTTGAGGTGAGCTGGTGATTTTTTCAATACTTATTTAGTGCCCCATTTTGTGATAGTATTTATGTTTTCACTTTATCTTTCTAAGGAAGGTTTGGAATTTGTACTATGCAATTGTGCATAAACTTTAAGTGAATAACTAATAAGAAGCATGTTTTGCATGAATCAAAAGAGCCAATGGTGATTTTTCATAACTTTCTTTGCACTTCTGTACTTCAGTTACCTAAACTGAGTCTTTCTAGAATATTGTGAGTTTAGAGAGGGTAAACAAGTTACTTTTCGTAAATAATAAGAGATGGCATTCATAAGAGCAAGACAGTTGCACCACTTCTGTATGACAATGTCTACAAGAACCAATCTAAGAAAAAAAGGAGAGGAAAAACCAAAACCAAAACCAAAACAACCAATAACTGCCTCCTCCAAAATTGTTTTTCAGTTTTAGAACAAAGCTTGTATCCTTTGTAGCTCAGCCAGTGGTTGATGGGCAAAATCGGTTGGGCGGCAGTTAGTATATGTCCATAACTGCAGGTGCAGCCTCCGTATTCTTACTAGACCCCTGGGTTACAGACCCAGTGGGACACTGTTTGAAAAATTGCATTCACTGTCTAGGAAACTGGGAACTGAAAGTCCAATATCTGCCTCAGTGGAATTCTGGCACCTGCATTGTCCCTTCTGGGGATATCAGAGTCAACAGTTGCACTGAGACTTTTGCTGTTCACAGATTCTGCACGTACAATAAAGGGTGGTTAGTATAAAATGGCCTCCAGACATTACCAAGCTCACAGGTACATGGCCTTTGACTCCAGAGCATTCCATGACCTTATACAAAAAACCAGTGTACGTGAACTCACGCTGAACCCGTCCTCCCTATTCAATGCGCATCCATTACACCTGAATACTGGCCGAGATGGAGGCTGTGGAGAAGGATGTGAAGGTAGGAGGAAGGCTCTTCGTTAGCTTTGCATGATTCTGTTCCATTTGAAACTAAGTGGCCAGGCTGAGGGGAAACAAGGAGGGATGAGGATTTATGTGCTGGGTCCTCAAGAACTTTCTTTATCAACAGCACACAAGTGAGCTCCAGAAAGAAGCTATGGCTGCCGTGATACTGGAGAGCATCTTTCTGAAGCGATCCCAACAGAAAAAGAAGACCTCGCCTTTAAACTTTAAGAAGCGCCTCTTTCTCTTGACTGCGCACAAACTTTCCTACTATGAGTATGACTTTGAACGTGGGGTAAGTTTCTCTGCTGTGAAACCTGAGTATCTAGGATTTGGCCTTAGATCTTCCTTGAGGAGGTAGATAACTTTTTGGTTGGCGGAGGGAGGTGGGTAGGGACCTAGGTCTATTTCAAACTCAAGAAAATGTTTCCTAGCCTAGAACTAACTGCAGCCACACTGGCGCAAAAATTCAAAGGTGCTAAGAAGCCATGGGCGAGGAGGGGGGAATCTTACCATTGGAATCTTGCAGTTGGTGATCATTCATTAAATATTGTTGAGAAGGAAATCCAAGTCTCAAAAATTATTCTTTATTTTTTATGGTAAAGGCACATACAGTCATCCACTCTTCTATAGTATTTGCCCTCTATCTGGTAGTCAAAGAAGTTTAGATTAATAGATCTGGAAGTTTCCTTGCTTTTTTTTTTCCTCCAGAATGACAGGTCCTGATGGATAGAGTGTGGGTATCACTTCACTATGTTGAATGATTAGATAACAAAATCTAATTATCTGGTTGCTTAGTCACTCCTAATCTTTCTCCATTTTCTTCCTCATTCTCTTTCTCAGAGAAGAGGCAGTAAGAAGGGCTCGATAGACGTTGAGAAGATCACCTGTGTTGAAACAGTGGTTCCTGAAAAAAATCCTCCCCCTGAAAGACAGATTCCAGTAAGTAGAGCCCGTTGTCAGAGCAGGAACGGGTGGTTAAGAAACTTAGAACACTTCAACTCTCTGTAAATAAACCCGTGATGCTGTGCAATGTGTTAAAGCTCCCTCACAAAATTCTTCACTCTGTTCTTGGTTATACTGAGTTTCAGCATTTTTCCCCCAGATGCAGAACAACTCACTTAATGTTGAAAAGTTCTAATACCAATTTTACGATGACATATCAAATTTTCTCTTTTTTGGGGAAGGATTTTATTTTTAAAAAGGAAACTCCAGACATTAGCAGAAGGAAAGGAAAAATACGGGGGTGAGGATTGGAGGGCGTGACAAACCATGAGAGACTATGGACTCTGGGAAACAAACTGAGGGTTTTAGAGGGGAGGGGGAAGGGGGTGGGTGAGCCTGGTGGTGGGTATTAAGGAGGGCACGTATGGCATAGAGCACTGGGTGTTGTACATAAACAATGAATCTTGGAACACTACACCAAAAACTAATGTTGTATTGTATGGTGACTAACATAACACAATAAAATTTTTTTTAAAAATAAAAAATAAGGGGCGCCTGGGTGGCTCAGTGGGTTAAAGCCTCTGCCTTCGACTCAGGTCATGGTCTCAGGGTCCTGGGATTGAGCCCCATGTCGGGCTCTCTGCTCAGCGGGGGGCCTGCTTCCTCTCTCTCTGCCTGCCTCTCTGCCTCCTTGTGATTTCTATCTGTCAAATAAATAAATAAATCTTCAAAAAAAAATTAAATAAATAAATAAATAAATAAAAGGAATCTCCACAACCAACATGGGGCTCCACCTTACAACCCTGAGATCAAGAGTCACATGCTCCACTGCCTGAGCCAGCCAGGAGTCCCAATATGTGAAATTTTCTTTTTTTTTTAAGATTTTATTCATTTATTTGGCAGACAGAGATCACAAGCAGGCAGAGAGGCAGGCAGAGAGAGAGGGAGGAAGCAGGCTCCCTGCCGGGCAGAGAGCCCCATGCAGGACTCGATCCCAAGACCCTGAGATCATGACCCGAGCCGAAGGCAGAGGCTTAACCCACTGAGCCACCCAGGTGCCCCTGAGTCGTGAGATTCTTTAACAACTCACTCTTGATTCTCCTCTCATTTCCCAGAGCCTTTCCAAGGCAAAATGCATATGGATTTCTGAGTTGAGTTTTTAAAAAAAATATCATTTATTATTTTTTCCTAATTACTAAGAGTAGTGTGTACCTATTATAGAAACTCTAGAAAATACAAAAAAGCACAATAAAGAAGATAAAATCATGCATAATCCCATTATTCAGCTAGAAATGACTAATATATGTTGGTATACAGACTTACAGTTGTTTTTCTCCACTTGCAACACATATATTCACACTAATATGCCTATTGTGTATTTATTTTTGTAAAGTTTATTTACTTAAGGGACACCTGGGTGACTCAGTTGGTTAAGCATCCAACTCTTTGTTTTGGCTCCTGTTGTGATCTCATGGGTCCTGGGATCCAGCCCTGGATGGGCTCCAGGCCCAGCCGGGAGTCTGCTGCTTGAAGATTCTCTCCCTCTGCCCCTCCCCCCACACTCACTCTCTCTTCCTCTCTCTCTCTCTCTCTCTAAAAAAAAATAAATAAATCTTTAAAAAATGTTATTTAAGTATCTCTACACCCAATGTAGGGCTCAAACTCAGGACCCTGAGATCAAGAGTCACATGCTCTTCCTACTGAGTGTGCCAGGTGCCCCTATGTACTTACATATTTAAAACAGAATCATACTACACATCTTGATTTGTAATGTACTTTTTCAATCTAACAATATATGGAAATTTTTCCCATGACAATAGATACTCTTTAATAATGTGATTTTTTTTAAAGATTTTATTTATTTATTTGACAGACAGAGATCACAAGTAGGCTGAGAGGCAGGCAGAGAGAGGAGGAAGCAGGCTCCTCGCTGAGCAGAGCCCGATGCGGGGCTCGATGCGGGGCTCGATGCGGGGCTCGATCCCAGGACCCTGGGATCATGACCTGAGCTGAAGGCAGAGGCTTTAACCCACTGAGCCAGCCAGGCGCCCCTAATAATGTGATTTTAATGGCTGTGTGGTATTCTCTATTATGAATATATTGCAATTTGTTTAACCAATCTCTTACTATTACACATTTAAGTTGTTCCAACTTGATATTATAACCACACTGAGAACATCCTTGCATATATCTTTACGAACTTTTGCTATTCTTTACCTTATAATAACTTCCTAGAAGTAAAATATTGTTCTTGTCTTTATTAAATCTGCACAATTTGGTTATGTTTATCTTTTTATTCGATTTTATTTTCTAGCAGTGTAATTTAAATTTTGTACACTCCTACAAGCTATACATGAGAGTATCTCTATTTCTCTACATTCTTTCCAATACCAGATATTTTATATGTTTGTTAATTTGACAGCCAAGAAAAGTGATATTTCATTGCTGACTTATTTTTCAATATTTGGTTACTAATAAGGTTGAACGTTTATATGTCTTACAGTTCATTTACGTTTTTCCATTTGTGAATTGCCTGTTCATTTTTTGCCATTTTTCCATTGAAATGTTGACCTTATTGCTAGTACTTTTTAAGAGATCTTGACATAGGGGTGCCTGGGTGCCTTAGTGGGTTAAAGCCTCTGCCTTCGGCTCAGGTCATGATCCCAGGGTCCTGGGATCGAGCCCCACATCGAGCCCCGCATCGGGCTCTCTGCTCAGCAGGGAGCCTGCTTCCTCCTCTCTCTCTGCCTGCCTCTCTGCCTACTTGTGATCTCTGTCAAATAAATAAAATCTTAAAAAAAGAGATCTTGATATATTAAAAGTATCAATCCTTAATTATACACATGTTGAAAATATTTTCCCCAGTTTTTCATTTATCTTTGAACTTTGTTTATGGTGTTTTTTACTTGTTCATTTTTACCATTCTGGGTTTTAAAATCTATGTCATCAAATTAGTTCATCTTTCCTTAATGAGTCTAACCTTTAGCATTATAGTGGGAAGTCTTGTCTCCCATAAAATTATATATAGTCACTTATTTCTTTTCTCTGTCCACTCATTGTTCCATTTTTATATTAAGCTTTGAATCCATCCATTAAGCTTTTGAATTTACTTTCATGTATGGTGTGAAATAGCCCCCCCAACACACACACACCAAAATTAGTGGTACCCTCCCTTTCCTTGATAGTTTGAGATGCCTGAGGTTTTTTTGAACATGTATGTGCTGGATCTTATGGACATGTGTCCCTACTGGGTTAAAGAAAGCAATATCTAATAATTAGCATTGTCTAGGCAGGAAATTCTTCTGGAGCGAATACAGAGGACTCCCAATACCTAAGGAAATCCAAAAAAGAACAATGCATCAACCAATAACTATGCTTTCTTTTTTAAGTTTTTATTTTAATTCTAGTTTGTTAACATGCAGTGCTATATTGGTTTCAGGTGTATAATATAGTAATTCAACAGTTCCATACATCTTCCTGTGATCATCACAAGTGCACTCCTTAATCCCCATCACCTATTTAACCCACTCACCCACCTCCCCTCTGGTAAACATCAGATTGTTCTCTATACTCAAAAATCTGTTTCTTGCTTTGACTCTCTCATTTTTTCCTTTGCTTGTTTGTTTTGTTTCTTAAATTCCACATACGAGTGAAATCATATGGTATTTGTGTTTTTCTGACTTATTTCACTTAGCATTATGCTCTCTAGCTCCATCCATGTTGTTGCAAATGGCAAGATTTCATTCTTTTTAATGGCTGAATAACATTCCATTGTATAAATATATCACATTTTCTTTATACATTCATTAATTGATGGACATCTGGGCTGCTTCCATATCTCGGCTCTTGTAAGTAATGCTCCTGTAAACGTTGGGGTGCACATATCCCTTTGAATTAGTGTTTTTGTATTCTTCGGGTAAATACCTATAGTGAAATTGCTGGGCCGTAAGGTAGCTCTATTTGTAACTTTTTGAGGAATCTCCACACTGTTTTCTACAGTGGCATATGCTTTCATCTTTCATTGCAGAGAAGGGGTGAAGAGTCCAGTGAAATGGAGCAGATTTCAATCATTGAAAGGTTCCCTTACCCCTTCCAGGTAAGGTGTTTTCTCTCACCAGCTCTCAAAGGTACCTGTAATGTAATAATTAGGGTTGGGGTGCAGGGCACAGTGAAGAATACTAGGTCCCAGTGAACAGAATTTGAGGTGGACAAGGAAGCTGAAGGGAGAAATGAGACTGACATGGGCTAAGACTGTTTTCTTTTCTATTTTCCCAATTTAACATGGTACCTTTTAGTCCCTACACCTCAAAGAGAATCCATAATGGCAGTAATTCTATTATAGTGTGTCTTGTCTATGGTAACTGCATTGAGAAAGATGCTTTGTTTGTTGGGTGAGCATTTCACTTCCTTCTGGTTCTGCCTATCTGTCTAGTGGTGGTCATGTGGGTTGAAAAGACAGAAAGGGGGAGGGAAGGAGTAGTTATTAGGAAGTTCGGTATGGGGAAGGCTCATTACATTACACATAAACCTAAATTCTATTCTAGTCTGAAGTAACTGAAGAGCCACATAGACATCTGTTTCAGAGATGCACTGTAACCCATGAAGGAGAGCAAAGCTTCAGATTCAATCTACAATTTGGTTTGCTTGTGTCCTAAAAACTCTGTAGGTCACATGTTGTGAACATAGCAGCCTCTGCAAACAGTGAAAGCCAGAAAAGGAAGTGGAAAGTCTCAGGGGAGGGGGCTTTCTGTCATGGATTTATGAGCACAGCTAGATTAAGAAGCAAAGAGAAAAATGTGCAAGGATCTTGTTCATGTCCCTGACTGTATCAAAGTCTACAAAACCTGTGAAGGAGGAGTGTTTTAGACATAGTTTTTACTACCGTCTTTCAACAAGATGTTGTTTGGTTGGGCTAGTGGGTAATGCCAAATACCAGATAATTCAAATTAATTTACAATGATTTCAGAATCCACTATGTAATGTCTGTTGAGTCTGTGAGGATTGGAACCACATGTTTCATGAACCTCCAGAACACCTAACACAATGCCTTGTACATGTGAAGTGTTCAAAAAATTACTGCCTGTTTGATCTGAAGACAATGCTTAATATATATTTTTCTCTTTTTGAAGTAAATATATACTTTACTCTTTTGTGGTTTCAAACTTGGTTTGTTTTGGCAAGGGGAGGCCACTAGGCAGTAGGAGAAAAATTAGCCATAAGTTAAAATTTTGCTTCATACTATCCAAGTGAATAACCCTCATCTACCAAACAAGACTTAAGTTATACAAATCATTACTACCATTTCTCTTCTATACAAACTCAAGGTTTAATAAAATCATAAGATATTCTTTGTTGAATAAACACAAATCCTGTCTCTACCAAGGCTGGGGGAAATATTATGAACTAAGTTTACACACAAATTGAAACATAAGTCAAGAGGATCTGAGACTATTTAAAAAGCTAAGAATTTCTAAATCCTACAACCCTGGATACTGACAGAAGACCCTACCTTTCTTTGTTTTCCACTATGGATATACAAAATTGTAGCTTAAGATTAGTTCCTTCAAAGACTTTCTTCTTTTTTCTGAATCCTAACTGCTGAAGTCTGTGTGTCCATTGCTTCATTCAGGTTGTGTATGATGAAGGGCCTCTTTATGTCTTCTCCCCAACTGAAGAACTGCGGAAGCGTTGGATTCACCAGCTCAAAAATGGTGAGAATTATTTGGAAAAGAAACTAGTTTCCAAAGAAAGAAGGGAAGAAAGTGGGGAGGGAGAAAGAGAGAGAGAGAAGAGAGGAAGGAGAAAGAGAGATGGATGGAGGGAGAAGGAGAGGGAAAAGAAGAATGGATGGAAAAAGGGAGGTGAGAGAAGAAAGAGATGAGGCGGAAGGGAAGGAAGGAAAGAGAGGAAGGAGGGGGAAGGAGGACGACAGAGACGAAGGATGGTAGACTGCATTTTCTCCATTATTAGTGATACAATTGAGTTTCATATTCCATTTTATGAATAAAATATAATGTGCTAGACTCAGAGTTTCAACCCAGTTCTACCACTATCTCTCTAGTGCAATTCTACAATTGTAGGCCCTCTATTTCTCTATCTATAAAACAGTCCCACTCTTTACACCATTTTGAGGGTGGTGTGGTGTGTCATTCAATGGTCATTGCAATATTTCAAGTCCTAAATATAAAATACCTAGTTCCAATGATTAGGTGATCATGAGAATGCTTGAAGTTAGAGTGGGGAATCTCCTTCCAAGCCCTCTACCACCACAAATAAACTGGGTGACCTCTGGAAAGTAGGCCAACAAGCTTCTTCTGAGGCATCATTTCTTCTTCTGAAAGAGAAATCATAGCAATGCCTGCCATACCTACCTCCAAGGTTGTCCGAATGATCCAATGAGGTAATGTGTGTGAAAGCCGTAGAAAACTGTAAAACACTGTACAGGAAAGCACTGTACATCTCTTCACTGTGGCTAAATATTTTCTAAGGAACACGTCCATGTTCCTTGTTTTGTGAGGACTTAAACTTGAACACAGTTTCAGCACTTGACATAGCCCATACAGTGTGCTGAGATAAACTTGACTCTAAAGGCTTGCAGCACAGGATGCATGCAGACATATTTGTGTGTATATATATAGCCACATGTCAAGTGACTGAGAGATTAACTGGTTGAGTTGACATCAGGAAAGGCTGCCTAGAGAAACAGGAAGGATGGCAGACTGATAACAGCATGGTTGGGTTATTGCACGACAGCCCTTTGTCTTAACATTTAGATTCTGATATTCAGTGGCTCATTGTACCACCCTTATTCACTCCCTTGAATGCAAGTCTGATTGGCCAAAATAAACATCACCAAATCTTTCAAGCTGAAAGAGGAGAGGAGAAAGGAAGAAAGGGGTCATTTATTGAATCCTTGCTACATGCCAGACACTGAGCTAGATATCTTACATTTATTATCTCATTGAATTCCCACAGCTACCTTGGGTTCAAGACAATAGTAACAGTAATTACTAATTACTCACTTAATGAGCACTTAGTATGTTCCAGGCTCAGTGCCGACTGTTTCAAGTATACTAGCTTTTAATCCTCACGATAAGCTTATGAAGTATGTATCATTCCCCTATTTACAGATGAGGGAACTGAGGTTCAAAGAGGTTCAGTAACCTGCTCATGGTCACACTCAGGGACATGCAGAGAGGTGAAGCCTGGGTCTTTACCACATCCCTATGTCTGTAGGACTCCAGAACCTAAGCTTATTGCCTAGTGTCATGCTGCTTGGGTGTTCTCAAGTCCAGAAAGTACACCTGTAGTTGGCTGCAAGATATTCTAGAGGAAGGCCATGTTGAGATTGCAAATTGGTGCTATCTTGTACCACGAAGTCCAGTTCTTGGCATGTTTTGAAGTAAGTGGCCTGCTTTAGCCCTAGGGGTACAAAACGAGTACACAGAGGGCCTGTATATTTGCACTTCCTTGGTTTTCTCCACAGTGCGTCATACAGTGCCTTGCATACAGAAAGGGAGCATATCTGTTGTGTCAACAGATATTTCTGTAAGGGTAAACAACCACCATGGGTGGTTGGGCTCCATGTTGATGGACAGCTAGGATTTAGTTTGGAGATAGGGGATGATGGGACATACTGAGGGAGAACCAGAAAAGAAAAAAAAAGTAACATGTGCAAGTTAGTAACTCCTTTACACTTAAACGACGAATTTCAAAACCAGTCATAGATTAGCCTAACAAATACTTCTAGAGTGCCCTCTACATTCAAGGTATGAGCAATGACAGAGGATAAGAATATTCAGCTTGGAAACTTGGTTTACTGACTCAAATGGCAAACCTATCATTCTGGTTATACACTACTATTAAAGTTCACTGGGCAGGTAAAATTACAACAGTAAAAATAAAGCCAAAACAAACAGAAATCACCACCCTTTCAACTGGGTTATGAGTGTGGATGGTTAGTGTGGGTTAAGGTGCAATGTTGCCTTCTCTCTCTTGCATTTGACTGAAGGCATTTCATTTCCAGTTGTTCTAGACCTGGGTGTGTGTCTTGTTGAACCTGCCTGGACCAACAACATGACCCAAAAAGGAAGGACCTTGCAACAAATACCACAGTTGCTAGGAGATTTAGGTGCAAGTCCTAACAACATCAGAACGGCCCCAGGTGCTGGCAATGCCAGTCATGAACTAATCTAGCCAGCATAGAATCCTACTCTGGGGTTAAGTTATCCTACTGTAGGATGAAATGCACCAACTGCAAATCACTAACATGAGAAGGGGACTTCATCAGGGTACTGGCTACCTCTGCAGGGGTATTAGCTCTGAAAGTACATGAGGGAACCTTCTTCGGTCCTGGATCTGAGCCTCAGGATGCCTGGGTGGTTCGGTCGGTTAAGTGGCTATGTAGGGCTCAGGTCATGATCCCAGGAGTTTGGGATCAGGTCCCGCCTCGGGCTCTCTGCTCAGCGGGAAGCCTGCTTCTCCTTCTCCCTCTGCCTTCTGCTCCCTCTGCTTGTGCTCTTTCTCTCTCTATCAAGTAAATAAAATCTTTAAAAAAATTTTTTTAAATAAAAATAAAAAAATAAAAGTAGGGATTCAGGTGCCCCATATCCAGCTGCCATCTTTTTTCAGTGGCACCTTCCATGCAGAGGTTGCATCCCTGAGGACGTAGCCATGCACTCTCTTCTTCCATTTCCTTGAACACAGCAGTGCACACTTTAATGGTGTAGCACCACAGATAGGTGTCTGCATTCACTCTAGAATCTTTCTTTGGTCGAGCTCAATAGATCCTCTCCAAATTGCAACATCAAAAATAAGCAAAAGGCCTGAGCTCACCAATAATGAAAGAAAGAGGGGCATGGCAAAACTCCAACAACCAGTATAGGGAGGACTACTTCGTGCATGCCTGAAACAGAGTTTTAGATGTTATCCTGATAAATATGAATATGAGAGAGCAGCCCATCAAGTACTTAGGATATGTGCACCAACCATTAATATTCCCAGACAGGACTGGCCCTATGCATCGGTGCAGTAGTCTTTCCTGGCCCTCTCACTTGGACACAGTGGTGATCAGCTCGGGTTGTAATAAAAAAAAAAAATACCATAGACCAAGTGGCTTAAACAACAAATATTGATTTATCACAGTTCTGGAAGCTGGGAGTCCAAGATCGGTGTGCCAGTGGGTTTGGTTTCTGGTGAGAACTATCTGCCTGGCTTGCAGAATGGCTACTTTCTCATATGCCAGAGAGAGAGAATCTCTCTAAAGTCTCTTCTTATAAGGGCACTATTCCCATCATGAGGACTCTGCTCTTATGACCTAAGTACCTCCCGAAGTCTCCATCTCCTAATACCATGACATTGAGGGACATTCGGGGGTGGGGAGGGACACAAACAGTCCATGACAAACACTCTACTTTGGCAATTCTCACCTAAGTAGCTAGAAATACCAGCTCTGGATTGGGCAACAAAAGGAAAGGGTGTCATCTTCAGGGGACCTCTTAAGAGGTAGGCAGTATTTGGGAACATAGGGTGAGCTCCTTATGATCTGCTGGAAGTAGAGAGAGTAGAAAGCATTATGTGCCCTCATTAGCTTATTCGCATACCTTAGTTTATCAGAGTAGCCAGGGGTTGATTAGGAATTCTTGGTAGATCAAAAAAAAAAAAAAAAAGAAAGAAAGAAACCTTGCCATTTGCAACAATGTGGTTGGAACTAGAGGATATTATGCTAAGCGGAATAAGTCAATCAGAGAAGACAATTATCCTATGATCTCACTGATATGAGGAATTTGAGAAATGAGACAGAGGATCATAGGGGAGAGAAGGGAAAAATGAAACAAGAGGAAACCAGAGAGGGAGACAAACCATAAGACACTCTTAATCTCAGGAAACAAACTGAGGGTTGCTAGAGGGGAGAGGTCTGGGAGGTTTGGGGTGCCTGGGTGATGGGCCTTGCGGAGGGTATGTGCTATAGTGAGTGCTGTGAATTGTGTATTACTGATGATTCACAGACCTGTACCCCTGAAACAAACATTATATGTTAATTAAAAAAAAAGAGAAATTCTTATATACAACCAAAAAAAAAAAAAGAGAAAGAATTCTTCACAGGTCTACCAAGGTCTAGGCCTATACCAGAGGGTCTTCAAATCCCTGGGTGAAGAATAATGGTGGGGGGAGGGTGGGCAGAAAGTGGAGGTAGTGAGAGCAATCAGTTCGGTTGATATCTGGAACATGGTTCAGAATTGCCAGTGGCTGGTAATAATAAAAGAAAGACTTTGGGTTGGTTTTATTATTGTTTTAAAATCCTCTATAGATGGGCGCCTGGGTGGCTTAATCGGTTAAACCTCTGCCTTCAGCTCAGGTTATGATCTCAGGATCCTGGGATCTGGGATTGAGCCCCCATGTGGAGCCCCTCATTGTGGGGCTTTGTGCTCAGCAGGGAGTCTGCTTCTCCCTCTTCCTCTGCCCCCCCACGCTCGCTCTCTCTCTCTCTCTCAAATAAATAAATAAAAATCTTTAAAATATTTTCAAAAATTAAATAAAATAAAATTCTCTACAGATAATGCAACCCCTTATCTGAATAGCTCCCACCACACTGTGCTTGGTACGATGGTGAAAGGGAGTGCTGAGAAAGTAAGGGGTGAGGATGGACGGGGACTAATGGTTAGAAGTCTTCAAATGCTCTTAGAAAAGCATTAAAGTAGCACTTAAAAAAAAAAAAACAGCACGTTTGTTCATTTGCCTGTAAAATGCACCTGACCATCAGAAGCTTCTAGGCTTCCCCCAAAGTCTTAAGTGAATGAGTGTAACTAGCAAGCTCTTAAGAACTTGAGTTGTTCTCTATAGAGGAAAGTTTTGCCTTGTTTTTTAATCTTTTAAAGAAGTTATGTGGACTTCCTCTTAGCAGTAAACACTGAAATGTGTAGGTCCTCAAATGTACACATTGTATTTTTTTAAGATTTTTTATTTTTTTATTTGAGAGAGAGAAAGAGCATAGCAGGGAGGGACAGGGAGAGAGGAAGAAGCAGACTCCTAACTGAGCAGGGAGCCCAACCTCAGGACCCTGGGATCATGACCTGAGCTGAAAGCAGATGCTTAAGCGATTGAGCCACCCAGGTGCCCCTCAAATGTGCATTTTCTTAGACCATTTGAGGTCTTTTTGCCCTAATGCTAGCTGTTGTCAATTATTTCAGTTGTCTTTGCTTCTCTGTTATCTGGCAACATGATCCAGGAGGACTTGTCTAATTGACTTCATGCTAAGATCCTAGAGATACCACAGTATTAAAAAGAGTGATGCCAATTCCTCCTATCTGCAAACCATTGTATTCTTTACAAAGGACTTTGGCTTCTGGGACCTCTTTTGAGCCTCATGACTCTGTAAAGGAAATGGAGGTGCTGTGTTTGTCTCCCACAATGAGCTCAGGCCACTTCAGTGGAGTGGAAGAATGGAACCAGGAAGAATCACTTCATTTGCTCCTGAGTTCCATTCTGTTGACTATTCTCTGAACACTGAAAGCCTGATGCAGACATTCTCACCAAAGCAAATATCTCTAAAAGATCACTTAGGGGACACCTGTGTGGCTCAGTCAGTTAAGCATCTGCCTTGGGCTCTGGTCATGATCCCAGAGTCCTGGGATAGAGTCCTGTGTCTGGCTCCCTGCTCAGCTGGGAGCCTGCTTCTCCCTCTGCCTGCTGCTCCCCCTTCTTGTGTTCCCTGTCTCTGTCTGTCAAATAAATAAATAAAATCTTAAATAAAATAAAAGATCACTCAGGTAGCTGGGATACTGGTATGCTAAGAACTGGAGTAAGAGTTTGGCTTGGGCACATTGTTTCCTGTATCTGGAAAAGAACACCGTCATCAACACTTTGCCTTACAAGAGGATTGAAATGATTACTGGGAAAACAGATTGTGTGTGCGTGTGTGTGTGTGTGTGTGTGTGCGCGCGCGTGTGCATGCGCGCGTGTGTGTTTCTCTTGGGCTCTGGAGACATCAGATATTCTTATCTCGGTAGTCAGGAGACAGTCATCATGACAGCCCACTGCAGAGAATTGCACACGAACTTTCCAGGGCCAGGGATGTGAGCTAACTGGTTTGTTGTCTGCTTTCCTTCAGGGTAGGGGAGGAAGGGGCAGTTGTTTGAAGCTCACCTCTACCCTTTGTCAAAGAGGAAAACATGCAAATGGTGGATTCTACAGAACGTCAGATGTGATCTCTCTCTCTCTTTTCTCCCTCTTACAGTAATCCGGTACAATAGCGATCTGGTACAGAAATACCACCCTTGCTTCTGGATAGATGGGCAGTATCTCTGCTGCTCTCAGACAGCCAAAAATGCGATGGGCTGCCAAATTCTGGAGAACCGGAATGGAAGTAAGAGATCCGATCAAGATAAATTTCTGCCTCTTTGGATTCTATCCGTCACTCTTTAAAGGGTTGGCCAATGCACAGAGGGACCTGGGAAGGGGATTAGTCGGGGCGCAAATACCACTGGCGCTCTGCTCTCCAAACCATGTGACTTGGCACAAGGCTGTACCCCCTCAGACTTCTCCAAACTGTCTTAAAGGCACTGTGTACAAAAGCTAAGTCCCTAAGCAAACCTGTCCCTGGGCCCTTTCCTAAGATGCATTCTATATCAATACTGGTTTCTTACTTTGCAGGCTTAAAACCTGGGAGTTCGCACAGAAAGACAAAAAAGCCCCTTCCTCCCACGCCTGAGGAGGACCAGGTATACAGAGAAATTATGCTGTTACTGCTTAAATAGAAACTTACACTGGTGCCTGGCTGGCTCAGTCAGTAGAGGGTGTGACTCTTGATCTTGGGGTTGTGAGTTCGAGTCCCATGTTGGGTATAGAGATCACTTTAAAAATAAAATTTAAATTAAAAAAAGGAATCTTGCAATCACACTCTGAAAACACACCTGTCTTAGAACTCCCATGGGACTTGGCAGTGTTAATTGATGTTCATGTGGAGACATGGGATTTGTCCTGAAAAGGACAAATCTTACCACTCTTCGGTGGTGAGAGAGGGGGCTGTTAGGATGTTCTTGGCAACAATTTAATCCAATCACCTGTTTAAAACAAAACAAAGCCTGGTTTTTTAAATAAAAAATATTTTTCAAACAAAGTTGTAAGAATTTAACAGTAAACACCCATATACCCAATACTTGACCCTACCACTAATATATTATTTTAAAAGTTGGTTTTCTGGTTACTTTTTGAAGTCTAAAAAGCACTTTCTCATACTTTGTAAGTAAGCAGGGTAGGAGTTATTATGCTCATTTTACAAACAAGGAAACCAAGATTCAGGGCCACTTAGCAGATCCATGTACTAGTTTAGTGCCAAGCTTTCTTGATCGTGGCTGTTCATGGTTTTTGTCCAGGAAGCTTTAAAAATATTGATGCCTGGGCCCTGCCCCTGAGATTTTGACGTGATTGGTATAGGAAACTGCCCGGGATTGTTAACCACTCTCCAGATGATTCCAACGTGCACTCGAGGCTGAGAGCCCAGCACAGATACTTGAGAATCATTGTTGAATGAATGCTGAATAAACCTTTTTTGTTTATGCCTGATTTAGGTTAGACTGGTGTTTCGAGTAAGACAGAGAGTTGTGGGAGAAGAGGTGGGTGCTTGATATCTAGCCAAACACCCCTACTTTTTCCCCCAACTACACAGATCTTGAAAAAGCCACTGCCCCCTGAGCCAACAGCAACACCTGTCTCTACAAGTGAGCTGAAAAAGGTTGTAGCCCTTTATGATTACATGCCGATGAATGCAAATGACCTACAGCTACGAAAGGGTGACGAGTATTTTATCCTGGAGGAGAGCAACTTACCCTGGTGGCGAGCGCGGGATAAAAATGGGTGAGTCCACTCCAGCTCTTCTGGAACCCTCTCCACACGTGTGCAGAAGCTTGCAGCTTAATTCCCCTACGCGGTATCCCAATCAGCAGTTGTTCTTTCCACCCCAAAGAGAATATGCTGTCTTGCCAAATCCTTCCCAGAGTGCTCTGCTTGTGGCCACATCTCTAAGCCTATAGGGTCTGGGCCATATGTTGTCATGCACATATAATCAGTGCCACATGTGCAGAAACTACACACTTCACTGGCCTAGCCATGCATCAGTGGCATGGTCCTCTTTGAGGGAGGGGAGTGGCTTATAGATCTCCATTTGAGATTGGTTCTGAGCTCAGAGATATGGGGTGCGTATGAATCTGTCCCCCCCACCACAAGGATGGGAAGTGCTGGGTGATCTACCACATTGTCTCCTCTTCAGGCAGGAAGGCTACATCCCTAGTAACTATGTCACCGAAGCAGAAGACTCCATAGAAATGTATGAGTGAGTATGCTTATGTGCCCAGTGCACAGTCTTCCCAGAGGAACTGAATACAGTGTATACATGTTTATACTTTCAATACGTTATTTCAAGATACTTATTAAAGTCAGTACCAACTGGGTCAAATGATGCCACTACCTTAAGTTAGTAGCTATGTCTTACCCTCACTCCAAACACCCTTTGTTTATGAGAGCTGGAGAGATCATCATGCCCTCCCCCCAAATCCAGAAGAGCCAAGGAAAAGGATTTGACGGCTGGATAGGAAGCATTTGAAAGGGTGGAAATGTCAACCTTCTGTCACTGTCCCTTCTCCTGAATTGTGGAAATGGATTGTCCTTGGGTGCCCTGTCCCTGATCTCGTCCCTGCGTCCCTCTGCCACCTGCCTTTTGTCCTCTACTCTTCATTTCCAACCAGGCTCTGGAAAAGGGATGCAGGGTACTATGCACATGATAGGTACTCCATAAGTAGGAGTTGAGTGAACTGGATTGAACCACTGGCATAGATGAACTGTGGAAGGCGCTCTAACTTCTAAGCAGCAAATGCCATGGCCTAAGAGCCACTGAAACCTTCTCCCTTTACAGGTGGTATTCCAAACACATGACCCGGAGTCAAGCTGAACAGCTGCTAAAGCAAGAGGTAAGGGTGTGACCACAGGCAAACGGCATTCTCCTTGCACAACAAGTGAGGGCTTTCTGCTCTCTGTCCCCTCAAAGCAAGGCAGTGTCAAGACTGTCATATTATGGGGGGGGTGGTCTCAATTAGACTTTTCACTATCAAAAGCAGTGATGTTGCTGCTAAAACATGGCACTCACTCAGCAGTAAAATTCAGTCTTCAATTTTTCTCTCAAGTTCGGGCAGGCAGAATGCAGGTGTGAGTGCCACTTCCTCCTTAAAGTCGGCTTCTTTTTTGTTGTTTCAGGGGAAAGAAGGAGGTTTCATTGTCAGAGACTCCAGCAAAGCTGGAAAATATACCGTGTCTGTGTTTGCTAAATCAACAGGGTGAGTGTTACTGTGTCAAGGCCCTGGGGACAAAGGACAGAGGTGTTTTCATGGTGTGCCCCTCCTATGGTCTCTGCCCCTTACACTCAAAATTCATTTCACTTTACTTCTTGGGTCCTGCTGACCCTTGCTCCCAAGTCACTGACCCAGCCTCCACTTCTTCAGGGACCCTCAAGGGGTGATCCGCCATTATGTTGTGTGTTCCACACCTCAGAGCCAGTATTACCTGGCAGAGAAGCACCTTTTCAGCACCATACCTGAGCTCATCAACTACCATCAGCATAACTCTGCCGGTGAGTATCAGAGGCACCAGAGAAGAAGCACATGACAAGAACCAGGAAAGGCAATTCCAGACAAGGTGGTGAGGGGAAGAAAAAGCCTCACAGGGCAGTGCAAATTTGGTGAAAGAAAACCCGTAGGATGCCAGGTCAAGATCAATCAAAGCGGAAGTCAAAGGATGACTTTACAGCAAGTAGTGAGTGACTTCTTATTTGGTGACTGATGCTCAGTGCTAAGGAAAGACATAGAAGATCCTGGTAATTAACAAATCAGCAAGTACTCATTGAGCTCCTACTGTATACACAGCAATGTTCTCGGTACCAGAGGAGAACACAGTGAAATTATCAGTCAAGGTCCTTGCCCTCAGAGAACATACAGATTAGAAAATACCCAAAGACAGTTTCTAAGTAGGGTAGACATTTAAAAACCTGGAGATTGGTGAGGACATGAAGACATGGATAAGCTTCATTGGGAAGACTTGCTGCTTTCTGCTACCTCCACGCAAGGCAGTGTCAAGTGTCAAGTGTCAAGACTGTCATTTTAGGGGGTCCTCAGAAGCTAGATGTGAGCTAAGCCTGGGCTGGGAGGTGGGGATATATTTAGTTGAGGAGTGTACATCAATGAGTATTTTCTGTCTCTTTTTTTTTTCTCTTCTGAAAATTCTTTTGTGAGAGGAGAAGCTTCCAGAAACATTTGGGTTCATGGAGATCTCCTGGGATTCACAATGTACCAGAAGGATGACTGTCAGAAGTGCGAGATTTTATGTGAGGGTGTGTGCAGCATCCCGTCTCCTACACTGCACCAGCAACATGACCGTCTCCTCTGTATGTTTCAGGGCTCATATCTAGGCTCAAATATCCAGTGTCTCAACAAAACAAGAATGCACCTTCCACTGCAGGCCTGGGCTACGGTAACTGCTTATTTCTCTAGGGGAGGGTGGACGGGCCAGTGACAAGGACTACCTTGGGCAGACCCAAGTAGACCTTGCAGCACACTGCTCTGCACTAGCTGCCTCGAGGAAGATTAGGGCAGAGCCAAGCAAGTTATTTAATAATTTTTCTCCCTCTGGTGGCTCCTACAGGCACTGCAAACACATCGATTCCTGAAGGGATCATTTCTTAATTGTGTGATTTAAAAAAAATCATAAAGGGCTTTTAAGAGGTTGTCCAGTTTCTCCTTCCTTTATGGCTGCCTGGCACCTAAAATTCCAATCCCTCCAACCAGTAACCACCCTGTCCCTGAGATTTACCTGAGCAAAGATACATTAGTCATCCTGAGCATTTCCCTTTTACTGCCTGCCTATTTCTACCCTCGTAGGGATTCTTATCTATTATAGGAATTATACATACACAATTCCCAAAAAAATCATATCTAGGCTTTGTTGTTATAGGATCATGGGAAATTGATCCAAAGGACCTGACCTTCTTGAAGGAGCTCGGGACTGGACAGTTTGGGGTAGTGAAGTATGGGAAATGGAGAGGCCAGTACGACGTGGCCATCAAGATGATCAAAGAAGGCTCCATGTCCGAAGATGAGTTCATTGAAGAAGCCAAGGTCATGATGTGAGTTACAGCCCAAACTCAACCTTCAATCCAGTTGCTGGAGTCTAGGAATTACCGGAACAGTTTCCACCATGGCTTAAGGTGACTTGGAGTGAGAGAGATTTGGGGCCAGGGCCTGAGGTCAATCTTTGATTGGCAGAAGTACTAACTGCTAAGGTAACCATTTCTTTGCCTTGGATATTGGCGATAACAGTGTCGGAACTGGGTGTGTACTAGCTCAGTAGCATTTGGTGATAAGTGTTTAAAAATGAGACTTTCAAAGAGAAGACAGATTCTGACTAGCCTTAGTGTTCAGTTAGCCCTGGGCTTATTTTCTGTTCTGTTTGGGCTCTGTATCCCCGCCCCGCCCTCACATATTAGGCACTTTTGGGGTTTAGGGTGGGAAGGAGGAAACTCGACTTGTTATCACGGTCCCTTATCTGATGCTCTACTTCCGGACCAGCCCCTTTCCTCTCCAGCCCCTTTCTCAGTAGTATGGAGAGCCAGACAGGGAGGACTGGGTCTTTGCCTCTCCCATAGGAATCTTTCCCATGAGAAGCTGGTTCAGTTGTATGGCGTCTGCACCAAACAGCGCCCCATCTTCATCATCACTGAGTACATGGCCAATGGCTGCCTCCTGAACTACCTGAGGGAAATGCGCAACCGCTTCCAGACTCAGCAGCTGCTGGAGATGTGCAAGGATGTCTGTGAAGCCATGGAATACCTGGAGTCAAAGCAATTCCTTCACCGAGACCTGGTAGGACATCAGAAGGACTGGCCTGAGATCAAGGACTGAGGGGGTGGAAGTAACAGTGGAAGAGATATCATACCTGGATGAGGAGGGTGGCCGGGATCATCATCTCAGTTTTATCTAGAAAACATTACGAGTTAGGTGAGCCTGTGCCCCAGTGGTCAGCCAGTGAAGGATCTCCAGCCTCAACGTTACAAGTCGCGCTATAGTGGGAGTGGGAGCCATCACTCACGCCCAGCCCCCGACTGCAACAAGGAAATGGTGGGGTCCCCCACCCAGGACGGAAGGGCAACCCCGCTTCTCAGTGGGGCTCCTCCTGGCACAGAGCCATTGTTTGGTTACATCAGAGTCATTCGTTTTCATTTTTTTTTTATTTTTTTATTAGCTAGCAAACACTTAAAAACACATTTAAAAAACCTGAATTTCCAGCTTCTCTTGACAGTCTTGGCCATCTTGAAACACCAGGCTCATTCTCACAGGCCATGCTAACAGTCGCCTGGAGCCCAGGAGCAGCTTCTCCTACAGACCCAACGGTGTGCTCTGAATTTTCCTGCACTCTACCCACCCGGACTCCCTCTATCACTTTGCCCACCTGGCCTCTGGAGGCATCAGAGTTTTGTGGCCCTGTTTATTTCAGCCAGACCAAGGCTCAAATTGTCTTAGTCCCACTGGCAGAAAAGCAAACAAAACACACCTGCCTTTGGTTCTCCCTCATTCTCTCAGCAATTCAGTAGAGGATGGGGTGTTGGCGAATCGTCGGTGTGAACGAAATCATTCTGCGTGCGCTCCGGTGCTGTACTTCTGTCTAGGCAGCAGGTTGCTTTAGATGTAGTGGCAACACATCAGAGTTTCTCAGTGGCATCACCTGACTCCTGTTGGGTGGGAAAAGGTCTCTTGAGCTGAGAGAAATGAGGCTTCCCTGGCTTCATTCCCCCGGTGGGCAGAAGTTTTATGCCTTTAACCCATGTGCCAGGGACAGAGTCTCACTGGTACCTATTGTTACTACAGGCGGCTCGAAACTGTTTGGTAAATGATCAAGGAGTTGTTAAAGTATCTGACTTCGGCCTCTCCAGGTGGGTGTGCCTTTTTCATCTTTCCCTCTAAGAGGAAAAATAGCACAGTACATACATGAGACAGCATTATTGTTTTGTATCCTCTCCCTTTCTGGTTGCTCCCTCATTCCAGTCTTTTTCACCCTCTTTCTCTTCCTTCTCTTTCTCTGAATTCTTTAAGTCACTTCTTTCCTCCTCTTGGTTTATTGTAATATCCCTCTCCTTGCCTTTCTCCCTCCCTCTTTTTCAAGCGAATATTCCCCAATACCTTACCTTGATCTGTTAATCCTGTTGTCTTTACCAGCACCTGTGCTTCCTTCTTTCCTAAGCGGTCTAATTCCCACTGGCAATGGCAGAATAGAAGGAAGGATAAAACAGAGAGGAGGACAGAGAAGAGGAAGGGAGTAACCAATAGATCTTATTTCACGTCATCCTTGCTGTAACCATATTGTCCATCAGGAAAGCTAAATCAGATCCGAAAACAGGAATACATTAAAAGAAACATTTGTAAAAGACAGTGGGGCCGGCAAGCATGTATTTGTGCGGCTCCTGCCACTGTGCCAAGAAATTGTAAGTAAATGTCAAGCTCTCCAAAATTTTAACAGTAACAAGTCCTGAACCCTCGGCAGGTATGTCCTGGATGATGAATATACCAGCTCAGTAGGCTCCAAATTTCCAGTCCGGTGGTCTCCACCAGAAGTCCTTATGTATAGCAAGTTCAGCAGCAAATCTGACATCTGGGCTTTTGGTAAGTGGAGGAAATATACAGATTACACAGCTCAAACAAAGAAGAATGCAATGGGGAAATTGATACTTTGTAACCACACAGAGAGATGATTATGTGTTGTTTTCCTGCTTCTAATCCTTAGGGAGTGCTTACTATTATCAGGCACCACAGGGGTTCCGGAGGATAAAAAGAGTAACCCAGACATGATCCCTGCTTTCTTAGAACTTAAGCAATATATCGAGAGGAACAAACAATTTATTCAGTATTCCACAGCTTCTGAATACTGATTATGTCCCAACGGACTCTGCCAGATGGGCTAGTTACAAAGACAAATAAGAGGCTGTCTCACGCCAGAGGAGCTAATTGTCCAGTACAACCCTGATTATCCTCCAGTGTGGTCAGTACTAGAGAAGAAGTTTGAACGAAATGTAAAATTCACAGAATAGGGAATCAGCAGAATCTAGTATTTGAAGTTAATCTAGGAAGACGAGGATCCCAACTACCCAAAGAGACTGCAAATCGACTTACTACATTTTTTTCCTTTTCTAGGGGTTTTGATGTGGGAAATTTACTCTCTGGGGAAGATGCCATATGAAAGATTTACTAACAGTGAAACCGCTGAACACATCACCCAAGGCCTACGCCTCTATAGGCCTCATCTAGCTTCAGAAAGGGTATATACCATCATGTACAGCTGCTGGCATGAGGTAAGTGTTTTGGGGGGGACCTCTTAAATTATTTCCTTGAGCCTCCTTTCCCATTTAGCCAGCCAGGCCCCCAGTCCCCACTCTCCCTGGCCGTGTGGCAGCTGGGGACACACTGACAGCCACACACATTCTGGCACCCCGACTGTACCCCACTCCTTTGATGGCCAGAGACTTTCCTAGGCTTATCTAGTTCTCACTAGAGTTGTCTCAGCAGACCCCATTACCAACTCAGCTTTAGGGGAGGGGATGTTGTGAGGCCACATCCCCTAGCATAAGCAGGCAGCTAAAGGCACTCAGGTAAATGTATGGACACATAAAAAGAAAAGCCATTAAAATTTATGTTAATTCCTTTGGAAGCCATTAGACCTTTCTTCTACTTTACTAACTAACTGCCAACTTTTCTGGCTGTAGTCCTACTGGAATTAAAAAAAAACTCTCCTGAAAGGGAACTAAAATTAATTTTATTCATTTTTTTTAAATGGGGTACATCATGGAGTATGTGGGTAGGTGTGGTATTTTGAAAGTAAGGAGTCTGTCCCACTATTACTAAAATGTTTTGGTGCTCTGAACTTGGGTTCTTTCAGAGGTGCTTTCTCCACTTTTCAGTAGGTCCTTGGCAACCTTAATTTGGCAACCGAAACCTCTAGTAGGAAATGAATGCTGCACCAGTAGAAACAGGGCAGGACGGTGTCCAACAAGCACATATGTGAATCTGGAGCCCTCTTGGTGGGATGAAAAGTGGGTACTTGGATAAGAGCGCGGCTCCTTTCCCTTCAACAAATGACTGAGGTCACAAAGGAAGCATGGAGGAAGGGACAATCATTTCCCTTTTCTCTCTCCTGTGCCATCCAGGATTAAGGGGGATTGACTATGCTCCCTCCCAGCTAGGACATCCTCACTCTGCTAGTTTAACTGTTTCAGACAGGCCCTTTCTCCACAGCCTGTTTAAAGTAATACTCTTGAAATTGGATGCATATCAGAATCTCTGGGGAACTCTTAGAAGTTCAAATGACTGGGCCTTATCCTCAGAGATTCCAGTTAGGTATGTCTGAAGCAGAACCCAGAAATGCCCTTTTAAACTTCCCAAGAGGGGCGCCTGGGTGGCTCAGTGGGTTAAAGCCTCTGCCTTTGGCTTAGGTCATGATCCCAGGGTCCTGGGATCGAGCCCCGCATTGGGCTCTCTGCTCAGCGGGGAGCCTGCTTCCCTTCCTCTCTCTCTGCCTGCCTCTCTGCCTACTTGTGATCTCTGTCAAATAAATAAATAAATAAAAATCTAAAAAAAAATTAAGCTTCCCAGGAAATTCTGATACTCAGCTAGTTTTAAGAGCCACTGATTCAAAGGAACAAGAAACTGATGACTTTTTGGTTCTGATGGATTGAGACCCTTCTGGCATGAAGATGCTGTGAATCACTAAATACCTCAGGGGTTTATGGACCATGACTGTCACAAAGGGCCTCAGTCTAGAGGCCAGACAGTGATAATAAAATGTGCCAGGTGCTCAGGATCCCTGCTCAGTGATGCAGCCCGTGGTCTTGAAATGTTAATTCCTCTGTAAAACTTTGGCTATGGGATGAGAAAACAGTGTTTGAAAGTTTACAAGATTTCAGTTCTGGCAAACATTTAAACTTGTTTAGTAGCCATTTTTCATTTGAGGATCCAACATAATGATGCACTGTTGTACAATTCTGTAATGAATTTGCCCTCAGGTTTTTTTTTTTTTTAGGTTTTATTTATTTGACAGAGAGAGACACAGCAAGAGAGGGAACACAAGCCAGGGTAGTGTGAGAGGGAGAAGCAGGCTCCCCGCAGAGCAGGGAGCCTGATGGGATGGGGGCTCAATCTCAGGACCCTGGGATCATGACCTGAGCGGAAGAAGCAGATGCTTAACAGCTGAACCACCCAGGTGCCCCCCACCCTCAGTTTTTAATCAGTGTTTGTCAGTTTAATCTGTAAATTGTCATCATCACATTAATAACCTCAGTTACTAAAAATGAAAAGTGAACAAGGACTTCATGGAGCACTTCTATTTCTTTTCCTTTTTCTTTCGTGTGTGTGTGTGTGTGTGTGTGTGTGTGTGTAATTGACACGGTATGCAACAGGGCATATAGTGTATACTTAATAAACATTTCTGCTTACTCATTGCAAAGCAATTTCCCTTGAATTCTGGATTCTAGCCCACTGTAACACACTGCTTTTTCTTTGGTTTTAGAAAGCAGAGGAACGGCCCACTTTCAAAGTTCTTCTGAGCAACATCCTAGATGTCATGGATGAAGAATCCTGAGCTCACCAATAAGCTTCTTGGTTCCATTCCTCTCCTCCACAAGCCCCAATTTCACTTCTTCAGAGGAAATCCCAGGCTTACAGGCCCTGGAGCCTCCGCGCTCTCAGTGAATACACAAGGGCCTCTCTCTACGTCTAAGAATGACTCTCTTCTTTGATTCTCTGAGATAGTACCTTCTGAGCAAAAGCCAAGGAATTACTGTACCTGGTATTGACCTCAGAGAGAAAATTTTCCAGTTTCCAGGAGTCAGGACAGACGGAATTTGGGATGCAAAGTTTGGGGGAGGAAGGGGTGTAAATAGCCTGACAAGGGGTCCAACAGATCTTTGGGTAGGCATTAGAGCTTGGGGGGAGGGAAGTAGAATTTGGTAAGAATAAAATGGTGTCATAAAAATGGGAGGGGAGGGTGTTTTGATAAAATAAAATTACTGGAAAGCATGAGGGTTTCTCGCTATCTCGATTAGTCATGCAACCTCCCTGAAGCGCCCTATCTCAGTGTTCCAGAAAACTGTTGTGTGGCATTGGTTTGGCATATTCCTACTTTAAGAACTCCACGAGATCCTCAGCAATTTAACTCCCGCTCTGAGTCAGAGACAAACTCACAAGCAAAGCACCAGCACCAAAGCACCTGGCACACAGCAGGCATGTAATATTACCGGAATGAACCTGCAAGTTGGGGACAATTTCTGTCGGAGTCTCTTTCTCCTCCGTTAAGAGGGAAAACACCCTCAAAGAAAACTGGAACCCCAGGACGGCTAACAGATGGGCCAAGTTGTCTGGGCCTAGGCAGAATCAGCACTGTAACACGAAAAGCGCGGGCCAATTTGGAAGTGGGCAGGGGCGGGGCTGTTGGGCCGGCGGAAACCGGCCACGTGATGTTAGGCAACTTCCTTTTTTACTTTTTTCCCATTCTCTTCGGAAAGCTGCTTGTCCGCACCGCGGCACTGGGCTGCAAGCCGTGAGACCTCAGGGTTCACCAGAAGCGCGGCAGCGGTGTCGCGGGCGGGAGCCCGGCGCACAGGCGGCTGGGAGGAGCGGCGGGCGGGGCCACGCTCAGGACCGCGCGCCGGCGCAGTGCGCTCACGGGGCGGGCCCAGAGACAGTCAGGTTGTGGTTCCGGTTCCGTCGCGGAGACACGTGAAGGTCGGTGAGTTGGTACGGAGTTTGTCTTGGCAAGCGTGGCGGCGTTGGGATGGATTCCTCTTCGTCTTCGTCCGCGGCGGGTTTGGGCTCGGTGGACCCTCAACTGCAACATTTCATCGAGGTGGAGACTCAGAAGCAGCGTTTCCAGCAACTGGTGCACCAGATGACGGAACTTTGTTGGGTAAGCAGCCTGGGGCTGGGACCTGGCCACTGTACCTACTTTCCCCCTGTCCTTGCCCGGCGGGGCTGCCCAGGACGTCTGGGATTCGGGGAGCGGGAGGACCCGGTAGCACCCCCTTGGTTTCCTCCGGTTTCTCAGATCAAGCCGGGAGATAGAAAAGGTGAAGGTGACTCCGCTTCTCGGGGGACTCTCACCCCAGACCTTGGCTTTGTTGTTGCAGAGGACTGGGGATCGCAGCCGACTTTTCCCCTGTCCCAAGCAGCTCATTAGGCACCTGAGGTTGAAGCTGCCTAGTGCTGGCCACCAAGACAGATGAGAGCCACCAGCACAGAGATTTTTTTCTTTCTTTTTTTTTGGAGCCCCGAGTCCCAGGCAGTGAGTCTCCTGTTCCTGGGCTACTCAGGGTTTACCTGGATTACCCAGTTGCTTTAACCATCGCCCATGAGAAATTAGTGACTCTAGCCCAGTAACTGTAAAAGTGGCGTAATCTATCTACCCCAACCCCCCCGCACACACACTTACTTGCTTTCTTGTTGGATTGTTGTGTAATACCAGGCTCTTTCAGGTCTGAAGGTTGAGGAATTGAGTATGCCCTGTCAGGGGACTTTGGCAGAAGGGTGGAAAGGCATTTGCAGCTGGGGATCAAAGTGTTCTCTGGCTGCCAAGGACAGCATAACTGCCCTGCCTTGTGTGGGGGGAAAAAACCCTCATCGTATTCAGAGGCTAAGGATAATTTTCTTGGAAGTGGAGAGTGTGAAGCTTGTGTACACAGCAGATAATAACGAATAAAATTCATTTGAACCACTTATCTTGAACTGAATGCAGTCATCAGTTCCACAGTCCCTTTCACATAAGCTTATGGTATTGTTGGACTCTGACCCCTAACAGATGCTTACCTATATACTCTTTGGTGCTTTATTTTTTTTTTAAATGTGATTCATTACATTTTGGCCGGGAGGGGGTGTGGTTAAGGACTCCTTTAAGAATTTGTAAGCTCTGGGCCCTTTAGGAATATTTATATAATTTTCCATTCATCTTGAGAGCATTCAAGAATTTCTGGCTTAAGTAGAAAAGGTTACAGAATCTTGGGTAATAGATTCCTTTTTTCCTTTGGTAGGTTTTAGGGTGTCACTGCTGTGATTTATTCTTTCACCCCTTTTTTCCCCTGCAGTTACTCTAAAGGCATTTAATGGTGGCAGCGTTCTGGAGTTATAACCAAATTCAGTGAAAGTTTATTTCACTTGCATTTTGCTTCCCCCCGCATCCCCCCTTTTTTTCCGGCTCTGTAATAGCTCCACCATTTTCTGTTCCAATAACTTTGGGTAAGATATCTCTGCCATGGTTTCCCTCTTTGTAAAATGAGGATTAATGATAGTATCTCTTTTGTAGGGTTGTTGGGAGAATTTAATGTAAGGCTCTAGATAACTGTTTGCTACATGTCAAATGTGAAATAGTAACATATCAGATACTGTTTTTAGGTGAAGTTTTTCCTCTAAATAACAAGAAGTAACCTTTCCCTCCCCACCTCCTGATTTTTTTCCTCAAGTTCTCTTTGTGTTTCTGTATCTTGTCCTGAGCAGGAGAAGTGCATGGACAAGCCTGGGCCAAAGTTGGACAGTCGGGCTGAGGCCTGTTTTGTGAACTGTGTTGAGCGCTTCATTGATACAAGCCAGTTCATCTTGAATCGACTGGAACAGACCCAGAAATCCAAGCCAGTTTTCTCAGAAAGCCTTTCTGACTGATCTCAGCATTAACGTCTTTGGAAAAGGAAGGTACTTCAAGAAATGAAGAGCGGTTGATGGGATAATTGAAGAAAAGGCTATGGGGGAATTGGCTTCCACCTTTGTCACTCTTAGGACATCCTGTCATCTGAGAATGAACAAAGACCAATACGTGTGTGTGCGTGCGTGTGTGTGGGGGGGGGTGGGTTTTGAGGGTCATATGTATACTTGGTTGTGTTTTTTAATGCTAATCTTGTGAAAACAATTGACAGATGATTGGAAAACTCTAATAGATGCATATTACTGTATGTGGGACTGTGCTTTCTCAAAGTCCCATTAACTGCTCCCTATAGTTTTGATAGTGGAACTGCTTTCTATAATTTGATTGTGGGACCACATAAGGTAAAATCTGTCATTTGTGTGGATTCATTTCAGATTTCTGGGGAGATTGGATATACACCTTTTGTCTCAGAAAGGGCAGCAGTGGGAGAAGAGTAATTGGTACTTAACTGTAGGCCTCCTTATCTAGTGTTTTGACTATCAGTGCTGGAAAAAAATCCATGGGATATTCAAACAATACACTGAGCTTTCTAGATTCTCTCCTTCCCTTATGCTGTGACTTACTTTAATGTATAAGGTATGGTCTCAAGGTAGTACAGGTGTCTAGAGTGTCTAGAGACCTTTAGTTATAAAGGAATCTAGCAAGTGAGCATAATTCTCATTATTAAACTGCCACAAGGAAGAAGCTTACTTACCCTGTATATCAGAGTCCAAAAAATTCAAAGATGTGCCTAAATAGGTGGTAAGATTTAGGCCAGTCAGAAACTAACAGCAGTTTCAAGTAGAGATGCATGCCTAATGTTAATCAGTGTAGACTCCATTTACTGCATTCTTTTGATCACTGAAATAAAGGCTTCTACAAAATTCAACTCTGATTCAGAAAGCTTTCTATTCTGGTTATCACCTACACCCTGGAGAGATTTGGTGTAGGTTGGTTTCCAAGACTGAAGTGCGTGTCTGGGTACTTGCTCTGTGCAAGGAACAGCACGGTATTCCAGGGATGTCTGTGTGACGTTTTTGTGAGAAAGGAGAACCTTTAGATGAGATGGGGAGGGAAGGGATTCAGTGTTGACAGTCAGTTCCCACAGTGTAGTAGAAGAGATTGTATTGACTGGATTCCCCTCCCAACTTCAAATGCCAGTAGACTGAAGTGTAGACCAGTATGTAACTACTTGTTGGGAGCCTCTAGTTCAGATCCATGAAGGCTGGGGAAATACACATTTCTAGAAGCCTCAAGTCCTTTAAGTTTTCCACCATATAGGTACTATGAGGAAATCTTTTAAAACCCTGGTGAAGAAATTCACAAAAGTTTCAAGTGATTTTTCTGTGCCAGACACTGTTTTTGGTGCCACGGCTTCAAGACTGCACAAAAAAACAAAGTCCTTGCCCATGTAGAGCTTATGGTCTATGAGAGGGGAGTCAGGCAACAAACCCATAAATATGCCAGTATAATGAATGCCATGGAGAAAAAGCGGAGTCTGGGGTATTAGGGAATGTTTGTGGGGCTGTTGTTATTTGAGATAAGATGGTTAGAGAAGGCCTCCTTGGGAATGTGGCAGTTCTCAGAGACCTGAAAGAATTAAGTGACTAAGCCATGTTGGTATCTGGGAAGAATATTTCAGGCAGAGGTAACAGCAGGTCCAAAGATCCCATGGTCAGAGCAGCATGCCATGATGCTGAGGGAGAACAGTCAGAGTCCACAGGGCTGGAGCAAAATAAGTAAGGAGAATGGTAAATAAAGTCAGAGACATAAGCATGAGACACATTGGGGCTGGGAGGCGGGTAAGTGCACTGATCATGTAGGGGGTTATAGGCCATTGCAAGGACTTGGCTTTTAGCAAGCAAAATGGGAAGCCATTTGAGGGTTTTTAGCAGATGAGTGATATAACTTAAGTTTTAGGAGGGTCTGGCTGCTGTTTGGAGAACATGTATGTGTACAGTAGTAAGAATAATGGCATTTTGAAGTCCAGGAGAAATCAGGCTCTTAGGGTAGGTATCTAGCATATAATTTGTATCTATATATCCCCATTGATTTTTTTTCTCTACAAAATTTAGTGTGTTCACAGAAAACCTCACAGAAACAATCAAAATTTAGTGTGTTCACATAAACGAAGGGTCCTTTAGTCTTTGCCTTCTTGAATTTATTCCTCCTCTTTATTTTTTTTTCAGATTTTATTTATTTTATTTGACAGAGATCACAGGTAGGCAGAGAGAGAGAGAGAGAGAGGAGGAAGCAGGCTCCCTGCTGAGCAGAGAGCCCGATGCAGGGCTCGATCCCAGGACCCCGGGATCATGACCTGAGCTGAAGGCAGAGGCTTTAACCCACTGAGCCACCCAGGCGCCCCTCATTCCTCCTTTTTATTATGTATTACTGTTTTTTAATTTATTAACTATTTATTCCTTCTTAGTCTTCCTTCATTTGGTATTAAGATATTCTCATCACATTTAGACACAAATGTAACTGTTTTCTTTTATAATATTAACTGCTTGCTCAGCTAATGTACATAATGAGAGAGATGGTCTGTCGGATTTATACAATATGCTTGAGCACCAAGTGTATGTTCAGTACTACTTGGTACCAGATAATGGGAGAGAGAAAAGATAGAACATTTGTCCTCATTGTCAAGGAGGTTAGGTATACCAGAGCAACAATTTGAGCTTTTGTTTGCTTTGTCAATCTCAGAAACTTAAGTATCTTGATAGAAAGGTGGTATTCTCAGCCCTAATAACACTCAAAGTTCTCATTTCAATATTCAGGGTAGAATGCTTAAGACTCCGAATATGAAACAAAAGGATTGCATTAGCAGAATCTTTCCCTGAAATGAAATCTTACTTGGAAGCCTATATAAAATAGAAAACCAAAGCTGCATTGGAAGAGGCCCACTGTTGTCACCCCCACCCTCATTTCACCCACTCCTGTGGTGCCTAAGGCACTGTCTTAGGACCTCCAGGTTTTACTAAACATACTGTGAAAACTGGACCAAGACTATCCCTAAGGCCCCTGCTCATGAGTTTATAAATGAACATTAGGGATAACAGATACAAGGAAACCAAGCAAGAACTTTTTGTATTTATTTATGGTAACAAATCTCTAGAGGGAGTCTAGATATAAAATATAACAAGTTAGAGGACACCTGGGTGCTTCAGTTGGCTGAGTCGGCCTTCAGCTCAGGTCATGAACCCAGAGGGCATCAGGCTTCCTGCTCAGGGGGAAATCTGCTTCTTTCTCTCTTCCCTATGCCCCTCCCCACTGCTGGTCTCTCTCCCTCTGTCTGAAAGAAATGAAATCTTTTAAAAAATATGTCAATAAACCCCATGTGAGATAACATTTACATGCAAAGCAATCGGTGGTCTTTAAAAAAAAAAAAACTTTTCACTCCTATCAGTACCTTAATAAAAAAATCTTGGCCTAGGAAGATTTTATTTCAAAGACCACTCAGTGGTGTTTTAAAACTCTTCATATTCTCTTCCAGTTTCATCTTCTGGACTCAAAAGAGGCTGATGCAGAAAAGTCTGGTAACTTGCATGTTTATTCCATGGAAGAGTAAGAATATTGCTTAGATTAATTGATCTCCAGTCAAAGGGCAACAGAGACAGACCACAAGGGACATCTTAAAAGGTGTGGCAGCAGGGCGCCTGGGTGGCTCAGTGGGTTAAAGCCTCTGCCTTTAGCTCATGTCATGATCCCAAGGTCTTGGGATCGAGCCCCGCATCAGGCTCTCTGCTCAGCAGGGAGCCTGCTTCCCTTCCCCTCTCTCTGCCTGCCTCTCTGCCTACTTGTGATCTCTGTCTGTTAAAAAAAAAAAAAAGTGTGGCAGCAAAAAGGCCAAGAACTATGGTAAGGAAACCACAGGTGGTACCAGCCAAGGCTGTTGAGGGCCTATGCTGCCATTCCTTAAAAAGAGTGGGAGAGAAGGTGAGGACAGGTGTTTGGAGAGGCAGACAGTACATGGCCATGACTGTGTAGGGACTGAAAGTATCCAAGGCCTTGTTCAGATAGTTCATTTGAGTGCTACACCAATCACAAGACAAGTCAAGAGTATCCATTTGAGGGCTGGCTTTGTGATTGACTTCCCTAAAACAGCAGCTTCAAGGTGATACCCAAACTTGATACCTGACATGGAAAGTGAGCCAGCAAGAGCAGATAGGAATATACACTAGCAGATTACCCGGGCCATCATGAGGTCCCACTATGCAGACGAGCAAGTGGAACTGGTCACTACACATAGCAAAACTGACAAATCCTGTGATACGAGAAAATAATTGCATTACTACTTTTAGTACTCCTATAAGAAATGCTAAAGCAGTTTGACAATTAAGTCATTACATTCTGTGACACCTTAGCAAATGAGGAACATTTCAGCAATCAGTCATTTAATGTAAGAACTAATAAAATTTGTTGTCTGTATCTAAAGCTGTATCTTTTTTTAAGATTTTAGTCATTTGTTTGTGAGAGGCAGAGGGAGAAGCAAAGTAGGACTTGATCCCAGGACTTGGGGATCACAACCTAAGCCAAAGGCAGACACTTAACCAACTGAGCCACTCAGGTGCCTCTGAAGCAGTATCTTTAAAAAAATCACTCAGTGCTGTGAATTGTGTAATAAGGCTGGTGATTCACAGACCTGTACCCTTGAAGCAAATAATACATTATATGTTAATAAAAAAGAAAGAAAGAAAGAAACTAAAGAAGGCAAAGCCTGCCTGTACAATGTAATTATGGTACTTTCTTTTACACAGAAATACATAGAAGGAACAATTAGGATATAGCAAGCCAAGATTCAGATGTACTGATCAGGAACTCTAGAGGAACAAAAGGGCCAACAGAATTTTGAGATGTATCTGCAATATATTGATACTCGCTATGCTTTGCTGAGGATATGCATACTATTTGCCACATACTATTTTACATGGGTCATCTTTTTAAAAATTACAACTCTATGAGATGGGAACTATTATTACCATACCCACTTATAGATAGAGAGAGCTGAGGCTCAAGAGAAATTAACTTAATTCAAGGTTACAAAGCTAATAAATTAGAGGGATGGTATTTGAATCCATGCAGTTTGGCCCCAGAACTAATGGTCTGAACTACGATGCTAAACTAACTCCTAAACTTCCCACCTAAAGATAGGAAGTAATGCTTTTTTAAAAGGTAGGGCCAGAGTGACTGGAACATTTCATTCTAGAGATAGCATGGTATAGTGGAGAGAGCATAGGTTTGAGAGTTAGGCAGAACTGGGTTCAAATCCTGATTCTACCTGCCAACATTTGTGTGACCTTAGGGAAGTCACTTAACCTCTGATCTTCAGTGTCTTCATAAAACTGAAATGATAATGCCCACCTTACAGGGTTGAAAGATGAGATCACAATGTAAAGCACTTGGCACACTCCAGATGTTTAAACGGTAGCTCTTTAGCTCTTCAGAACTGAGCATCTTTGATAACCCTGGCAAAGTCATTATCTGGGAGAACAAGAGAAAAGAAGAGAAGTCAATGAAGTTGACTAATTGAAGTGGCAGAGCTAATGGAGTGTATGATATTAAGAATTTTGAGTTTTATCTCACAATGGGAAACTATTGGAGGATTTTAAACAGTGGAGTAATATGATATTTGTGCTTTTTTAATGACAACAGTACTATATGCATATTTTAAAACTTCAAACAGTATAGAATTGTTTGAAATGAATGAAAGTCCTCCCCTTACTGTCATGTATGTATTTAGATCACTTTAGCAGCTAGACGGTAGCTGGATTAAGGCAGAATAGTAGTAAGAGTATTTCACTCATTCAGGCAAGAGACTGGAGGATTGGATTTAAATAGTGCAAGTGGGGACATATTAAGAATATGGGGGAGCTGTGAGAGAAATCTGGAGTAACACGGAAAGGGAGTAAAACAGATAGGAAAGGAGGCAGGGTATAGAATAATGTGCCAATGAGAGGTGCCTTGAGGTTTGAAGGGCAGCAAAGTTGAGTAGGGAGAGAGGATGGTATAAACTAATCATGTTGAACAGGCTGCAGAAGGGAAGGTAGACAAATGGCCATCCCCATTCTATAGTTCCAGTGTCTGGGTAACCCCTGGAAATGTTTCTTGACATCTTCCAATTTAAGGAACATAAGCATACCCCTAATGTTGGAAATACTTAAATACAATGTTCTATAAACTTTTTAAAAAAGATTTTATTTATTTGAGAGAGACAGAGCATGAGCTGGGGGGAGGGGAGGGGCAAAAGGAGAGGGAGAAGCAGATTCCCCACTGAGCAGGGAGCCCGACAGGGCTCTATCCCAGGACCCTGAGATCGTGACCTGTGCGGACCTGAGCTAATGGCAGTTGCTTAACCTACTGAGCTACATGGGCTCCTCTAGTGTTCTATAAACTTTTAACAGGGAAGCTGAGAAATAAGCCATGAAAAAGTAAGATAAAATCCCACTTGGGTTTTAACACTGTACTTTGGTAAAGAAGGGAGACAGGAGTAGAATGAAAAAGGAAAAAGAAGGAAACGAGTCAGGGACTCAGCAATATTTGTTGAACTGTACTTGAGACCTATAGTCACTTCCTTAAAGGCTTAAGCCATTTTCTATATGATATAACTCACTTGGGTACTAAACCAGTGTTGTTCAAATTAAAAATCTAATGTCATGATATTGCTAGTTGTACCTTGTCATGAAAAAGGAAACATTATCAACACTGTCTAGTTCTTTTAATTTTCTTTTTTTTCTTTTTGTCTAGTTCTTTTTCTAAACAGCTGTCTTTCACTATCATTGTGAGGTAGGTTACACCACCAGGTCAAAAGAACTGATCCCCATTTTTCAAGCACTTTCTTCTTTTTTCTTCCCTCAGGCAGGTCCCAGAGATGTTTTCTTTTCCTCTTAAAGCTGCCAATACTTCAGGAGTCTTCTTCCTATCAGATTAAATATTATTATCAATTCAGCCCATTCTTCCTATTCAAGACAAACACATAGGCCCTCAACATGTCAAGGGTTTTGTTTTAATCACTCTGGGGAGATAGACATGGGGACAAAATACAGAATAAATATGGGGAAATTGCAAAGGTTATGGAATTTTAGAAATTTCTAATGGTCAGCTGATTCACATTCCCTTCCTTACTGATATAGTGATTATTAAGATCCTCTTTGTCTTTATTCTTGAGTTTTCATCAAGCTTCCCACTTCACACAAAACTCAGAAGCCATAAAATAAAAGGTTTTTAATTTTGTCTACATAAAAAAAAATTCTGAACAGCAAAAACTTCCATAAGCAAAGTTAAAAGAGAAACAACAAACAGGAAACAAATATTTGAAACTTTTCTACAAAGGACTAATTTCCTTATTATATAAAGGGTCCCTATAAATCAATAATAAAAGACCATTCAATAGAAACATGGACAAAGGGTATAAAGAGACAATTCAAAGAAATGGAAATACATGTGGCTCTTGAACATGTGAAAAGATGTTTATATTTAAGAGAAATTTAAAAACATACACTGAGAAGCAGAGTAGCACAGCGGAAGCATGCTGGGCCCATAAAAACCTACACTGAGATAACATCTCTTACCTGTTAGACTGGCAAAGCAAAAGCCTGATAACATACTGCTTGTGGCCAGTGTAAGCAAAACAGTTGTCCTTACATTACTGGTGGAGGTGTAAATTGGTACCATCTCCATGGACAACAGTTAAATAGTATCTACCAAATTATATATGTACAAATCTATTCCAGAAATCTGACTTCTAGGAATTCATCCCATAGATATATTCACATGTTCACAATGACAAAGTTATTCACTGTGGCATTATAACATAAGGAGACTGGAAACAACCCAAGTGTCTCTCATTGAGATATTGATTAAATAATGTTCCTACAATGAGATACTTAACTATGCAGCTATAAAAATGGATGAAGAATGTCTTTACATACCAATATGAATTGAGCTCCAATATATAGTTAAATTAAAAGAGCAAGATTCAAGACACAATATGCTACCATTTGTGTAAAAGGAGATTAAAATATATGTACACATTTGCTTGAATAAACATAAATTATCTCTTGAAGGATATTGTTAAAGAATATCCTTGTTGTTTGCCTCCAAGGAGAGGGGCTAGGTGGTTAGACGGTAAGGATGGGAGGAGACTTTACATTTTTTCTGTATGCCTTTTTTTTTTTTTTTTGACAGACAGAGATCACAAGCAGGCAGAGAGGCAGGCAGAGAGAGAGAGGAAGGGAAGCAGGCTCCCTTGCTGAGCAGAGAGCCTGATGCGGGGCTCGATCCCAGGACCCTGGGATCATGACCTGAGCCGAAGGCAGAGGCTTAACCCACTGAGCCACCCAGGCGCCCCTCTGTATGCCTTTTGAATTTTGAATCATGTGAATGTATTACCTATTCAAAAAATAAATATTATTTTAAAAATAAAATTTCTCCCACTTCAGAACTCTGAGCTCTGTACTAAAAAGTGGGGAGGTATGGTGGAAACCACTTCCAGGAATAAAAGCTCTGTATTTCAACTTCAATATTTTGAGATGCCCACTAGTCACAAATGGATTATTTATATACCTAAGGATCTCAAGCAAGTGTGGGATAAGGGTGGGATGAATAAGGCACTCACTGTGTGCACAGAATTTAAGGGGATACAAAAAGAAAACCTCCATAATCTAGACAATTCAGTATTTGTCATTTAAAATTAATGCAAAAATCCATGATGAACAGAATATCACAATTTTCAATAAGGACAGGATCAACAAAAGTGCCATACTGAGCCATACTGGAGCCTGAGGCAAAAGGAAAAACGTGGGCCCCATATACATGTTTTTATGTATTTCTGAAAGGTTAATTTTTTCCAGAACATTAAAGCAGTTGAAAAATTGAAACGTAGATACATTAAAACTTACAGCATTAAGGTTCAATATTCTATTTACACCAATACCAGAATTTATTAAGGTTTACTTTCCTGGCCGAAATGGAAGCAAACTCATCAATAATATTTTTGTTAAAACCAATAATATTTTCATTAAGTGTTTTCTTAGGCCTAATAAGAATAAGTAGAGTTTGGGGGAAGTGCTAGTAATCTGGTGCAACTGAAATGCAAGGTATATACTGGAGACTCTCGAGATAAGAATCATGAGGTAGACATGGACTATTTAGTTATGCTATGCTAAGGAGTTTGCATTTTTTGAGGGTGATGGGGAGCATCTAAAATATTTTAAGCATATGTTTCAGGAAGAGGACAATCACAACAGTGCCAAGGACAGAAGGACGAGACTAGAGGTGGAGACCAGATAGATTTTTAAGGTAGAAAGGCAATTCTGAGGTAGATAGGCTGGGTTTTGATGACTAAGAGGGAAGAAATGAGGATGACCAACCATCCAAGATTCACCCATTCACAACTTATTCTGTATCCATATTATATTATAAATTCATTCTTGAAATATGTGAAAGGAGGTAAATTATTCTCTCTTTTCTAAAAGGCATGCCAAACAGCTTTTACTTTTGTAACAGAGCTCACCAAAAAACTAGAGAGTCATTCATCTGATCAATTTTCTCATACTAAAAATGACCCATCCATAATATATGCACATATGTGAGATGTATCCTCCCCACCTTCACTATAGTCCTCGACAAGAAACTGGCGAGAAATCTGGTATTCTGCCAAATATACCAAGATTTAGGTAAAAAGAATAATAAAAGAGGCAGTAGACCTCAGGTAACTGATAGGTTGACAGTTTTGTTTCCTTTCTTAGGCAAGCAAAAATATTTTAAAGTGGAGTAGGGCAGGAAAAAAATCCATTTACATTCTTCCGTGAAAAGGGGATGGCCTCCTCATTGAAGGATTAACATCTAAGGCAGTGCTGCTTGCCATCCTAAGATTATTTTCCTTCAAAAATAATCTTTCATGTACATTTCCAGTAATGTGGTGAAAGTAACCTGAAAGTCTGTCCATACCGTAAAACATGGAGAAATACAGAATAGAATATAGTGTCCTTTCAGAAATATAGCTGGGTGTGCAAGTAAGTAAAGGAAGTCACTAGAGGTCCAAACACAAAGTGGAAAACCTCAAACCAGAGCATTTAGCAGGATTTAGCTGTTTTAATGATGGGATGCAGGTGGCTTAGATTTTGAAGACTAGGCAGAGGCAGGAAACAGCCTTGAGCCTAAAAGTAAGACAGAGGGTTGGAAGTAAGACTCCTGTAGAAAGTTGAAACTTTCAAGGACTACCCCTATGATAAGGGTGAACTAGATGAAAATCCATTCACCAGTATAGGGCAGACAGCCTCATACCTGGGAAGGCAGTAAAAAGGTCTCCCTATAAGGATTGGTAATCTCAAGCCTGCTTTCACATGGGTTTGGGATTTAAAACATCCTGCAAGGTCCAAGAATACCCCCACGTCAAAAAATTAGTAGAAAGTGTTTCCTAGCTGTTGATACCCCTTGAAATACCTAGCAGAAGCAACCTAAAACAGCTCTAATGGGACGAATCTTCCACAAGATCCCCACAGGTAAAACCACACTGAACATGATTTATAATAAAAATATTACAAAACACATGAAGCAATACCCCGCCAGCAGCCAATGCCTGAAGACACAATAGCAGAATTGGACTCCAAATTTTCAGGTAACTCTTCAGTGTTAGAATCATCGAACACTAGAACTCTGTGTAAAATGATTACAGACATAATTGAAAACATGAGAAAAGGACACTTTAAAAAAAAAGACCAAATAATTTTTTCATCAGTAGAAAGGATCTCATTTCAATCTATCAACTGTTAAAACAACATTTGTTGATTTCTGCTTTTTTCACTATCCTTTTTTCCCCAGCAGAAGAAGATGAACATAAGCTGAGAGAACCAGAGTGGTGTGTCTGAGTTCCTTCTCCCGGGGCTCCCCAACCGGCTAGCGCCACGAGGCGTGTTCTTTGTCCTGTTGCTGGGCATGTACCTGACCGTATGCTGGGGAACCTGCATCATCCTGCTCATCAGGCTGGATTCTGGCCTCCACAACCCTATGTACTTCCTCAGCCACTTGGTTTCACTGAACAAAACAAACAAAAAAACAAGCAAACAAACACAAAACAGAAAACAAAACACAAAACACACCAAAGACCAAATTAAAAAAAATAATAATTCTAGAACTGTGGGGCATCTGGGTGGCTCAGTCAGTTAAGTGTCTGCCTTTGGCTCAGGTCACGATCCTGGAGACCCAAGATTGAGTCCAAGCGGGGAGCCTGCTTCTCTCTCTGCTCCTCACCCCGCTCTCTCTCAAATAAATAAATATTTAAAAAAAAACACCTATGATCATCAAGATCAAACATCTTGATCATTAGGCTACATTCTTCTTTGATATATTTGAATGGCTTCAGAGTATGTACAGATCATAAAGTTCACCACCATATTCCCCAAATGTTGCACATTTAGACCTTTTCCACTTACTTCCTATTACAGATAACCCAGTGAAGAATATATTCGACCATAAAACACTGTGTGCAAGTTAGATAAACCCTTTAAGGTAGTTACTCTGAAGTGGACTTACTAAGTCAAAAAGTATGAATATTTTAAAGCTCTTATATGCTGGTAAGCTCCTTTCCAGAAAGGTCAAAATCATTTACATACCTTTGGTACTGTATGAGAGAAAGGTTGAACATTTCTTCTCACATACTTACCACTTATCTATATGCTTTTGCTCATGTTTCTTTAAAGATGTTCATCTTTTCTAATTTGTTTGCATGTTATATATATTATATATGTTATATGTGTATACAGGATCATGACCTGAGCTGAAGACAGACGCTTAACCAACTGAGCCACCCAGGCACCCCCAAATCCTTCCTTTTCCCACTGATTTGTGATTCCCTCTTATTTATTAAAGTTTGATTTTAGGCTTTTCTTTTCCACTGTTAGGATGACCAACCATTCTAGTGTGTTCAGAAGTGTCTCAATTTTAGCACTGAGAGTTTTGTGCCCTGGGCAACCCATCACTCCCAGGCAAACTGGGGTGTTTGGTTGCCCTATCAACTGCCTATTCTTGTGCCATTGCCATACTATCTTATTGTTACTTTAGAATACATCTCAATATCTAGTTGAGCAAGTACCTATCACTGTTCTCTCCAAAAACTGGCTGTTTCCTCTCCTAGATGAAATTCAGAATATTTTACCCAATTCCAAAATAAAAATCCTATTGGGCTTGCATTACAATTGTAAATATTTTTGAAACCATAGTTTTTGCAATATTGAGTCTTCCCTTCACGCAACATGGCATACTTCTTTCAAGTCTTCTTTTGTGTTTCTCATTAAAGATTCAAAGTTCTTTCCATATAGGCCCTTACATGTATTTTATTCCTAAGCAATCTAAAATTTTACACTGCTGGGTGCCTGGGTGGCTAAGTTGGTTAAGGGTCTGGCTTTGGATCAGGTTATGATCCAGAAGTCCTGAAATTGAGCGCCAGATCGAGCCCTGCATCGGGCTCCCTGCTCAACAGGGAGTCTGCTTCTCCTTCTACCCTTCACCCCGCTCGTGCTCTCTCTCTAATAAATAAATAAAATCTTTAAATGAAGAAAAATGTTCAAAATTTTACACTGTTATAGGACATGGGATCTTTTTCCCGTATTTTATAAATAATTAAAAATATTTTCACATATATCCACACAATTTTGTCTAAATGAATAAATGTGAATATATGGGTACTATATTTATTAACTACAACATGTTTTCTTTTTCTTTTTTAAATCATGTTCAGTTAGCTAACATATACAGTCTTTTTTTTTCTTTTCTTCTCTCTCTTCCTTCCTTCCTTTCTTTCTTTCTTCCTTTTTAGCTTGGCTACCCCAACTGTTCTCCATTTCTACCCCTGTCACACATATTAACAACTTAATATTTATCTTTCTATTTCCCCCATACTTAGATAAGGATAGACAGATACATAGATAGACAGATAGATATGTTTTTGATCATAGATTATTTTTAAAAATGGGATCATATTATATGCATCTTTAACATTTTTGATATTGCCAGATTGCTTAACATGACTATGATACTAAATATTTTTACCATCAATGTGTAAGAATACCTGTATGGAAAAAAATATTCTTCCTCCTGTGTTTCTCTTTTACTCTCACAGTACTACCACGCAATACTTCTGACACCAGATGTGTGCATTTTCCACACATCAAGCAATTCTCCGACACCAGCTGGGTGTCATACAATTCAGTTTGGTTCTAACACTACATAGAGTTGGCATCAGATCCCACAAGTTAAGGGCTCACTCCCACAAGACTGCCCACTTCGGATACCAGTTCAAAGTCCCAGGTTGTCACCTGTACTCCTTTTTAAAAAATTAACATATAATGTTATATGTTTCAGGGGTACAGGTCTCCTATTCATCAGTCTCATATAATACCCAGTGCTCACTACAACATATACCCTCCCCAATGTCCATCACCTTGTTACCCCATCCTCAACCCCCCCTCCCCTCCAGCAACCCTCAGTTTGTTTCCTGAGATTAAGAGTTTCTTATGGTTTATCTCTCTCTCTGGTTTCATCTTGTTTTATTTTTTCATCTCTTCCCCTATGATCCTCTGCCATGTCTCTCAAATTCCACATATCAGTGAGATCATGAGATTGTTGTCCTTCTCTGACTGATTTTGTTTAACACAATACCCTCTAGTTCCATCCATGTCATTGCAAATGGCAAGATTTCGTTTTTTGATGGCCACATAATATTCCAGTGTGTGTGTGTGTGTGTGTGTGTGTGTGTGTGTGTGTATCACATCTTTTTTTTTAGTGGCCATATTTCTTTTTTTTTTTTTTAACATATAATGTATTATTTGCCCCAGGGGTACAGGTCTGTGAATCGTCAGGCTTACACACTTCACAGCACTCACCATAGCACGTACTCTCCCCAATGTCCATAATCCAACCACAGTCTCTATACCCCCTTCCCCCCAGCAACCTTCAGTTTGTTTTGACATCTTCTTTATCCATTCATCTGTCGATGGACATCTGGGCTCTTTCCATAGTTTGGTTATTGTGAACATTGCTGCTATAAACACTGGGGTGCATGTCACCTGTACTTCTAACTAACCAGCTATAAGTTAGGGTTCCCATGACCCCTTCCTTTGGTTTGGTAATTTGTTAGAATGGCTTATGAAATTCAGGGAAACACTTAATTAGGTTTAATGGTTTATTATAAAGGATATAATAAATGCAGTGACTGAGCAGCTAGATGAAGAGAAATAGGGCAAAGTTCAGAAGGGTCCTGAACACAGGAGCTTTTGGCCCTGTTGAGTTGGGATGTGCCACCCCCCAAGTATGTAAATGTGTTCACAAACCCAGAAGCCGTCTAAGCCTTATATGATTGGGATTTTTATGGAGGCTTCATTACATAGGATGATGGATTATTAATTCCGTTTCCAGCTCCTTTCCCCTTCCTGGAGGATTGGGGGCTATGACAAAAGTTCCAAGCTTGTAATCATGGCCTGGTTTTTCTGATGGCTAGTTTCCTGAATGACTCCTGAAGTCATTCAGGAGTCCACGAAGTGTTGCCTTGTTAGACTAAAAGACAGCCTTATCACCAGGAAATTCCTAGGGATTTAGGAGCTCTGTATCAGGAACTAAGGTTAAAAACCAAATATTAGCTGGGGAATGGTACTGATGCTCTTATCACTTAGGAAATTGCAAGGGTTTTAGGAGCTTTGTGCCAGGAATTGGGGGCAGAGGTCAACATATGTTTTCTATTATTTCACAATACCCTTTCCCCACATAGCCAGTCTTAAACCACCCAAATTTCCATCATAAGAGATTTTCTGGGTAAAATATGGTACATTGGAACAACAGAAGGCCATACAGCTGTAAAAATAAATAAGAAAGCTTTCTATATGCTGCTATGGTGTGATCTCCAGTATATACCGTTAAGTGAAAGAACAGAGTGCAGAGCAGTATTACAGTATGCTAACTTTTATGAAATAAAGGGCAAAATAAAAATATATAGCTATTTGTTTTAAAAAACAAACAATGAAAGTATAAACTAAGAGTTAATAAAAATTGTTACCTCTAAGAAGAAGGAACAGGCTGTTGGCAGTAAGGGATGAAGGCTAGACTTCTCTGAATGTGTCTTTCATAGTTTTGACTCTGAAATCATGTAAACTTTTTTCATGATTATAACAAAAATTTAACCAAAGATCCCTAAAAGTTGAAAACAGGATAAAACAAAAATGCAAAAAATAATTGTAAATATGTATTAGTTGTTGGCAGAACTACCCAGAGAATTATTCCAGTTTTCTTTAAAGCACAGTAATTTGACTAACGTGATGGGCTATACTCCAAAGACAAAAAGAATCACACAGAAATATTAAATTAATCCAATAATCATATTTGTTAGCAATAATACTGGAATTGTTATTTTAAAACTATTAGATATTTAGAATAACAAAGTAAATAATTATGTTAATATCACTAGCAACCGAGATTTCAGCACAAGAGAAAAGAGATACAATTATAAAATCAAAGAAGTTGAGTACAAATTCTATAAACTTAATTTTGAACTGGAAATATTAGAATGAACTAATTTATTTTTCTTCTTTAAAAAATACTTTTAATACTTACATAGTTTAATAGTTCTATCTCTTCTCTTATACAGCTTATCAATATACAGTCATTATTAGAAAGATATCCTCTGCCCCTGCCCTGTACCCCGAATCTGCCAGACTCTGCATGTGTACCATTTTACTTGTATATTAAGTATTGAGACATCTGGAATTCATTTTTTGAAATTGTGTAAGAATCCATTCTTATTTTCTTTGAAATGGATAGCCAATTGTGCCAGTTTCAATTATTAAATTATCTCTCCTTTTCCCATTGAACTATTGACTTGGTCATACATTAACTTTTCACGTAACCTGGAGTTTCATTCTGGATTTGTTATTCTGCTGCACTGATTAGTCTAATCTTGTATTACTATTAGGCTGATTGGATCACACTGGCTTAATAGCATTTCCTAACACCTACGAAGGAAAACCCTCACTAAGTGTTCTTTGTTTTTTCTATTTTTTTATTAATCATTTTTTTAAATTTATTTTCAACATAACAGTATTCATTGTTTTTGTACCACACCCAGTGCTCCATGCAATCCATGCCCTCTCTAATACCCACCACCTGGTTCCCCCATCCTCCCACCCCCCCCCACCTCTTCAAACCCTTCAGATTGTTTTTCAGAGTCCACAGTCTCTCATTGTTCACCTCCCCTTCCAATTTCCCCCAACTCCCTTCTCCTAAGTCCCCATGTCCTCCATGCTATTTGTTATGCTCCACAAATAAGTGAAACCATATGATAATTGACTCTCTCTGCTTGACTTATTTCACTTAGCATAATCTCTTCCAGATTGCTACAAAAGTTGAGTATTCATCCTTTCTGATGGAGGCATAATACTCCATAGTGTATATGGACCACATCTTCCTTATCCATTCGTCCGTTGAAAGGCATCTTGGTTCTTTCCACAGTTTGGAGACTGTGGCCATTGCTGCTATAAACATTGGGGTACAGATGGCCCTTCTTTTCACTACATCTGTATCTTTGGGGGTAAATACCCAGTAGTGCAATTGCAGGGTCATAGGGAAGTTCTATTTTTAATTTCTTGAGGAATCTCCACACTGTTCTCCGAAGAGGCTACACCAACTTACATTCCCACCAACAGTGTAAGAGGGTTCCCCTTTCTCCACATCCCCTCCAACACATGTTGTTTCCTGTATTGCTAATTTTGGCCATTCTAACTGGTGTAAGGTGATATCTCAATGTGGTTTTAATTTGAATCTCCCTGATGGCTAGTGATGATGAACATTTTTTCATGGGTCTGATAGCCATTTGTATGTCTTCATTGGAGAAGTGTCTGTTCATATCTTCTGCCCATTTTTTGATATGATTATCTGTTTTGTGTGTGTTGAGTCTGAGGAGTTCTTTATAGATCCTGGATATCAATCTTTTGTCTGTACTGTCATTTGCAAATATCTTTTCCCATTCCGTGGGTTGCCTCTTTGTTTTCTTGACTGTTTCCTTTGCTGTGCAGAAGCTTTTGATTTTGATGAAGTCCCAAAGTTTATTTTGGCTTTTGTTTCCTTTGCCTTTGGAGACATATCTTGAAAGAAGTTGCTGTGGCTGATATCGAAGAGATTACTGCCTATGTTCTCCTCTAGGATTCTGATGGATTCCTGTCTCACGTTGAGGTCTTTAATCCATTTTGAGTTTATCTTTGTGTACGGTGTAAGAGAATGGTCGAGTTTCATTCTTCTACATATAGCTGCCCAGTTTCCCCAGCACCATTTATTGAAGAGACTGTCTTTTTTCCACTGTATATTTTTTCCTGTTTTGTGGAAGATTAACTGACCATAGAGTTGAGGGTCCATATCTGGGCTCTCTACTCTGTTCCACTGGTCTATGTGTCTGTTTTTATGAACTGGAGAATCAACAACAAATCAAACCAACTCCACACATAAGAAGGGAAATAATCAAGATTAGAGCTGAGATCAATGAGGTAGAAACCAGAGATACAGCAGAATGTATCAATGAAACTAGAAGCTGGTTTTTTGAAAGAATCAATAAGATCGATAAACCATTGGCCACACTAATCCAAAAGAAAAGAGAGAAAGCCCAAATTAATAAAATTATGAATGAAAAGGGAGAGATCACAACTAACACCAAGGAAGTAGAAACAATCATCAGAAGTTATTATCAACAGTTATATGTCAATAAGCTAAGCAACCTAGATGAAATGGATGCATTCCTGGAAAACTATAAACTCCCAAAATTGAACCAGGAAGAAATCAACAACCTAAATAGACTGATATCTAGTAACGAGATTGAAGCAGTGATCAAAAACCTCCCAAAAAACAAGAGCCCAGGACCTGACGGATTCCCTGGGGAATTCTACCAAACTTTTAAAGAAGAAATAACACCTATTCTCCTGAAGCTGTTTCAAAAAATTGAAGCAGAAGGAAAACTTCCAGACTCTTTCTATGAAGCCAGCATTACCCTGATCCCCAAACCAGGCAAAGACCCTACCAAAAAGGAGAATTTCAGATCAATATCACTGATGAATATGGATGCTAAGATTCTCAACAGGATCCTAGCAAACAGGATCCAACAGCACATTAAAAAGATTATCCACCATGACCAGGTGGGATTCATTCCTGGGCTACAAGGATGGTTCAACATTCGCAAATCAATCAATGTGATAGAACAAATTAATAAGAAAAGAGAGAAGAACCACATGGTCCTCTCAATTGATGCAGAAAAAGCATTTGACAAAATCCAGCATCCGTTCCTGATTAAAACGCTTCAAAGTATAGGGATAGAGGGAACATTCCTGAACTTCATCAAATCTATCTATGAAAAACCCACAGCAAATATCATTCTCAATGGGAAAAAGCTTGCAGCCTTCCCGTTGAGATCAGGAACACGACAAGGATGCCCACTCTCACCACTCTTGTTCAACATAGTATTAGAAGTCCTAGCAACAGCAATCAGACAACAAAGAGAAATAAAAGGTATCCAAATTGGCAATGAAGAAGTCAAACTCTCTCTCTTCGCAGATGACATGATTCTTTATATGGAAAACCCAAAAGACTCCACCCCCAAACTACTAGAACTCATACAGCAATTCAGTAACGTGGCACGATACAAAGTCAATGTACAGAAATCAGTGGCTTTCTTATACACTAACAATGAAAATACAGAAAGGGAAATTAGAGAATCAATTCCATTTACTATAGCACCAAGAACCATAAGATACCTGGGAATAAATCTAACCAAAGGGGCAAAGGATATGTACTCAAGGAACTACAGAACACTCATGAAAGAAATTGAAGAAGACACAAAAAGATGGAAGACCATTCCATGCTCTTGGATCGGAAGGATAAACACTGTTAAAATATCTATACTGCCTAGAGCAATCTATACTTTTAATGCCATTCTAATCAAAATTCCACCGGTATTCTTTAAAGAGCTGGAGCAAATAATCCAAAAATTTGTATGGAACCAGAAGAGACCCTGAATCGCTAAGGAAATGTTGAAAAACAAAAATAAAAGTGGGGGCATCACGTTACCTGATTTCAAGCTTTACTACAAAGCTGTGATCACCAAGACAGCATGGTACTAAGTGTTCTTATTTTTGACTTTTCTTGGCTACTCATTATATCCAATTCCCTTGACAAAAAAATCTTGCTGGGATTCTAATCAGAATTACATTACATTTATATATTAATTCTGGAAGAATCAACATTTTTATGACATTAAGTCTCCCCATTTGAGAACACTGAATATGCCTTTTCATGGGTTCATGAGATTGTTTCATATTTATAAAATATTTGTAATGAGATTTTACGGTTTTCTTCAAATAAGTCCTGTGTGTTTATGTTTAATTGTATTCCAAAATATTCTATAAGTTCTTTAAAATTTTTTTTACCATCTTTATTGAGGCATACTTGACAAGTGAAATTTGTATATATTTAAAGTGTACAAGATGATGTTTTTATATGTATACATTGTGAAACTATTACCATAGTCAAGCTAATTGACATATATGTCACTTCACATAGTTTTGTTATGTGTGTGTCTGTGTATCTGTGCGGTGAGAACACTTAAGATTAAATCCCTTAATAAATTTTGGACAGAACAAACCATAAATAAAGGAAGAGAAGAGACTGAACTGAAGGAGCAGGAGACATAACTAGCTTTTCTAACACAGAGAAGAAGGCAGAGACTTAGACAAAATGCCAGGACAGAAGAACTTATCCCAAGTGAAAGAACAAGATAAGGCCACGGCCAGAGATCTAGGTGGAACAGATATACGTAACATACCTGATGGAGAATTAAAAACAACCATAATAAGATACTCACATAGCTTGAGAAAGGAATAGAAGACAACAGTGAGACCACTATCACAGAGATAAAAGATTTTTTTAAAAAATCAATCAGAGATGAAACATGCAATAAGACTGGAAATGGGCTGGGGCGCCTGGGTGGCTCAGTGGGTTAAGCCACTGCCTTCGGCTCAGGTCATGATCTCGGGGTCCTTGGATCGAGCCCCACATCAGGCTCTCTGCTCGGTGGGGAGCCTGCTTCCCTCTCACTCTCTCTGCCTGCCTCTCTGCCTACTTGTGATCTCTCTCTGTCACATAAATAAATAAAATCTTAAAAAAAAAAAAGGCTGGAAATGGGCTTGATGGAATGAACAGAAGGCTGAAAGAATCAGAAGACTGAATTAGTGACCTAGAAGATGAAGTAATAGAAAATAATGAAGCTGAACAGAAGAGAAAAAGAAGAATTATACAACATGAGAATAGACTAAGGGATCTCAGTGACATCATCAAACATAATAGTATACGTATTATAGGAGTCCCAGAAGAAGAAGAGAGAGAAAAGGCAGCAGATAATTTATTTGAAGAAATAATAGGTGAAATTTTCCTAATCCGGGGAAGGAAACAGGCATCCAGATCCAGGAGGCATAGAGAATCCCCATAAATATAAAAAAAAGCAGGCCAACACCAAGACATATCTAGTTAAATCTGCAAAATATAGTGATAAAGAAAACATCTTAAAAGCAGCAAGTCAAAAGTAGTCCTTAACTTTCAAGGGAAGACCCATAAAACTAGCTGGCAATTTCTCAACAGAAAGTTGGCAAGCCAGAAGAGAGTGGCATGATATATTCAAAGTGGTGAATGGGAAAAATCTGCAGCCAAGAATAAGCTATCCATCAAGACCATCATTCAGAATACAAGAAGAGATAGAGTTTCCCAGACAAACAAAAACTGAAGGAATTTGTGACCACTAAACTAGCCCTGCAAGAAATATTAAAAGGGACTCTTCGAATGGAAGGACCAAAAGTGACAAAGACAAGAAAGGATAAGAGAAATCCCCAGAAACAATGACAAAACAAGTAATAAAATGGAACTCAATATCATATCTATTGATAATTACTCTATGTGGAAATGGACTAAATGCCCCAATGAAAGGATACAGGGTGTCAGAATGGATGAAAAAAGACCCACCTGTGTGCTGCCTACAAGAGATTCATTTTAGACATAAAGACACCTGCAGACTGAAAGTGAGGGGCCGAGAGACATTTATCATACAAATGGCTATCAAAAGAAAGCCAGAGTAGCAATACTTGTATCAGACAAAATAGACTTTAAAACAAAGACTGTAACAAGAGACAAAGAAGGGTACTACATCATAATAAAGGGGACAATCCAACAAGAAGATATAGCAATTGTAAATATTTATACACTCAACATGGGAGCAACCAAATACATAAAACAATAACAAACATATATGATCTAACTCATCTCCTACAATAATAGGGGACTTTAACACCCCACTTACATCAATAGAAAGATCATCTAAACAGAAAATCAACAAGGAAACAATGGCTTTGAATGATACACTGGACCAGATGGAGTTAACAAATATATTCAGAATATTCCATCCTAAAACATCAGAATACACATTCTTTTTAAATGCATATGGTACATTCTCCAGAATACATCTCATATTAGGTCACAAATCAGACCTCAACAAATACAAAAGAAGTGAAATCATACCATGCTCCTTTTCTGACCACAATGCAATGAAACTGGAAGTCAAACACAAGAAAGCATTTTGAAAGACCATCAATATATGGAGGTTAAACAATATGCTACTAAACAATGAATGGGTTAACCAGGAAATCAAAGAAGAAATTTAAAAATACATGGAAACAAAGGAAAATGAAAACACAACAACTCAAAATCTTTGGGATGCAGCAAAAGTGGTCCTAAGAGGGAAGTATATAGCAATACAGGCCTACCTTAAGAAGCAAGAAAAATCTCAAATAGCCTATCCTTACTCCTAAAGGAGTTAGAAAAAGAATAACAAGAAAAACCCAAAGTCAGCAGAAGGAAGAAAATAATGATTAGAGCAGAAATGATATAGAAACTAAGAAGCAATAGAACAAAACAATGAAACCAGAAGCTGGCTCTTTGGAAAAATTAATAAAATTGATAAACCTCTAGCCAGACTTATCAAGAAGAGGGAAAGGACCCAAATAAATAAAATCATAAATGAGAGAGGAGAAATAACAATCAACACCATGGAAATACAAACAATTATAAGAGAATGTTATGAAAAACTAGATGCCAACAAATTGGACAACATGGAAGAAATGGATAGATTCCTAAAAACATATAAATCACCAGAACTGAAACAGGAAGAAATATAAAACTTGAACAGACTGATAACCAGCAAAGAAACTGAATCAGTAATAATAATTTAAAAAAAACCTCCCAACAAACAAAAGTCCATGGTCAAATGGCTTTGTAGGTGAATTCTACCCATTTAAAGAAACATTAATACCTATTCTCAAACTATTCCAAACAACAGAAAAGGAAGGAAAACTTCCAAATTCATTATATGAGGCCAGCATTACCCTGACACCAAAACCAGATAAAGACTCCACTAAAAAAGAGTGGAGGATATAGGTCAATATCCTTGATGAATATGGATGCAAAAATTTTCAATAAAATACTAATAAACCAAGGGTCTCCTGGGTGGCTCAGTCTGTTAAACATCTGCCTTCAGCTTGTGTCACAATCCCAGAATCATGAGATCAAGCCCCATGTGGAGCTCCCTACTCATCAGGGAGCCTCCTTCTCTCCCCTCCCCTTCCCTCTCCCTCTCCCTGCTGCTCGGCCTGCTTGTGTGCTCGCTCGCTCTCTCTCTGTCAGATAAATACACAAAATTCTTTTTTAAAAATACTAAAAACCCAAATCCAACAATACATTTAAAAATCATTCACCACAATCAAAGGGGAATTATTCCTAGGTTACAAGGGTAGTTCAATATTCACGAATCAATCAACGTAATACATGACATTAATAAAACAAAGGGTAAGAAATATATGATCATCTCAATATAAGCCAAAAAACCACTTGACAAAGTACAACATCCAAAAAAAAAAAACCCTCAACAAAGTAGGTTTAGAGGGAACATATGTCAACATAATAAAGACCATATATGAAAAGTCCACAGCTAATATCCTCCAAGGGGAAAAACTGAGAGCTTTTCCTTTACAGTCAAAAACAAGACAGGGATATCCACTCTCACCACTTTTACTCAGCATGGTACTGGAAGTCCTCACCACAGCTATCAGACAACACAAAGAACTAAAATGCATCCAAATCAGGATGGAAGAAGTAAAACTTTCACTATTTGCAGATGACATGATATTATATACAGAAAACCCTAAAGACTCCACCAAAAAACTACTAGAATTGATAAATGAATTCAGTAGTTGCAGGATACAAAAGCAATGCACAGAAATATGTTGCATTTCTATACACCAACAATGAAGCAGCAGAAAGAGAAATTAAGGAATCAATCTCATTTATACTTGCACCAAAAATGGTAAAATGTGTAAGAATAAACCTGACCAAAGAAGTGAAAACCCTTTAAAACTATAAAACACTGATGAAAGAAATTAAAGATGACACAAAGAAATGCTCATGGATTGGAAGAACAAATATTGTTAAAATGTCTATACTACCCAGGGAGGAGCAAGATGGTGGAGGAATAGGAAACCTAAATTTCATCTGGTCCCAGGAATTCAGCTAGATATCTATCAGACCATTCTGAACACCTACAAACTCAACAGGTGATCGAAGAGAAGAGCAGCAATTCTAAGAACAGAAAAGCGCCCACTTTCTGGAAGGTAGGACGTGAGAACTGAATCTGGGGCGATATATACAGGAAGATAGACGGGGCGGGGGGTGGGGGGCTCCTGGCAAGTGTTAGAGCAGCACAGCACAAAATCAGAACTTTTAGAAGTCTGCTCCACTGAGGGACGTCACTCAAGAGGCTAAGCTGGGGGTGGAGCCCGCACTGGTACAGTGTGGTCTCACGACCTGCAGGGTCACAAAAAGACTAGGGGTGTCTTGAATGTGGCAGAGCTCCCAGGTATTGGAGCAGGGAAGCCGGCTGCAGAGACAGAGCTGAGGAGTGGACTCTCAGCTCGGATTTACCTTAAACGGTGATCCGAGGCTCGGTTGGGCCACCACTCTTCAAGCAGGGACCCAACAAGTGGCAAAGCAGGGACCCCACAAGTGGCAGATCGGGGACACCCCACCCTTCCTCCACTGGGAAGAGTGGCATGGAAGTGCACTGCAGAAATCTGCTGGGTTTGGAGACTCCAAACAGGGCTGTGCACCAGAGATAGAAACACCCAGTCACAGGCTGGGTGAGCTCGGAGTGCAGCTGGAGACCAGGGAGATGGGAGGGACTGACTGCTTTTCTCTGAGGGCGCACTGAGGAGTGGGGTCCTGAGCTCTCAGCTCCTCTGGGCCAGAGATACGGAGGCTGCCATCTTCATTCCCATCTTCCAAAGCTGTACAGAAAGCGTTCAGGGAACAAAAGCTCCTGAGAACAAACCAGAGCAGATTGTTTACCCTGGCCCCTGGCAAGGGCGGTACAATTCCCCCTCAGGCAAGACATTTGAGAATCACTGCAAAAGACCCCTCCCTCAGAAGATCAGCAAGAACATCCAACCAAACCAAGTCCATTGATCAATGAGAACAGTGGAACTCCAGAGCTAGGGGAATGCAACACAGAATTCGTGGCTCTTTTCCCATGATACTTTAGTCTTTCAAAGTTAAATTTTTAAAATTTTAATTATTTTTTCTTTTTCTATTTTTCTTTTTTTAGAAAATTTTTCCTCTTTCCTGTTTTAGCCTATTTTTAAAAGATTTTATTTATTTATTTGACAGACAGAGAGCACAAGTAGGCAGAGAGGTAGGCAGAGAGAGAGGAAGGGAAACAGGCTCCCCGCTGAGCAGAGAGTCTGATGCGGGGCTCAATCCCAGGACCCTGGGATCATGACCTGAGCAAAAGGCAGAGTCTTTAACCCACTGAGCCACCCAGGCACCCCTATTTTAACCTATTTTAACTATTTTATCTTTTCAATACATTTTTTATAATCCTTTTTAGGGGCATCTGGGTGGCTCAGTTTGTTGAACATCTGCCTTCGCCTCAGATCATGATCCCAGGGTCCTGGGATCGAGTCCTGCATCGAGCTTTCCGCTCAGCAGGGTGCCTGTTTCTCCCTCTACCTCTGCCTGCTGCTCTACCTACCTGTGCTCTCTCTCTTTGGCAAATAAATGAAATCTTAAAAAAAATAAAAATCCTTTTTAATTTTCATTTTTATACTCATATCCTATTCCTTTCATTATATTTAACCTTATTTTTTTGTATACATATAAGTTTTTCTTCCTTTAAAATTTTGGGATAGAGTTTCTTCTAATAGACCAAAATATACTCTAAATCTAGCATATGGCTTTGTTCAAGTCTCCAGCCTGATCACATTCTGTCCTTATTTTTTATTTTTTCAACTAGCTTCTTATCAATTCCTTTTTAAAAATTTTTTAAATTTCTTTTCAGCATAACAGTATTCATTATTTTTGCACCATTATCAATTCCTTTTAAAAATCCTTTTAAATTTTCATCTTTATAGACATATTCCATCCTTTCACATCATGTTCACCCATATATGTATGTATGTACACACACACACACACACACACACACACACACACACACACGTGTTTTTCTTTCTTTAAAATTTTGGGAGGCAGTTTCTTTTAACAGACCAAAATACAACCAAAATCAAGTGTGTGCCTCTGTTCTAATTACCAGCCTGATCATTTTTTTCTCTTTTTTTCTTTCTTTTCCCCCCAGTTACAGGTTTCTTCTGATTTGATTAGTGTATATTTTTCTGGGGTCAGTGTTACTCTTTTAGCATTTTGTTCTCTCATTCATCTATTCTTCTCTGGACAAAATAACAAGGTGGAAAAACTCACCACAAAAAAAAGAAAAAGAGGCAGTACCAACTGCTGGGGACCTAATCAATATGCACATTAGTAAGATGTCAGAACTAGAGTTCAGAATGACAATTATAAAGATGCTAGTTGGGCTTGAAAAAAGCGTAAAAGATAATAGAGAATTCCTTTCTGCAGAAATAAATGAACTAAAATCTAACCAAGTTGAAAAAAAAAGCTATTAATGAGGTGTACTAAAAAATGGAGGTTCTTACTGGTGGGATAAATGAGGCAGAAGAGAGAATTATTGAAATAGAAGACCAAATCATGGAGAATAAAGAAGCTAAAAAAGAGAGATAAACAAGTACTGGATCATGAGGGGAGAATTTGAGAGATAAGTGATACCATAAGATGAAACAATATTAGAATAACTGGGATCCCAGAAGAAGAAGAAGAGAGAGAGGGGGGCAGGAGTTATATTGGAGCAAATTATAGTGGAGAACTTCCTTAATTTGGGGAAGGAAACAAGCATCAAAATCTAAGATGCAGAGAACTCCCCTCAAAATAAATAAGAATAGGGAGCGCCTGGGTGGCTCAGTGGATTAAGCCGCTGCCTTTGGCTCAGGTCATGATCTCAGGGTCCTGGGATCGAGCCCCGCATCGAGCTCTCTGCTCAGCAGGGAGCCTGCTTCCCCCTTTCTCTCTGCCTGACTCTCTGCCTGCTTGTGATCTCTCTGTCAAATAAATAAATAAATAAAACTAAAAATAAATAAATAAATAAGAATAGGTCAACACCCCATAATCTAATAGTAAAACTTAAAAGTCATAGAGACAAAGAGAAAATCCTGAAAGCAACTCGGAACAAGAGGTCTGTAACCTACAATGGTAGCAATATTAGATTGGTAGCAGACCTATCCACAGAGACCTGGCAGGCCAGAAAGGACTGCCAAGATATATTCAGAGCACTAAATGAGAAAAATATGCAGCCAAAAATACTATATCCAGCTAGGCTGTCATTGAAAATAAAAGGAGAAATAAAAAGCTTCCAGGACAAACAAATACTAAAAGAATTTGCAAATACCAAAACAGCCCCACAGGAAATATTGAAAGGGGTGCTCTAAATAAAGTGAGAGCTTAAAAGTAGTAGACCAGAAAGAAACAGAGACAATATACAGTAACAGTCCCCTTACAGGCAATACAATGACACTAAATTCATATCTTTCAATAGCTGCCTTGAATGTAAATGGGCTAAATGCCCCAATCAAAAGACACAGGGTATCATAATGGATTTAAAAAAAAAAAAACAAGACCCATCAATATACTGTCTGCAAGAAACTTATTTTAGACCCAAAGATGCCTCCAGATTTAAAGTGAGTGGGTAGAAATCAATTTACCATGCTAATGGACACCAAAAGAAAGCTGGGGTGGCAATCCTTATATCAGACAAATTAGATTTTAAGCCAAAGACTATAATAAGAGATGAGGAAGGACACTATATCATACTTAAAGGGTCTGTCCAACAAGAAGATCTAATAATTTTTAATATTTATGCCCCTAACATGGGAGCAGCCAACTATATAAACCAATTAATAACAAAATCAAAGAAAAACATTGATGATAATACAATAATAGTAGGGGACCATAAAACCCCCCTCACTGAAATGGATAGATCATCTAGGAAAATTATCAACAAGGAAATAAAGGTTTTAAATGACAAAATGGACCAGACGACATCACAGATATATTCAGAACATTCCATTCCAAAGCAACAGAATACATAATCTTCTCAGGTGCACATGTAACATTCTCCAGAATAACCACATACTGGGTCACAAATCAGGTCTCAGCCAGTACCAAAGGATTGAGATCATTCCTACATATTTTCAGACCACAACACTTTGAAACTAGAACTCAAAGAGGAAAGTTGGAAAGAACTCAAATACATGGAGGGTAAAGACCAGCTTACTTAAGAATGAATGGGTCAACCAGGAAATTAAAGAATTAAAAAAAATTCGGGGAAACAAATGAAAATGAAAACACAACTCTTCTAAATCTTTGGGATGCAACAAAGGTGGTCATGAGTGGAAACTATATAGCAATATAAGCCTTTCTCCAGAAACAAGAAAGGTCTCCAATACACAACCTAACCCTACACCCAAAGGAGCTGGAGAAAGAAGAGCAAATAAAGCCTAAACCCAAATAAAGCCTAAGCCAGAAGAGAAATAATAACGATCAGAGCATAAACCAAAGAAATAGAAACCGAAAGAACAGTAGAACAGATCAATGAAACTAGGACCTGGTTCTTTGAAAGATTTAATAAGTTTGTTAAACCCCTGGCAAGACTTATCAAAAAGAAAAGAGAAAGGACCTAAATAAAATAATAAATGAAAGAGGAGAGATCACAACCAACACCAAAGAAATACAAACAATTATAAGAACATATTATGAGCAACTATACACCAGAAAATTTGACAATCTGGAAGAAATGGATGCATTCCTAGAGACATATAAATTACCAAAACTGAACCAGGAAGAAATAGAAAACCTCAACAGACCCATAACCAGAGCCCAGGGCCAGACAGCTTCCCAGGTGAATTCCACCAAGGATTTAAAGAAGAATTAATTCCTGTTCTCCTGAAACTGCTCCAAAAAATAGAAATGGAAGGAAAACTTCCAAATTCATTTTATGAGGGCCAGCATTATCTTAATCTCAAAACCAGACAAAGACAAAGGAGAATTATAGACCAATATCCCTGATGAACACTGATGCAAAAAATTTCACCAAAATATTAGCCAATAGGATAAACAGTACATTAAAAAGGATTATTCACCACGACCAAGTGGGATTTATTCTTAGGCTGCAAGTTTGGTTCAACATCCACAAATAAGTCAATGTGATACAATACATTAATAAAAGAAAGAACATGAACCATATGATACTCTCAATAGATGCTGAAAAAGTATTTGACAAAGTACAGTATCCTTTCTTGATCAAAACTCTTCACAGTGTAGGGATAGAGGGTAAATACCTCAATATCATAAAAGGCAGTTGTGAAAAACTCACAGCAAATATCATTCTCAATGGGGAAAAACTGAAAGCTTTTCCCCTAAGGTCAAGAACATGGCAGGGCTGTCCATTATCACTACTGCTAGTCAACATAGTACTAGAAGTCCTAGCCTCAGGAATCAGACAATAAAAAGAAATAAAAGGCACCTGAATGGGCAATGAAGAAGTCAAACTCTCACTCTTTGCAGATGATATGATACTTTTTATGGGCCCAGCACGGATATGATACTTTTTATGGAAAACTTAAAAGACTCCACTCCAAAACTGCTAGAACTCATACAGGAATTCAGTAAAGTGTCAGGATATAAAACCAATGCACAGAATTCAGTTGTATTTTTATACACCAACAACAAAACAGAAGAAAGAGAAATTAAGAAGTTGATCCCATTTACAATTGCACCTAATACCATAAGACACCTAGGAATAAATCTAACCAAAGAGGCAAAGAATCTGTACTCAGAAAACTATAGAGTACTCATGAAAGAAATTGAGAAGACACAAAGAAATGGAAAAACTTTCCATGCTCATGGATTGGAAGAACAAATATTTTTTTAAAGATTTTTAAAAATTTCATTTATTTGACAGAGAGAGAGAGACAATGAGAGAGGGAACACAGCAGCAGGAGAGGGAGATGGAGAAGCAGACTCCCCACAGAGCAGGGAATCCAATACGGGGCTTAATCCCAAGACTCTGGGATCACCACCTGAGGCAAAGGCAGACGCTTAATAACTGAGCCATCCAGGCTCCCCTGGAAGAACAAATACTGTGAAAAGGTCTATGCTACCTAGAACAATCTACAAATTTAATGCAATCCCTATCAAAATACCATCAACTTTTTTTTCAAAGAAATGGAACAAATAATCCTAAAATTTATATGGAAGCAGAAAAGACCTTGAATAGCCAGAGGAATGTTGAAAAAGAAAACCAAAGTTGGCAGCATCACAATTCCAGACTTCGAACTCTATTACAAAGCTGTAATCATCAAGACAGTATGATACTGGCACCAAAACAGACACTAGATCAGTGGAACAGAATAGAGTGTCCAGAAATGGACCCTCAACTCTACGGTCAACTAATCGTTGACAAGACAGGATAGAATGTCCAATGGGAAAAAAAAAACACAGTCTCTTCAACAAATGGTTTTGGGAAAATTGGACAGCCGCATGCAGAAGAATGAAACTGCATCATTCCCTTACACCACATGCAAAAATAGACTCAAAATGGATGAACGACCTCAATGTGAGACAGGAATCCCTCAAATTCCTTGAGGAGAACAAAGGCAGCAAAGTCTTCAACCTTAGAAGCAGCAAGTTCTTCCTAGAAACATTGCCAAAAGCAATAGAAGCAAGGGCAAAAATGAACTACTGGGACTTCATCTAGATAAAAAGCTTTTGCACAACAAAGGAAACAGTTAGCAGAACCAAAAGACAACCGACAGAATGGGAGAAGATATTTGCAAATGACATATCAGGTAAAGGGCTAGTATCCAAAATCTACAACGAACTTATCAAACTCAACACCCAAAGAACAAATAATCCAATCATGAAATGGACAGAAGACATGAACAGACATTTCTGCAAAGAAGACATCCAAATGGCCAACAGACACATGCAAAAGTGCTCAACATCACTTGGTATCAGGGAAATACAAATCAAAATCACAGTGAAATACCACCTCACACCAGTCAGAATGGCTAAAATTAACAAGTCAGAAAAGGACAGGTGTTGGCGAGGATATGGAGAAAGGGGAACCCTCCTACACCACTGGTGGGAATGCAAGCTGGTGCAGCCACTCTGAAAAACTGTATGGAGTTTCATCAAAAAGTTGAAAATAGAGCTACCCTACAACCCAGCAATCGCACTACTGGGTATTTACCCTAAAGATACAAATGTAGTGATTCGAAGGGGCACATGCACCAGAATCTTTATACCAGCAATGTCCACAATAGCCAAACTGTGGAAAGAGCCTAGATGTCCCTGAAAAATGAATGGATAAAGAAGATGTGATATAGGGACGCCAGGGCGGCTCAGCTGGTTAAGCTACTGCCTTCCAACTCAGGTCATGATTCCAGGGTCCTGAGATCAAGCCCCACATCAGGTTCCCTGCTCAATGGGGAACCTGCTTCTCCTTCTGCCTCTGCTGCTCCTGCTTCTTCTGCTCTTTCACTTGCACTCTCTCTCTCAAGTAAATAAATAAATATTTTTTTAAAGAAGATATGGTGTGTACACACACACACACACACACACACACACACACACACACTGGAATACTATGCAGCCATCAAAAATGATATCTTACCATTTGCAAAGACATGGATGGAACTAGAGGGTATTATGCTAAGCGAAGTAAGTCAATCAGAGAAAGACAATTATCATATGATCTCACTGGTATGAGGAATTTGAGAAACAAGGCAGAGGATCATAGGGGAAGGGAGGGGAAAATGAAACAAGATGAAACCAGAGAGGAAGACAAACCATAAGAGCCTTAATCTTAGGAAACAAACTGAGGGTTGCTGCAGGGGAGGGAGGTGAGAGGGGTGTGGTGGCTGGGGGATGGACATTAAGGAGGGTATGTGCTATGGTGAATGCTGTGAATTGTGTAAGACTGATGAATCACAGACCCATACCCCTGAAACAAATAATACATTATATGTTATTAAAAAAAGAAAAAAATGTCTATATTACCCAAAGCAATCTACATATTTAATATAATCCCTATCAAAATACCAACAGCATTTTTCATAGCGCTAGAACAAAATATCCTAAAGTATGTATGGAACCACAAAAGACTCCAAATGGCCAAAGTAACCTTGAAAAAGTAAAGCAAAACTGGAGGCATCAAAATTCTGGACTTAAGTTATATTACAAAGCTTTAGTGATCAAAAGAGTATGGTCCTGGAACAAAAACAGATACATAGATTAGTGGAACAGAATAGAAAACCCAGAAAACAACCCACAACTATAAGGTCAATTAGACTTTTACAAAGCAGGAAAGACTATCCAATGGGAAAAAGACAATATCTTTCACAAATGATGTTGGGAGAACTGGACAGCAACATGCAAAAGAATGAACCTGGGCCACTTTCTTACACCATACAAAAAAATAAAGTCAAAATGGATTAAAGACCTAAATGTGAGACCTAAACCATAAAGATCCTAGAGGAGATCATAGGCAATAACGTCTTTGAATTTGGCTGTAGCAAGTTCTTTCTGGATATGCCTCCTGAAGAAAGAGAGACAAAAGCAAGATAAACTATTGGGATTCTGTCACAATAAAAAGCCTCTGCACCACAAATGAAGCAATCGACAAAACTAAATGGCAACCTGTGGAATGGGAGAATACATTTACAAATGACATACCTGATGAAGTGTTAGTATCCAAAATCTATATGAGCTTATAAAAGTCAACACCCTAACAAACAATTAATCTGATTAAAAATGTGCAGAAAACATGAATAGACAATTTTCCAAAGAAGACAAACAGACATGAAAAGATGCTCAACATCATATATCATAAGGAAAATACAAATCAAAACTATCTTCTTATACCTGTCAGAATGTCAAAAATCAACAACACAAGAAACAGGTGTTGAAGAGGATGTGGGGAGAGGGGAACCCTCTTGCACTGTTGGTGGGAATGCAAAGTGGTGCAGCCACTCTGGAAAAGAGTGTGGAGCTTCCACAAAAAGTTAAAAATGGGGGCGCCTGGGCGGCTCAGTGGGTTAAAGCCTCTGCTTTCGGCTCAGGTCATGATCCCAGGGTCCTGGGATCGAGCCCCGCATCGGGCTCTCTGCTCAGCGGGGAGCCTGCTTCCTCCTCTCTCTCTGCCTGCCTCTCTGCCTACTTGTGATCTCTGTCTGTCAAATAAATAAAATCTTTAAAAAAAAAAAAAAAGTTAAAAATGGAACTACCCTATGATCCAGCAATTGCACTACTGGGTTTTACCTAAGGAATACAAAAATTCTAATTCAAAGGTATACATGTGCCCCAGGATGTTTATAGCAGCCTTATCTACAGTAGCCAAACTATGGAAACAGCCCAAGTACCCACTGACCGAAGAATGAATAAGGAAGATGTGTTACACACACATATTCTCACACACACAGAAACAAACACACACTGGAATATTACTTGGCCATCAAAAAGAATAAAATCTTGCCATTTGCAATGACATCAATGGAGCTGAGAGCATTATGCTAAGTGAAATAAGTCAGCCAGAGAAAGACAAATACCATATGATTTCACTCATATGTGGAATTTAAGAAACAAAACAAATGAGCAAAGGGAAAAAAAAAAAGAGGCATATCAAGAAACAGACTCATTTTTTTAAAAAAAGATTTTGTTTATTTGACAGAGAGAGATCACAAGTAGGCAGAGAGGCAGGCAGTGAGACACAGGGATGCAGGCTCCCTGCTGAGCAATTTTGTTGAATCGAATACTGTACAAAAGAAGGAAGGCAGAAAATGGGGCTTAGAAATACAGTATTATTATTTTTGTAACAGCTTCTTTTTTTAAGATTTTATTCATTTATTTGACAGCAATCACAAGTAGTCAGAGAGAGAGAGGGAAGCAGGCTCCCTGCTGAGTAGAGAGCCTGATGTGGGGCTCGATCCCAGGACCCTGAGATCATGACCTGAGCCGAAGGCAGAGGCTTAACCCACTGAGCCACCCAGGTGCCCCAAGAAACAGACTCTTAACTGTAGAAAATAAACTCATGGCTATCAGAGGGAAGGTGGGGGGAGAATGGGTGAACTAGGTGATGGGGATTAAGAAGTGCACTTGTCGTGATGAACAAGAGGTGATGTATGGAATTGTTGAATCACTATATTGTACACCTGAAACTAAAATTATACTGTATAGTAACTAACTGGAATTTGCATAAAAACTTAAATAAATCTCTTAGTAAATTTCAAGAACACAATACAGTATTACTAACTATAGTCACCACGCTAGACATTAGATCTCCAGAACATATTCATCCTACATTAATAAACCTCTGAACTCTTTGACCAGCATCTCTGCATTTACCCCACATCCTCTCCCCAGACCCTGGGAGCCACAATTCTACTCTCTGTTTTTATGAGCTTGACTTTTTAGATTCCACATATAGGTGAAATCATGCAGTATATGTATTCATTTGTTTGGCTTAGGGGTTCTTTGTTTCTGCTATCATAACTGTGATATTTTTTTCATTTCCATTTCTAGGTATGTATAGCTATGGTATAGAAAATTGCTTATTGTTGTGTATTGATCTTGAATCCAAATTCTTTTATTAATTATAGTTTTTGTTACTGAAGTCTTGGGTTTGCTATGTATATAAGTATACATTAGCCAAAAAAGAGATCATTTAATCTCATCTTTCACAGTATATACACAGATTTTCTTATTTCATTCTCTAGAACAGCACTGTCTAGAGTATTTTCTGTGAAGATGGAAGTATTCTAAAGCTGTGCTGTCTAATACAGTAGCATCCAGACACATTAACTACTGAGCACTTTAAATGTGCCTACTGAGACCGAAGAACTACATTGAAAATTTTATTTAAGTTTAATTAATTTAAATGTAGATAACCACATGTGACTAGTAGCTCTCATATTGAACAGTAAAGGCATAAAATATCTAAAATAATGTTGAATAATAACAATAGTAGGAATATCTATATAGTTCCTGATTTTTTAAAAAGATATATTTATTTATTTTAGAGAAAGAGAGAAAACAAGACGGGGGAGGGACAAAGGGAAAGAATCTCAAGCAGACTCCCCACGGAGTGCAGAGCCCCATGTGAGGCTCAATCTCATGACCCATGAAATCGTGACTTCAGACAAAACCAAGAGTCAGACGCTCAACTGACTGAGCCACCAAGGTGCCCCTGTATAGTTCCTGCTTTTAAACAAAATGCTTTGTCTTTTGCTACTTAAGATACTCTGTTGTTGGTTTTTGGTTTTAAAAAAAGGCTCTTTTTAAAAAATAAATATTTTATTTATTTATTTGATTGGGAGAAAGAGAGCATACAAGCAGGGGGAGCAGCAGACCCCCCACTAATCAGGGAGTCCTATGTGGGACTCGATTCCAGGACCCTGGGATCATGACCTGAGTGGAAGGCAGCTGCTTAAATGATTGAGCCACCCAAGCTCCCAGTAAAAAAGACTCTTATTATTTAGGTTTTTTCTATTCCTCTTTTACTTTTATTAGGAATTCTGGCAGAATTTTATCAAATTCCTTTTCACTATGAATGTGATCATAAGGCTTTCTCCTTTAATTTGGTGGTATAATGGATTATGATGATAGATTTTTCTTATATCTAACCACCCACATTACCAGAATAAACCATATTTGGTCATAGTTTAACTTGAAAAAATTTTGAAGTGATTTTTAACTAGAAATTATGTTTTATTTTCTTCAGTCAGTATCTGGATCTTTCAGCTTTTCCACCATCTGTGACAAGTAGAATTCTGCTCCCCCTGTTGGGCATAGATCACTATTACTGTAGAGCCCAGAACACTTTGGATGCAGACCATCCCTCCATGCATAGTCAATTATTCATTCAAAAAGTAGGAAGATAAAATTGAATTAGAGTGAAACAGATAAAAAGTAAATAAACCAGATAAAGGCTAGGCAATTCTTGGAAAAAATTCTTGGTAAAAATGACGAAAGCCACTACAATTTCCTTATACCATATAGATTTTTTTCTAGTATTTTGATAGGAATAAAAATGGCTGATAGGAATAAAAATGGTCCTAGGAACAAAGTAAGAAACATCAAAGGGCATGTAAGACAGATAAATTAACTTAAGAAATGTTACTGTAGAATTAACAATTTCAGTAATGTTATAGTTGGAGGGCTTTATATAAGGGCAAATATATGTTGAAATATATAGTATTTTCCAAACACTCTAAAATTTAAAATTTCTCCTAAATAAAGAGATAAGGATAATAAAAGACCATCTTTGGCAGAAGTAAAATACTATCAGAACTAATTTGGGAGTATAAAAATTAAAAATAAGAATGAGAAAGGTGGAGTAAAAATTATGATGATGCTAACAGAAGTCCCAGGTAAAGCACTTACATAACTAATATACTCAGTGTGCCCCAGGGCAAAGGCACAGGCTACAAAATTGGTAGCTTTTCCAATTCCCATTGCAGGGGAGACATAAAGTTCATGACTAAGTGAGGGAATATGACTATAAACAAAACTTGGCTTATCTGTACTATTTTTTACATACACTATACTTCTTCAATTGAAGTCCAGCCCATGTAAAGAATCAAAAGCTCTTATACATACACTTGTGCTATATAAACTCTTAACATCTACAAAATTCCAGTTTAGTGTTATGTTTTTTCCCAATTAAATAAATCCCACAGTGGCTATAAAATAAGATAGTTCTTACTGATGCTCTAGTAGTTATCATTATTCCAGTGAGCCGAGATTGATAGTTTTTTTTAGGTTGATAATTTCTAACATGTTATGACCCACCAATCAAAGTATCTGCAAATATGTGCAAGTGGCTAGTAAATGAGGAGAAAATAGATCATGTATTCCGGAGAAATGAGTAGTAGATAAGCATTTTTTATTTCACTATGATTAAGAAAGCTCTGCTTCTGCCAGAAGAGAAGACCAAAAAGGCAGGATTTTATTGAAAGGTTCACAGTCTCAATTTCTAGAGTCTGACATCAACATTATCCTTATCTCTTTCTATTATTGGTTCCCAGAATGCTCCCTCATTTGGAAACCTTTTCTGGGAAAGTTGTTTACCCATAGTGTAGGCCTTGAACAGTGAGACTCAACTATGTCAAGTCAGTGAGAGCTGAAGTTAAATTTGCTTTTGACTTAGATACACAGAAACACCACTTACATGGATCTGAGTGTAGGACAGAGACAGAAATAGACTCTTGAGATAATTTTTTATTATAGAAAAGTAAGTTATGTTTATGTGACTATTTCTGTGTATATGAGTATACAGGTAATTATGGGAGGAAATGAGAATTTACTGAAAATACCTGAGAAAAAGAAATCCTGAATCACTGTTGGCTTATTCTAAACCTGACTGTGATCTCTGAAAAAAATAAATTCTTTTTTTTAATATGAACATTGGATTAAATAATTCCAAAAGGTTATAAACTGAAGAATGCCTACTGAATATTAGTTCAACCCACTAGAGCCATTCCTTCAGGTATGTATGACCACCATGACCTAAAGAAAGGCTGAAAAATTCTTAACTATCAATTCTAGAATACTGGAATATAATAAAGTAATACTGCAACTGTTTTTATTTTTCCTCAGGTGAAAAGACAATTGAAAAATGTAACTGTTCTTCATGAGCATTAGTAAGGAGCTTTGATGTTTTCCCATCACATTAATGAAACTTCTTTTATTCCATTTATGAAACAAGATATTTACCTGTTTTTGAAAAGCTTGATTTTTTTCTGATTATAAAATTGACGTGCATGTTAACCACAAAGAAACAGGAAAATACAGACAAGTAAAAGGAAGGAAATGTGCTAATGGAAAGAAAGCAAGAGGGAGAGAGGAAAAGCTAAATAACATTTTTATTTTTATTTTTGATTATTTTTTAAAAGTTCATTTATTTTTAAGTAATCTCTACACCCAGCATGGGACTTGACCTCACAACCCCAAGATCAAGAGTTGCATGATCTTCTGACTGAGCCAGCCAGGTGCCCCGAAATAATCTTTTTTAAAAAATGTAGAGATTGGGGAGGAGGAGTCAAGATGGCGGAGAAGTAGCAGGCTGAGACTACTTCAGGTAGCAGGAGATCAGCTAGATAGCTTATCTAAAGATTGCAAACACCTACAAATCCAACGGGAGATCGAAGAGAAGAAGAACAGCAATTCTAGAAACAGAAAATCAACCACTTTCTGAAAGGTAGGACTGGCGGAGAAGTGAATCCAAAGCGAAGGGAAGATAGACCGTGGCGGGAGGGCCGGCTCCCGGCAAGCGGCGGAGCAATGGAGCACAAAATCAGGACTTTTTTTTTTTTAAAGATTTTATTTATTTATTTGAAACAGAGAGAGAGAGATCACAAGCATGCAGAGAGGCAGGCATAGAGAGAGAGAGAGGAGAAAGCAGGCTCCCCGCTGAGCAGAGAGCCCGATGCAGGCCTCTATCCCAGGACCCTGAGATCATGACCTGAGCTGAAGGCAGAGGCTTAACCCACTGAGCCACCCAGGTGCCCCAAAATCAGGACTTTTAAAAGTCTGTTCCGCTGAGGGACATCGCTCCAGAGGCTTAACCGGGGTGAAGCCCATGCGGGGTCAGCATGGCCTCAGGTCCCGCAGGGTCACAGAAGGATTTGGGGTGTCTGAGTGTCACAGAGCTTACAGATATTAGAACGGGGAAGCCGGCTACAGAGACAGAAATGAGGAGTGAGCTCTCAGCTCGGGGTTACCTTGAACCGGTCGCAGACTTGGTCAGCTCAAAGCACGGCCGGAGGCCAGCGTGATGGAAGTAATTGGGCGCTGTTCTCTGAGGGCGCACTGAGGAGTGGGGCCCCGGGCTCTCGGCTCCTCCGGGCAAGAGACTGGGAGGCCGCCATCTTCATTCCCGTCCTCCAGAACTCTATGGAAAGCGCTCAGGGAACAAAAGGTCCTGAAAGCAAACCCGAACGGATTACACAGCCCGGCCCCTGGTAAGGGCAGTGCAATTCCGCCTGGGGCAAAGACACTTGAGAATCACTACAACAGGCCCCTCCCCCAGAAGATCAACAAGAAATCCAGCCAGGACAAAGTTCACCTACCAAGGAGTGCAGTTTCAATACCAAGGTGGGCAGCGGAATTCCAGAGGAGGAGAAAGCAAAGCACGGAACTCATGGCTTTCTCCCCATGATTCTTTAGCCTTGAAGTTAATTTAATTTTTTTTTCTTTTTCAATTTTTTTTCTCTTCTTCTGCTAAATTTTTTTAACTTTACCCTTTCCTTTTTTAACGTTTTTTAACTAGTTTATCTAATATATATATTTTTTCTTTTTTATATTTTTTCTTTATTCGTTTTCTTAATTGTTTCTTTTCTTTTTTTTTTTTTTTTT
>NW_019154151.1:8800215-8970231 GCF_002288905.1 Enhydra lutris kenyoni | reverse complement strand
AATTGTTTCTTTTCTTTTTTTTTTTTTTTCTTTCTGAACCTCTTTTTATCCCCTTTCTCCCCCCTCACGATTTGGGATCTCTTCTGATTTGGTTAAAGCATATTTTCCTGGGGTTGTTGCCACCCTTTTAGTATTTTACTTGCTCCTTCATATACTCTTATCTGGACAAAATGACAAGGCGGAAAAATTCACCACAAAGAAAAGAACAAGAGGCAGTACCAAAGGCTAGAGACCTAATCAATACAGACATTGGTAATATGTCAGATCTAGAGTTCATTCTGAAGGTTCTAGCCAGGCTCGAAAAAGGCATGGAAGATATTAGAGAAACCCTCTCAGGAGATGTAAAAGCCCTTTCTGGAGAAATAAAGGAACTAAAATCTAACCAAGTTGAAATAAAAAAAGCTATTAATGAGGAGCAATAAAAAATGGAGGCTCTCACTGCTAGGATAAATGAGGCAGAAGAAAGAATTAGCAATATAGAAGACCAAATGACAGAGAATAAAGAAGCTGAGCAAAAGAGGGACAAACAGCTACTGGACCACAAGGGGAGAATTCGAGAGATAAGTGACACCATAAGATGAAACAACATTAGAATAATTGGTATTCCAGAAGAAGAAGAAAGAGAGAGGGGAGCAGAAGGTATATTGGAGAGAATTATTGGAGAGAATTTCCCAAATATGGCAAATGGAACAAGCATCAAAATCCAGGAGATTCAGAGAACCCCCCTCAAAATCAATAAGAATAGGTCCACACCCCGTCACCTAATAGTAAAATTTACAAGTCTTAGTGACAAAGAGAAGATCCTGAAAGCAGCCCGGGAAAAGAAGTCTGTAACATACAATGGTAAAAATATTAGATTGGCAGCAGACTTATCCACAGAGACCTGGCAGGCCAGAAAGAGCTGGCATGATATATTCAGAGTACTAAACGAGAAAAACATGCAGCCAAGAATACTATATCCAGCTAGGCTATCATTGAAAATAGAAGGAGAGATTAAAAGCTTCCAGGACAAACAAAAACTGAAAGAATTTGCAAATACCAAACCAGCTCTACAGGAAATATTGAAAGGGGTCCTCTAAGCAAAGAGAGACCCTAAAAGTAGTAGATCAGAAAGAAACAGAGACAATATACAATAACAGTCACCTTACAGGCAATACAATGGCACTAAATTCATATCTCTCAATACTTACCCTGAATGTTAATGGGCTAAATGCCCCAATCAAAAGACACAGGGTATCAGAATGGATAAAAAAACAAAACCCATCTATATGTTGCCTACAAGAAACTCATCTTAAACCCGAAGACACCTCCAGATTTAAAGTGAGGGGGTGGAAAAGAATTTACCATGCTAATGGACATCAGAAGAAAGCAGGAGTGGCAATCCTTATATCAGATCAATTAGATTTTAAGCCAAAGACTATAATAAGAGATGAGGAAGGACACTATATCATACTCAAAGGATCTGTCCAACAAGAAGATCTAACAATTTTAAATATCTATGCCCCTAACGTGGGAGCAGCCAACTATATAAACCAATTAATAACAAAATCAAAGAAACACATCAACAATAATACAATAATAGTAGGGGACTTTAACACTCCCCTCACTGAAATGGACAGATCATCCAAGCAAAAGATCAACAAGGAAATAAAGGCCTTAAATGACAAAACGGACCAGATGGACATCACAGATATATTCAGAACATTTCATCCCAAAGCAACAGAATACACATTCTTCTCTAGTGCACATGGAACATTCTCCAGAATAGATCACATCCTCAGTCTTAAATCAGGTCTCAACTGGTATCAAAAGATTGGGATCATTCCCTGCATATTTTCAGAACACAATGCTCTGAAGCTAGAACTCAATCACAAGAGGAAATTTAGAAAGAACTCAAATACATGGAGACTAAACAACATCCTTCTAAAGAATGAATGGGTCAACCAGGAAATTAAAGAAGAATTGAAAAAATTCATGGAAACAAATGATAATGAAAACACAATGGTTCAAATCTGTGGGACACAGCAAAGGCAGTCCTGAGAGGAAAATATATAGCAGTACAAGCCTTTCTCAAGAAACAAGAAAGGTCTCAGGTAAACAACCTAACCCTACACCTAAAGGAGCTGGAGAAAGAACAAGAAAGAAACCCTAAACCCAGCAGGAGAAGAGAAATCATAAAGATCAGAGCAGAAATCAATGAAATAGAAACCAAAAAAAAAAAAACAACAACAATAGAACAAATCAACAAAACTAGGAGCTGGTTCTTTGAAAGAATTAATAAGCTTGATAAACCCCTGGCCAGACTTATCCAAAAGAAAAGAGAAAGGACCCAAATAAATAAAATCATGAATGAAAGAGGAGAGATCACAACTAACACCAAAGAAATACAGACAATTATAAAACATACTATGAGCAATTCTACGCCAACAAATTCGACAATCTGGAAGAAATGGATGCATTCCTAGAGACATATAAACTACCACAACTGAACCAGGAAGAAATAGAAAGCTTGAACAGACCCATAACCAGTAAGGAGACTGAAACAGTCATCAAAAATCTCCAAAAAAAGAAAAGCCCAGGGCCAGACAGCTTCCTGGGGGGAATTCTACCAAACATTTTAAGAAGAACTAATTCCTATTCTCCTGAAACTGTTCAAAAAAATAGAAATGGAAGAAAAACTTCCAAACTCATTTTTTGAGGCCAGCATCACCTTGATCCCAAAACCAGACAAGGATCCCATCAAAAAAGAGAACTACAGACCAATATCCTTGATGAACACAGATGCAAAAATTCTCACCAAAATACTAGCCAATAGGATTCAACAGTACATTAAAAGGATTATTCACCACGACCAAGTGGGATTTATTCCAGGGCTGCAAGGTTGGTTCAACATCTGCAAATCAATCAATGTGATACAACACATTAATAAAAGAAAGAACAAGAACCATATGATACTCTCCATAGATGCTGAAAAAGCATTTGACAAAGTACAGCATCCCTTCCTGATCAAAACTCTTCAAAGTGTAGGGATAGAGGGCACATACCTCAATATTATCAAAGCCAACTATGAAAAACCCATTGCAAATATCATTCTCAATGGAGAAAAACTGAAAGCTTTTCTGCTAAGGTCAGGAACACGGCAGGGATGTCCATTATCACCACTGCTATTCAACATAGTACTAGAAGTCCTAGCCTCAGCAATCAGACAACAAAAGGAAATTAAAGGCATCCAAATCGGCAAAGGAGAAGTCAAACTATCACTCTTCGCAGATGATATGATACTATACGTGGAAAACCCAAAAGACTCCACTCCAAAACTGCTAGAATTTGTACAGGAATTCAGTAAGGTGTCAGGATATAAAATCAATGCCCAGAAACCAGTTGCATTTCTCTACACCAACAACAAGACAGAAGAAAGAGAAATTAAGGAGTCCATCCCATTTACAATTGCACCCAAAACTATAAGAACCTAGGAATAAACTTAACCAAAGAGGCTAAGAATCTATACACAGACAACTATAAAGTACTCATGAAAGAAATTGAGGAAGACACAAAGAAATGGAAAAATGTTCCATGCTCCTGGATTGGAAGAATAAATGTTATGAAAATGTCTATGCTACCTAAAGCAATCTACACATTTAATGCAATTCCTATCAAAGTACCATCCATTTTTTTCAAAGAAATGGAACAAATAATCCTCAAATTTATATGGAGCCAGAAAAGACCTCGAATAGCCAAAGGAATATTGAAAAAGAAAGCCAAAGTTGGTGGCGTCACAATTCCGGACTTCAAGCTCTATTACAAAGCTGTCATCATCAAGACAGCATGGTACTGGCACAAAAACAGACACATAGATCAATGGAACAGAATAGAGAGCCCAGAAATAGACCCTCAACTCTATGGTCAACTAATCTTTGACAAAGCAGGAAAGAATGTCCAATGGAAAAAAGACAGCCTCTTCAATAAATGGTGCTGGGAAAATTGGACAGCCACATGCAGAAAAATGAAATTGGATCATTTCCTTACACCACACACGAAAATAGACTCAAAATGGATGAAGGACCTCAATGTGAGAAAGGAAACCATCAAAATCCTTGAGGAGAACCCAGGCAGCAACCTCTTCGACCTCAGCTGCAGCAACATCTTCCTAGGAACATTGCCAAAGGCAAGGGAAGCAAGGGCAAAAATGAACTATTGGGATTTCATCAAGATCAAAAGCTTTTGCACATCAAAGGAAACAGTTAACAAAACCAAAAGACAACTGACAGAATGGGAGAAGATATTTGCAAACGACATATCAGATAAAGGGCTAGTGTCCAAAATCTATAAAGAACTTAGCAATCTCAACACCCAAAGAGCAAATAATCCAATCAAGAAATGGGCAGAAGACATGAACAGACATTTCTGCAAAGAAGACATCCAGATGGCCAACAGACACATGAAAAAGTGCTCCATATCACTCGGCATCAGGGAAATACAAATCAAAACCACAATGAGATATCACCTCACACCAGTCAGAATGGCTAAAATTAACAAGTCAGGAAATGACAGATGCTGGCAAGGATGCGGAGAAAGGGGAATCCTCCTACACTGTTGGTGGGAATGCAAGCTGGTGCAACCACTCTGGAAAACAGCATGGAGGTTCCTCAAAATGTTGAAAATAGAACTACCCTATGACCCAGCAATTGCACTGCTGGGTATTTACCCTAAAGATACGAACGTAGTGATCTGAAGGGGCACGTGCACCCGAATGTTTATAGCAGCAATGTCTACAATAGCCAAACTATGGAAAGAACCTAGATGTCCATCAACAGACGAATGGATAAAGAAGATGTGGTATATATACACAATGGAATACTATGCAGCCATCAAAAGAAATGAAATCTTGCCATTTGCGACGACATGGATGGAACTAGAGGGTATCATGCTTAGTGAAATAAGTCAATCGGCAACATGGGGGGTTAAGGGGGTAGGAGAAGAATAAATGAAACAAGATGGGATTGGGAGGGAGACAAACCATAAGTGACTCTTAATCTCACAAAAGAAACTGAGGGTTGATGGGGGCAGGGGTGTTGGGAGGGTGGGGTGGGGTTATGGACATTGGGGAGGGTATGTGCTATAGTGAATGCTATGAAGTTTGTAAACTGGGCGATTCACAGACCTGTACCCCTGGGGATAAAAATATATGTTTATAAAAAATAAAATTAAAAAAAATTCACACTGTAAAAAAAAAAAAAGAAAGAAACATTTTAGGGGCGCTAGGGTGGCTCAGTGGGTTAAAGCCTCTGCCTTCGGCTCAGGTCATGATCCTGGGGTCCTGGGATCTAGCCCTGCATTAGGCTTTCTTCTCAGCAGGGAGCCTGCTTCCCCCACCACGCCTCCTGCCTCTCTGCCTACTTGTGATCTCTGTCTGTCAAATAATAAATAAAAATCTTTTTAAAAAAAACATTTTAAATCAACAACCTTACTTTACACTTTAAGGAATAAGAAAAAGAAGAACAAACTAAACCTAAAGCTAAGAGAAGGAAGGAAATAATAAAAATTGGAACATAGATAAATAAAATAGAGAATAGAAATAGAAAAAAATCAATGAAACCAAAGGTAGATTCTTTGAAAATAACAACAAAATTGAAAAATCTTTAGGTAGACAAAGACAAAAAAAGAGAAGACTTAAATTAATAACATCAGAAAGAAGCTGGGGACATTACTGTCGATTTTACAGAAATAAAAAGGATTATAAGAGAATGCTATTAACAATTGTATAGCAGCAAGTAGGACAGCCTAGATGAAGTGGAAAAATTTCCTAGAAACACACAGCTGCTGAAACTGAATTATAAAGAAATAGAAAATTTCAACAGAATTATTACCAATAAGGAGATTAAGTCAGTATCAAAAACCTCCCAACAAAGAAAAACTCAGAATCAGACGGCCTCACTGATTATTTCTACCAAACATTAAACATATTAACTCCTACATTTCTCAACCTATTCCAAAATATATGAGGAGAAAATACTTCCCAACTCATTGTATGAGTAAGTGAAAGAATCCAGATACAAAAGGACAAATATTATACGATTCTACTTATATGAAGTACCTAGAATAAGCAAACTCATAAAAACAGAAAGTGGAACAGAAGTTACCAGGGGCTGGAGGGTGCAGACAATGGGGGAATAACTGTACATCTAATTGTGTAGGGGAAATCTTTGTGGACATCCACACAGTCAAGGGACCTGGGATTAAATTACATATTGGCTCCACCATTTACTGCATGTGTGACATGGGTCAAGTTAATTAACCTTTCCAAATCTCAGTTTACTTATCTGGGGGGAAAAAACTCAGAATCATAGTCACACCAAACTCACAGAGCAATTGTGAAGGTTAAATGAAATAATACATACAAAGTGCTTAGCAAAGAGTTCAGCATCTAATGAGTGCTCAGTGAATGTTAGCTATTATTAACCTTAGAATGGTTTCTGGCATGTAACTCAGTATATTTCTGTTGAAGGAATACATGCAACTGCATATTTGCTACAATGATGAAACTGATCAAAGTCATAGTTGGGGGAAAGGATGGGGTCCAGAAGAACTGATTAGAAAGACAGCAACATGACAGAACAGAGCCCGGAAATATATTCTATATGTATTTGACAATATGATAATACGCATATGACAGATTTTTATCTGTACATCATGCTACTTCTTGGATCAGCTCTCTTCCAGCAAAAGAAACCACAATTTTCATACTCTTTTCCTTCTTGCACATTTCATCCTCTTCTTCCTTAAGAAGGGGCTGGAAATCTGGCAATAAAGGAAAAATTACATATATGTATGCCTGTATCTTAAGGATAATTTTTGCTTCCTTCCACAAAACTCTTATCATATTTTAAGAATCTAATAAATAGGGGCACCTGGGTGGCTCAGTGGGTTAAAGCCTCTGCCTTCAGCTCAGGTCATGATCCCAGGGTCCTGGGATCGAGCCCCGCATCGGGCTCTCTGCTTGGCAGGGAGCCTGCTTACCTTCCTCTCTCTGCCTGCCTCTCTGCCTGCTTGTGGTCTCTCTGTCAAATAAATAAATAAAATCTTTAAAAAAAAAAGAATCTAATAAATATTTAAAATCAAGACTGGCATGTGAGATTTTCAACTAACATTTGTTGGATGATTGAATTTATACGTGAGGAGTTACTATGTTCCCTTCCTCTACCTAAAGGGATGTTCCCCATAACAATTCTGTCAGAGTATTTTTATTTATCTATTATTTATATCTGACTCTCTTTTAATATTTTTAAAGTGATCTCTACACCCAAGTGCAGCCTGAACTCAGGACTCCCAAGATCAAGAGTCACACACTCTACTGACTGAGCCAGCCAGGCACCTCTCTGATTCTCTCTCTCTCTTATAAAAATATTTTATTTCTTTATTTGACAGAGAAAGAGAGTACAACCAGGGGGAGCTTGTGGCAGAGCAAAAGGCAGAGGGAGAGGGAGAAGCAGGCTCCCCATGGAGAGGGGAGCCCTACACAGGACTATCTATCCCAGGCCCCTGGAATCATGGCCTCAGCCCAAGGCAGCCACTTAACTGACTGAGCCACCCAGGTGCTCCTCTGATTCTTTTTAAAAAAGTTTTGAGGGGTGCCTGGCTGGCTCAGTCAGTCTACCTCTGCCAAGGTAGACACTTGATATCAGGATCTTGAGTTTGAACCCCACAATGGGTGTAGAGATTGCTTTAAAAAATAATAATAGGGGGTGCCTGGGTGGCTCAGTGGGTTAAGCCTCTGCCTTCAGCTCAGGTCATGATCTCAGGGTCCTAGGATCAAGTCCCACATAGGGCTCTCTGCTGGGCAGGGAGCCTGCTTCCTCCTCCCTCTCTCTCTCTCTCTCTGCCTGCCTCTCTGCCTACCTGTGATCTCTCTCTGTCAAATAAATAAAATCCTTTTAAAAATAATAATAATAATAATAATAAAAGTTTTTAGCAGCTTTCAGTGTTACTGCACAAGGTAAAAATAATTAGGGGATTCATAGAGAATATGGTTATTTAAGATAACAGAAAGATCGGCATATGCCAATAAAGTTCATAGTTGTTCGAGGTAAGTTTGTAAAATTGGTTCTGAGCTTTCTAGCAGCTGTCACAAGGAAAGTTAATGACATAATTCACATTAGCTATATGGTTCAAAACAGTTACTCAGCTATTTTAGTTACCAAAAAAGGAATTTTTCCTTTGAATTATTATTTTTTTTTTAGATTTTATTTATTTGAAGGGGGAGGGGTGACAGAGAGTGTGCACAAGCAGGGAAAGCAGCAGGCAGATGGAGAAGCAGACTCCACACTGGGCGGGAGCCCTAGGTGGCGCTGGATTACAGGACGCCAGGATCATGACCTGAGGTAATTGTCTACCCTGCTGAACCACCCTGGCGCCCCCTTCGACTTATTAAAGAACTATTTTGTGATATAAATGCCTTAAAGAATATACTACACTACATGAAAAATGAGTTTCATTGGTCTATTTTGTATTTCAACCCTTGATATAAAGATCAGTATATGGAGGGATTCCAAAAGGGACCAAAACAATTTTTTCTAGGTCTGAAACTCTGATAATTTGCCTTCACTGAATGAAAATCTTACCCAGAAGAAATGACTGTACAATAATCAGTCCTCCCAAAATGTTTATCCCTTACGATTAAGTTTAGATATGTATTAGGCAGTAGAGATTTCATCGCTATCATCTTTAACGGGCATCAGCAATGTCTCTTTATATTATCCCTATGTCTTTAAGGAGGATACCTTTGACATCATGTTATGAAAGTTCTGGAATCTTCAAGGTCACATGACTAAAAAGGAAGCCATTTTACAACCTCAAGGAGTAGACCATGGAGCACCCTGAGGGACAGCCTCCGGATCTGTTAGTAAATGATTCAACACCAACAGTTTCAACATCGGAAGCAACCGGCTCCAAAGATCCCCAAATTTCTGTCGACAACGAGGGTGAAACTGTTGGCGACCCGGGCGCCGAAAATGCCAGCTACCAAGTCACCCAAACTGCTGCCGACCACGTCACCAAAGCTGATGCCGACAGCGGCACCCCGGCTGGAGCCACAGCGCCTCAGGAAAACTTACCAGAAGGGAAAGGTAAGTGGCTTAATTTTTTTTTTTTTTCCTCACAGGTTAAGGTTATTTTTTGGGAGAAAACTGTTAGAAGTTTATTTGAACGGAGACTCCCTTTAGGAGAAATAAGCTGTGTTGCTTGTATCCCAGTCTGAAATAGGTACAACGGTGACTCTCTTGAGGAGAAGAGAACAGCTAATTATGTTAGAGTAGTTTGGGCGCGGATTCTAGTTATTTAACGGTTTTGCACGGCGACGTATTTGTCACCAGGCGAGGTCGTCTCACCGAGGAACAAACCGGTCCAACCTAATGGCTTTGAGGAGCAACCGAATGAACCGCCCCCTTTACAAATATCGCAGTGTACTGCTAAGACTGCCCCGGCCGCCCCGAAGGTCGCCCCTTTGTAAAATGAATTTGTTTGGAAGCTTTGCTCAGCAAGCTTCCCACCACGCTCAGCGCCTTTCAAGCCTCCTTGCCCAGGCACGCGGTGAACTGGAGGCCACCCGCGGGTCCAGTCGGGCCCCGGCCCAGGAGGCGTGGCTAGGCGGGGAAGGGCGGTGCGCGCGTCTCCTACCTGTCGCCACGCCGTCCGGCCGCAGCCGGCCTCCATGCCCGCTGCCCGTGAGCCCACTAACGCACTCGCCGGAACCCGCCCCCCACCCCCAACGAGAGAAGAGAGGCGGGCTCCCCCCGCGCTGCCTTTCCGGTCCTGGCGCGGTCCGCGGAGCACGGGGTGAGTCGCGGCTGTCAGAGGGTTCCCGCACCGGGTCAGCGCCTAGCTCCCGCGCGCCGCACTTCCCTCCCCAACCCGCCTGGACGGCAAGGCGCGAAGGCTGGGGACCCTGGGCCCCGCGGGAGGTTTTCCAGGGAAATTGGATCAGAACCTAGGAGCTGGACTCTTCCTTGGAAGCTGAGTGCCCCTGAGATAAGGATGGAGTGGTCATTGGTTTCAAACTGCTGCCAGAGGCTGTGAACTTGAGAAAATACCCATTTAGGCGTGTGCTGACTTGTGCTGCCTGGAGCATGCTGTTAGGCACCCTCCAGTTAGCTGTAATTCTAATTCCAATTCTGATTGCGCTGAAACGAGATGGAGCTGGGAGTGAATGGTGGAGAGCGCTGCTGTTAGTTTAATTACTTATCAAAGAGTGCTTGTCTGGAAAAAAAAATGGATGCCTTTTCTTAAATACGATACACCCGGTTCGTTGCATAAATGAAGGTAAAAGGTAACAAATTTTACAACTAATTAAAACTCATTTCAGCTAGGGTTTGTCCACCTTCTCTGAAATAGTTTTGGCTTTTATTTTATTTTTTTTTTTTAAAGATTTATGTATTCGACAGAGAGAGACACAGTGAGAGAGGAAACACAAGCAGGGGGACTAGGAGAGGGTGAAACAGGCTTCTCGCGGAGCTGGGAGCCCGGCATGGGGCTCGATCCCAGGATTCTGGGATCATGACCCAAGCCAAAGCCAGGTGCCTAACGACTGAGCCACCCAGGCGCCCCTGAAATGGTTTTGATTCTTACATTCTTTATTTCTTAAGAGAGGAGTTGCCTGAAAGGCATTGAAATGAACAAAATGCCCTAGTCTTAGTTCTGAAAAATGTAAAAGTTACTTCTGATCTGATAAAGTCTTGCTTAGCAGCTAGTTCTTCAAATAATCTGTATTTCTGCCCCCAACCTTGTATTTGCTACTTTTCATTCTGTTAGGCAGTGTGCCCAGCTCCAAGAATTTTACTTAATTTAATTAACTTTTTTCCTTATGTTCACATTCAGTTTCTGTATCTGTGTGTGTACACACATACATACATACATACATACATATGTGTGTGTGTGTGTATATATATATATATATATATATATATATCTTTATATAAGTAGGAAAAGAAGAATTGACTATGGCAAATAATCTCTCTCTCATTTTGGGTGTCTCCTTTTCCACTGCTGACATCTTTTTTGCTTTCTATGCCTTTCTGGTAGTTTCTGAAGTCAGTTTCTGAAGGACTGGTTAATGCCTTTCTGGTAGTTTCTGAAGTAGTTTCTAAAGGACTGGTTAATGATTTCACCATAATACGGTCTTAGGCTCACTTGCATATGTTTTAAAAAATGGTTCCAATGCTTTTAAGTGAGATTCAGATGGTTTACAGAGTATTAGGAGCTGCATTTAACTGGAGATTTTACTCTTACTTAAGGTGTAAGATTTTATAACTTGGTGTATAGGATAATGTCCTTAGAGCATAGGAAGACCTTGTCAGGTTTCATATATGTATATTGCTTTCTTTCCACCTTTTGAGAAAAATTTCCTTAGAAGTCCTTAGAGCCCTAAAACCCAGCATGCAAGCCACTTACAGATATATCCCAAATAGATGGAAAGTTAAATTAAAAATAAAGATGAATGGTGATGAGATTATTTACTTTATAGGAGGTTGTTGTTTGTTTGTTTGTTTTAATAAAGGGATCCATCTTAGGATTCCTTTAAATAACTTTTAGGGGTATTTCCAGTAAGTGGTGGTTGTGAGGATTAAATGAAATAATAGACCTAATACAGTGAAGTACCTGGCATATAGGATGTACACAGTAAATGTTACTAATGAATTGGTTCATTGGGTTTTCTGATCTTTCATATTAGCCTTCAAGAAAGTGTCTATTCCATGAACTTAAGTGTACTCATATAGATGGCCTAGCCATAAGAACTGGACTCCTAACTTTTTTCCAAGATAGCTCAGAGCTGTTGATGCTGACTTTAGAGTTGTAAAATCTACCTGTTCTCCCATGGGCTTAATTTCTACCAATTCGTTAAAGTGAATGAAATGTCAAAAATTATGCTGTTCATCATAGAACATTTCCACTCATGGTTTTGGTTGATTTTGGCCTTTGGTTGGCCCTCTTCCCTGTGGAGACATGTAATTTGCTTCAGTAGCCACCACTGAGTTGATGAATTGTGGTCTTTTACCTAACAGTCTAAGGATATCATTAAGAAGACAAAATCATGTTTCATAACAACTATTACTTCATTTGTTATCATGTGATTTGGGCTTTCCTTGGAAAGTCTGCATATATTGAAGGGGAGATGAGGTGACTTTTAGAAATAATCAAGTTATGTCAAGTAAGATACTTCAGAGTTGTGCACACATCATTCCAGTGAGGGTTATGGGCAAGATCTTGTATAATGTAACCAGTGCTACCAGAAGTGGTCAGCAGAGCGAGCAAGATGAGTTTTTGGTCACTTTCTGTCGATTTTGTTTTTGCTTTCATGAACTCAAAAACAAAGAGATGAGTAAAAGCCAGGATGAACCTCCTCACGAACTTGAGAACCAGTTTATATTGCGTCTGCCTCCGGTAAGAAACCCTTGTATCTCAGACCAAATATCTTCAGTGCATATGTATTAGCTCTGCTTGGATTCTGTGGCATTTCTATTTAAGGTATGCTATAAAAACTAAGAACATTTGTCTCCCAGGAATCACGTTCTATTCAACAGTCCTATCTAGTGTGTACTCTTTTAGCAGAATTTCTTTCATCCTGTACATGCTGCCTATCATGTGGGCTGATTTCCTGGCAAACGGCTGTGACAGTGAGGGATTCAGTCACTTACCAGAGGTGCTAACAGCCTGTTCACTGGACAGCGGAGATAAGACTTTTAAAATTCTTTCTGTCACCTCCAAAGGGGCAGTGTGGGGGACCATCACTATTTCCTCAAATTCATCAGCATGCCAGGCTCTTGAAGCTCATCTTAACATTGTGTTAGGGTCTCTTATCCCTTTAATACCTGCATTCAAGTAGTATTTAGTCTAAGCAAGCTATATTAAAGACGGGTTTCAGAAAGGTATTTTCCCAGTTAGGTCTACCTAATATACCCAGTAAACTGCAGCTTAAGCCTTTCCTTAGCAACTACAACTGCAGGGCAGGAATGTAGAGCTAGAAGAAGGCACTAACTGTAGCTGCTAAGAAACAACACTGAGACTAGAGTCAGCCTCATCCTAACTTGCCTTACCCAGTGCACGGTATACCATGGTGCATGGCATTGTTCTTAACATTTGGGAGGTTTAAGGTTTTATTTAAGGGAGCACTGTCTGTGACATATCTCTATTAGTTGCCAAGCAGACTATTCATCCTTCTGATTTTTCAACCTCCCTTCTTTTTAGGAACATGCATCTGCTGTCAGGAAGATACTACATTCTAGAAGTGTTGCCATGAAGAATAAACTCAAAATTGACTTATCTTGTAAGTAGTTATTATCCATTTGCCATACATTGAACAGTAATTTATTAGGAGACTGCTATGTGCCAGACACTATACAAGATACTAAGGATATGGTCTCTGCCTTGATAGACTCTAAGAAGTCTTAAGAAGCCTTAAGTCACTTTCATAGCTTCTTATTGAGGAAAGGAAGTAGAAATTATGTAATTTGAGGTAATTATTATAGTGTATATAAGGAAAAACATGGGGGCCAACTATGAGATTTGTATACTGCTGTTTGTCTCCTACATACAGGCTTTGTGATTTCTGACTGTCCAGGGGAATAACAAATGAATACTGTTCTTTGTTTATAAAAATCACATATCTTTCTCTCTGTTAAATATTTATTAGGTGTTTTAAATACAGAGAAGTATATAAAGAAGAAAATTTTAAATGGTCTATAATACCATCACTCAGGTAGCCCTTATTAACATTTTTAAACAGGTAATACAAGTTCATGGTTAGAAAATTCATGTAAGGGGCGCCCGAGTGGCTCAGTGGATTGGGCCACTGCCTTCGGCTCAGGTCATGGTCTCGGGGTCCTGGGATCGAGTCCCGCGTCGGGCTCTCTGCTCGACAGGGAGCCTGCTTCCTCCTCTCTCTCTCTGCCTGCCTCTCTGCCTACTTGTGATCTCTCTGTCAAATAAATAAATAAAATCTTTAAAAAAAAAAGAAAGAAAATTCATGTAAAACAGAAGAGTTCAAAAAATAAAGTGAACCTCTCCTTTGCAGTGCCCCAATGTTAATGCCAAAGATAACTAATAATAATTGTTTCTCCTTGTATTTCCTTACAGACAAAATTTTTATGCACAAAACAAACATTTAAATCATCTGTATCTTTAAAGTTACTTTATTTATTTTTTAAAGATTTAATTTATTTGACAGAGGGAGACAGAGAGAGAGGGAACACAGGCAGGGTGAGTGCAAGAGGGAGAAATAGGGTCTTCCTGCTGGGCAGGGAGCCTGATGCAGAGCTTGATCCCAGGATCCTGGGATCATGACCTGAGCCAAAGGCAAACACTTAATGACTGAGCCACCCAGGCACCCCTAAAGTTAAAGAATTAAAGACACAAAAAGAATCTATCCTACATCATTCTGCATTTTTCTTTTTCACTTACTATTAGAAGATTTCACTTGAATCTTCTTGTGTTAAAGGACATTCATGTTTGAGACATCTGTGCAGGAATCAGGGTTGTCAGCATTTGAATATATGTATTCCTACTGTATATGGATATTGTTAAGGATAATATCTTTGTGAAGGTAACTAGAGATTATAACTTCAGATTTACTAGCACCATTCTGGGATCAAACCTTCCTTCACTTGACCCTTTGAAAATACCCATGTGTGATGACATAAGCGAGTGCTTCTAATAGTGTCAAAATGAATGGGTTTGAATGGAGTTTGCCTTTCAGGAGGAGACTGGAAACACTTACCACTTCATCCGCATTTAGTTCACAGGGATTAGGAAAAAAACTTACCTACTTTTGATCAAGTAGCATAAACATCTACCCTGCCTTCTTTGCTCTGGGAAGTTACTAATTACATACGCAATTCTAGCATGATGATAGTAGGTTTTGCTGAAAGACTAGTCTGTCCCATGTAAGTCTTAATTACTGAGACTCTAGGAAGCTTAAGAATGCATTAGGAAGATGTCAACTTTAATTTTTCCTACTTCTCTTCAGCTGATGGACGTCATGCAGTTGTTGATGTAGAAGATGTCTCACTAGCTGCAAAGGTGGTTGATTTGCCATGTGTTATTGGAAGCCTGAAAACTCTTGATAAAAAAACTTTTTATAAAACAGCAGATATTTCTCAGGTATGGATGAGTTTTCCTCACCTACTAGCTCTTACATCCTTCAAGGAATCCCTTTCTCCCTATCCCTACTTTTCTCTTTCTTTCAGTTCTTCTTCCCACTTGGTGAATGGCTGCTTATCGTTTCTAATTCCAGCTCGATTGCACAGAAATACAATGTCATGTTCTGATTTGGTGTTTGATCCATAATTTTTGACTACTTAATTTTATCCAGATAGCTTTTAGCTAATAAAGGTTTATGTTTGCCATTTATAATGATTTTCATCTGAAAAAAAAAAGGGTCTGGGATCTTCTGAACTTTCTGCTAAAGCAAGATGCTGTGAAATTTGTAGATTTATGTTTGTTCTTTTTCATTATCTTAACTGTTGATTTCTTGTTTGTCTTCTAAATCAAACTGCTAAAATATATTTGTTTGGAACATATTTCCTCTGCAGTGGTAAGCATTTGAGCTAAAACAAACAAATAAAAACAAAAACAAAACCCAGAATCTGTATACAATGCTGTGGAAACAGACAGAGAGAATGAATATGGATGTATATTAATACTTGGTTTTCTGGAATTGCCAAGTAACGTTCTCCTTATTTCTATGCTTCCGGATTTCTGGTAGTAAAAATGACCACAATTCATTACTAACACAAGATTTGGGGCCATAGTCAACTTCTTTATCTTTGTTAAATGTAGATGCTTGTGTGCACTGCTGATGGTGATCTCCACTCTTCTCCAGAAGAACCAGTTACCTCTACTGATCTTAAAGTAATCAGGAAAAATGAAAAAGAGAGACAGAAAAAATATGTCTGGAAGCATGGCAGTAAGTCACCAGCCCCTTGCTCATTCTGGCTGACTACATTTATCAGCTGAATCCTAATTACTTGTGAGCCATGGACCTGTTACCACACTTAGGTGTTTGGTTTGTTAGGCATCTAGACACTCTTAAAGGAACAGGTCATGTCATGAGCCAGTAGCTTATAGCATGACCTTTCTCTTTATCAAATTCAGATAGATGTGTGACTACCAACAGTCATATATACATTTTACCATGTTGAATTTATTTTAGTTACTCCACCACTTAAGAATGTCAGAAAGAAAAGGTTCCGCAAAACAACAAAAAAGGTTAGTTGCATGCTACTTCTGTGTCTACTGGGTGCATTGGAAGAGGATTATGAGTGGGGAGGAAAGGGACACAGTCAGTTGGGGATTAATTTGTTCATTCCTTTATAGGTTCAATAAAGTTTTATTGTGAGCTAAATGCCAGGCACTGTGTGGTAGCAACTGGGATTCTATAGTGCACAAAAACCAGACCTGATCATTTAGGGATCTGGATGTGTCATGAATTTGAAACTCCTGCTAATGCTTTCAGTTTTCAGTTGCAGGATCTAGTTTTAAAGAACTGAGAATTGAGAACTGTCGTTATATTCCTAACCTTACCTCAGACTTGGAGAACCTTGGACAAGCTACAGGATTATTGTGGCTTGCCTTTTTCTTTTTTTCTTTTTTTTTAAGATTTTATTTATTTATTTGACAGAGATCACAAGTAGGCAGAGAGAGAGGAGGAAGCAGGCTCCTTGCTGAGCAGAGAGCCCAATGTGGGGCTCGATCCCAGGACCCTGGGATCATGACCCGAGCCGAAGGCAGAGCCTTTAACCCACTTGAGCCACCCAGGCACCCCAGCTTTTTCTTTTTTCAATTAACTTTTAATTTTGAAATAATTGTAGGTTCATATGCAGGTGAAAGAAATAAAAGAGAGATACCGTGTGCTCTTTATCCAGTTCTCATCATCGTAACTCTTTGCAAAACTACAGTACGTTATCACAAACAGGAAATTGATATTATATGATTCACCAATCTTATTCAGATTTCTCCAGTTTTACATGTACATGTGTGTGTGTGTGTGTGTGTTCTGTGCAGTTTTATCCCATGTGTATGTTCATATATCCGCCTATAAGTCAAAATACTATGCAGTTCCATTACCACAAGGATCCCTCATCTTGCCCCTTTAAAAAAAAATTTAAAGATTTATTTACTTATTTCAGAGAGAATGAATGAATGGGAGAAGAGGCAGAGGGAGAGAATCTTCAAGCAGACTCCCCACTGAGTGTGGAGCCGGACGCAGGGCTTGATCTCATGACCCTGAAATCACAACCCGAGCTGAAACCAAGAGTCACACTCTCAACCGACTGAGCCACCTAGGCGCCCCATTGCCCTTTTATCGTCACACTCATCTCCCTCCTGCCCTACTCCCTCAGTCTCTAACCCCTGGCAATCACTGTTATGTTCTCCATCTCTTTAATGTAGTCATTTTCAGAATGTCATATAGATGGACTTATACAATGAGTAATAGTTAATACCGGCTTTTCCCCACACTAAACATTACTCCATTAAGATCCATGTAAGTCGTTGCATGTATCAATAGTTTGTTCCTGTCATTGCTGAGTAGTATTCCATCGTATGGTTGTACCACAGCTTGTTAAACTATTCACTCATTGGCGGACATCTGCGTTGTTTTCAGTTTTTTACTATTCTAAATAAAGCCACAAGCAGGTTTTCGTGTGAACATAAGTATTGGTATCCTTGGGATAAATGCCCAGGAGTGCAGTTGCTGGGTCCTGTGGTACTTGAATGTTTTGTTTTGTTTTGTGGTACTTGAATGTTTTGTTTTGTTTTGTTTTCAGAAGGGGGAGGGGCAGAGGGAGAGGGAGAATCTTTTTTTTTTCAAGAGTTATTGATTAGAGAGAGAGAACACATGCAGGTGGAGAGGAGAGGAGCAGAGGGAGAGGGAGAGACTCAAGCATGCTCCTCACTGAGCGTGGAGCCTGATGCTGGACTCAATCCCCCAACCCATGAGATCGCAACCTGAGCCAAAACCAAGAGTCAGATGCTTAACTGACTGAGCCACCCAGACGCCCCTTGAATGTTTAGTTTTCTAAGAAACTACCATATGGTTTCCAAAGTGGCTTTAACATTGTACATCCCACCAGCAGTATACTTGTGATCCAGTTACTTTACAGTCTAACCAGAATTAGGTGTTTGTCACTATTTTTTATTTTAGCCATTCTGATAGATGTGTAGTGATCTCATTGTGGTATGAATTTGCATTTCTCTGATGGCTAATGGTGTCAGACACCTTCTCATATTTTTTTTTGCCACCCATATATTTCACTTCAGTGAAATGTCTGTTCATGTCTTTTACCCATTTTCTAAATGGATTTTTTATTATTGAGTTTTAAGAGTTCTTTTAATATTCCAAATACTAGCATTTTGTCAGATATGTAGAAATTTGAAAATATGTTCTCCTATTCTGTAGTTTGTCTCTTCATCTTACCCACAGGGTCTTTCAAAGAGTAAAAGTTTTTTGTTTGGTTGAGTCCAAAGTATTAACTTTTCCTTTTAAGGATCGTCCCTTTGTGTCAAGTTTAAGTACTCTTTGCCTAGCCCAGATCCTGAAGATGTTCTCCTATTTCCTCTTTTCTAAAGTTTTACATTTTACATTTAAGCCTGCAATCCATTTTTGACCTAATTTTTGAAGACTTTTTAATAATTTATTTGAGAGAGGTAGCAATTGAAAGAGGTTGACAGGACGATGGGGGTGGGACAGAGAGAGAGAGAAGCAGACTCCCCATTGAGCAGAAGCCCTAGATCATGACCTGAGCTGAAGGCAGGTGCTTACCCGGCTGAGCCACCCAGACACCCCTAGTTCAATATTCATTTTTTTCCTTGCATCTTGCATGTCCAGTTGCTCCTGCACCATTTGTTAAAAAGTCTATCCTTCTTCCACTGTATTGCTTTTATACCTTGTCAGAATCCCTTGAGCATATTTGTATGTGTCTGTTTCTGGGTTCCCTATTCTGTTCCATTGATCTGTATGTTGATCCTTCTACTCATACCACGGTGTAGCTATATAAGTCTTGAGGTCAAGAAGATTGTTCTTTGTTTTTCATTGTCAAGATTGTTTTAGCCATTCCAGAGCCTTTACTTTTCCACATAAATTTTAGAGTATGTTTGAAGTTTAGAAAACGTTTTCTGTGTCCACAGACAATTTTGTTGGAATTTTGGTAGGAATTGCATTAACCCTATGTATAGATCAATTTGGGGGAGAATTGACAACTTTACTGAGTTGAATATCTTAGTCTATGAACACAGTTGCCTTGGCTTTTCTATTGTCAGTCAACAGCATTTTTTGAGTGCCTATTAAATGAATGTAAAACTAAGTTAATGATTTTAGAATTCTTTAAGCTTTAGTGAAGTAGAACAATCGTAATATAACTTCATTGTTTATTGTGTTTTATTTTGTAGCTCACCGATTTCAAACAAATTGAAGAAATCAGCTTTCCTGAGGTAGAACAATCATAATATAACTTTATTGTTTACCCTTAGTGTGTTTTATTTCATTGCTTATTACTTTCAAGCAAATCAAAGAAATCATAAAGGTTACTTTTAAGCCAGACTTCTCATCTCTAACTTCTACTGCCATGCACAGAGACTGAATTTGATTCACTTAAAAATGGATTCATTGTTTAATGTGTGATAACTCCTAGAGGAAAAGATACAATTTGACTAGTGACTCTGTATTCTAATCTGTTTTTTGTTCTGGTACTTACTTCAAAACCCATTTCTTGGAAGCCAGGGTTCACTTTTACCAGCAGTTGTTTGCAATTACTTATTCCCTTTCAAAGTTCTAATTTCTATTTGTGGCATGACGAATTGGTTGCTGTGGAGATAATTGTCTAAAATTGGATTTAAGGGAGAACATGTAGCTAAGACCCAGTTTTTATAGGAAGATCTTTAATAATAAAGATGTGGAGATGTGAACTCTGGGAATCTGGATCTTTAGACCAAATCACTTCTAAATAACAAATAAGGAATTGTAGTTCTTTGCCAATATGTGTCAGAGCAAATAGTTAATAAATGAGACCTAAGGGTTGTGCTTCTGAGAGAGGTCTTTAACACAGAGTTGCAGATTGAAAAAATTAAATGTCTCAAGTAATTTGTTTCGAGGGGGTGGATAAGCTTACTGTACAAAAACCTAGATGCTGGTCAAAGATTCCTTTGTAAATAACATGATTTAATGTTGAAATTTGATTGCATGCATATTAAAGAAGCCTAATTATTTGAATTCATTTGTATGTAGGAAAAGAGCATTCCTGCAAAACACAGGGTGTTAAACGACCTTACTGGTATGCCCCCTTCTCCCACTTTGGTTCAGTACATTGAATCTCCTGATGTGGAAAAGGAAGTGAAAAGACTCTTGTGTTCAGATGCTGAAGCTGTCAGTGCTCGTATCCTTTTATACTAAATCTTTTCTGTGTAGTCTCTTCCACCCCATATGCACTTGCTTACAAGCCCTTATTTCTGGTATTTGTGTGCACATTTTCATGTGTAGAACTTAAGATTTTGGAAATGTTACTTCCTAGCTAGGAACAGTAAATTCACGTGATAGAAATGTATTTACTTGTGTAACTCAGTATAAGGTACTTCTTCATACTAGAATACAGATACAAATGGCCCAAAGTTGGATTAAATTAAATAGCATTTTCAGCCAGAGAGCCTCTTCCCTTTCAATTGTGCCTACTCCTTTCTTTCTGCTTGTTCCCTAACTGATCCAACTTTCAGGATGGGAAGTCATTGCTGAAGATGAAACCAAGGAAATAGAGAGTCAGGGCTCTATCCCAGGCTTTGCACTATCCCCAGGAATGAGTGACTATAAGCAGGATCATATCTCATCAGGTATGTTTATAAAGGCAAAATAAGAACTTCGGAGAGGGCAGGTGTTGACTGTGTGAAAGGACAGTTTCCATAGACTCACAGGCCAATCACAGAAAAAGGAGGCCTTTTCCCTTCTTCCTCTTATTGGTCCCTCAGCACTTCAGGGGTTTTAGATTGGTGTTCTTTTTTTTTTTTAAGATTTTATTTATTTATTTGACAGACAGAGATCACAAGTAGGCAGAGAGGCAGGTAGAGAGAGAGGGGGAAGCAGGCTCCCTGCTGAGCAGAGAACCCGATGTGGGGTTCCATCCCAGGACCCTGGGATCATGACCTGAGCCGAAGGCAGAGGCTTTAATCCACTGAGCCACCCAGGCACCCTTAGATCAGTGTTCTAATCTCCCATCCATCCCTGGTATTCTAAATGCCTTGATCATTGAATACATGAAAGAATGTTAGTGTTTTGCATTTCCCATCATTGTTCTAGGAAGGGAATAATCTTCCTTCGGTAAAATTATTAAAGTCTTTGGTTGTCTGGTGAATTTGAGGGGAGGGAGTATAATTACAGCTAGACTGGGAGTCATTTGAAGATCCATACACTTTCATCTTCCTCTTCCTTAAAACCAGTAGGATATGGTATGCTTCGGGAGGTGTTCAGTGATTCTAGCAGTAACAGTGATGATGATGATGATGACGATGATGATGACGATGACGAGGAGGAGGATGACGACAATAAGGAGGATGAGGAGGAGGATGAGGAGGATGAGGATGAAGAGGATGACTATGATGAGGAGTACAAAATTGAGGAAGAGGATGAAGATTATTATGAAGAGGATCTGGAAAGGGAGCTACAGGCCAAGTTCTTTGCATCTGGCCAGTATGAGGCAAAGGAAGAAGCCAGTTCAATAGGTAAGTTATAGAGGAAAAACCAAAGGGGTGGGACAGAGTGGGCAGCAGTGCTGAAGATGGACTGTAAATACATGTTAGATGCAAGGCTAGGTTTGAGAAGTTATTGCTGAGCTATGTAGTGGAGTTTTAGTTGATTTTGATCTCAGTCCACTAGTTTAGGCTATGTTTAGATAAAATTTCTGTCTATCTCTGTTAGTTATGGATATTCAGAAGCAGATTCATTACATGGAGAAAAAGCTCCAAGAGATTCGTTGCAAAGCACAAAGACAGAAGAATCTCATAATGAAAGTGGAAAACCTGGCGCTCAAGGTAAATTCCTGTTGGCTGGGATAAAGATATCTTGATATCTTACTTTCGAAAACCCATTGTTGTGTTTCTATTCATGTTGTCTCTATGCAGCATTCTTATACATTTGCACACCTAAACAACCTCCTCGAAACCCCTAAGAGAATATAACCGTATTCCTTTTACCTGAGTAATTTTGATCATCTTGCATAAGCAGTTTTGGGAGACCAGGAAACTTGAGATAGTAATTACCAATACTGAACAGCTGTCATGTGAAAGGCATAACTATTTTCCATGTATCATCTCATTTCATCCTCACATTCCTGAAACACAGGCACTGTCACTAGTCCTATTTTATAGATAAGAAATTGAAAATCCAAAGAGGTTAAGTAACTTGCCAGGGACCACAGTAAGAATAAGACATAGATTGAATCCCGTTGTTTGTACCAAAATGTATTCATTGCAGTGAAAGAAAATTAACTAAATTCATATTTAAATGTTATGATGCATGCCTGAACAAGAATAAATATCTTGCTTTATTTTTGTTAATACACATTTCAACCAAAGGAAAATGTATGTTTAGGCCTTGTTTGCATCTTTTTTTTAGTGAGGGAAATTCTGAAGCATCTGGAAAATTCCTTGCCAGATTTCATTTTTTGGAGAGCTGTAGTCATCAAAATGGAGCAGTGTGACATAGAACTATACCTATTTAGAGTGTTGTCCTTTAGAATAACCAAGTGAGATGATAGATGTGGACATGCTTTGGAAGATAGAGCTGTATGGTATTATTATGATGTTGTATGAAGTACTAGTTAGGAATAGTAATATTCTGTCCTAGTGCAGGGAAGTCAGTGACTCAGCATCAAATTCCAAGCCAGCTTTTTAAATAGTTCACCATAGTCAAAGGATTTGTGCTAAAACTAGAAAAAGTTAACCTGAAGGCATTCTAACCATTTATTTTAGGGCAAGAAAAAAAAAGTGCTGTGGGTAGGGTTATAAAAGCAAATCAGATGGCTTTGTAGTTGGGGGTGCAGTTTTTTTTACTCTAAATCCTTTAAAAAGAGTATTCTTTTGTTACAACTGACAGTTTTCTTATCAAATTATTTGCCAAACTCCTTGTGTCACTTGGTTCTCTTTTCCCTTGAGACTCAGCATTTATCATTTATGCAATTTGTTTTCCAGAATCATTTACAGTCTGTGCTGGAGCAGCTTATATTACAGGAAATGCAAAGAAAAGAGCAGGTGGGTGTGTTTTCCAATCAACGAGGAAACATTTGCTACAAAGACTCCCCCACCCTACCCCCAGTGTCATTTCTGGCTGCTCCTTTCACTGGAGTAGTAATGGCCAAATCTTCTAAATGAGAGGTAGCAGGCTGGAGTAAGGTTTTTGTGAAAATTCACTCATTCAATAGATATCAAATGCCTATTAAGTGAAAAGCATAAGATGTACAAACAGTGTTGAATAAGACAGTTCTTGTCCTCGTGGAGATGACTGTCTAACATGGAAGACTGGTAGTGAAAAAATTAGCATACAAATCTAAAAGTACAAATTGTGAAGAAATGCTGTGAAGGAGAAAAAAAAAAATCCATGGTGATATTTGAATAAAAAGAGTAGTGCTTTAAACGGAATTAAATTAAAATGATTGGCCTTTCTGAGGAAGCAATATTTCCGCTTTGACCTATGGGATAAGTCCAGGTGAAGAGGGACTGGAGAGCCTCTTGGGTGGGTCCCACATGGGAATATGCCAGGTCCCACATTGGGTAAGAACTTGGCCTCTTGGAGGACTTCTGGAGTATTTAAACCAAGGAAGAGAGTGACTTAACATAAGGTTGCAGAAGTAGGCAGAGGCCATAGCGTATGGTCCCTTGCAGGCCAGAGGAAGGAGGATGGGTTTTCGTATTAAGTGCAGTGGGAAACCCATGAAGAGTTTTAAGTGGGATAGTCACATTTACACTTGATCCTAGCCAAAAGGCCAAGAAGCAATAGGAGGGTCACATTTAATTCAAATTTTTTAAAAGATCACTCTGATTATTATTGGGAGAATGGATTATGGGGGTCAGGAGTTGAAGCAGGGAGGCCACTTAGGAGGCTGTGTGGCGGTTTCTTAAGAGGTGATGACAACTTTCATCACCCCAGAAAGAAACCTATACTCATTAGCAGTCACTCCCCATTTCTTCTGGATTCTTCCCACCTGCCAAACCTAGGCAACCATGAAAGTACTTTCTGCTTATTTTATCTAAAAGGAAATAATATGTGGTCTTTTGTATCTGCTTCTTTCACTTAGCATAAGGCTTTCAAAGTTAATCCATGCCATGGCATGTATCAGTAGTTTATTCCATTTTGTGGGTGGATAATATTCCAATATTCCATGGTGTGTGTGTGTGTGTGTCCATACCATACATACCATGTTTTGTTTATCCATTCATCCATCGATGGACATTTGGGTGGTTTCCCCTTTTTAGCTATCATGAATAATGCTGTTGCAAACATTCATATATGAGAGAATGTATTTTAAAAATAGAGTTGATGGGACTTGGGTCAATTAGTGGGTGTTGAAGGAAGTGTTAAGGATGCATGCCAGACTTCTAACTTGAACAACTGTATTATTTAAAACCACAAGAGAGGGGCACCTGGATGGCTCAGTCGTTAAGCATCTGCCTTTGGCTCAGGTCATGATCCCAGGGTCCTGGGATTGAGCCCTGCATTGGGCTCCCTGCTCAGCGGGAAGCCTGCTTCTCTCTCTCCCACTCCCCCTGCTTGTGTTCCCTCTCTCGGTGTATCTCTCTCTATCAAATAATAAATAAAATCTTTTAAATAAATAAATAAAGCCACAAGAGAGTCATCAGAGTGAAAAGAAAAGAGGGTAATGTGGGAGTGAGGGTCAAGTAGCTGTACAGGAAATGTATGTTGACTTAAGCCCTAAAAAATTGAGGATAACAGTTATAAAGGAACTGGAGGTCATATGCTGATGCGCTTAACATGGGGCTGTTAAGGTAGTGACATCCCTCATCCCCATTCCCCATACCAGCAAGGTGAGGGGAATTCTTCCGTATATTCCCTTCCCCTCAGCAGATCACTTAACCAAACACTGCTTATAAACAACCATGTGAAAAATTAGTGCCAAATTGCTTTAGCACTCACCAAACATCTTTGTTTTCATCCATGTAAATAGTATTGGAGAAGTGCTATTTTCAACACAGAAATGTAGCCATAAACTCGATTCACTCATAGTCCTTTATGTTAGCTCGTTTTGTCAGTGTAGACGGGTGCCTGCCTTAAGCTAGGCTCTGCAGGGAGCTACAAAATGCTTACAACCCAATCTCTGCCTCCAGCTGGGGAAAGATCCATGAAAGGGACAGGAATTTAAAGGAATGCGGGCTCACTTTTGTCCATAGAGATTAGGGAGACTCCATGGAGAAATGGTGTTTGGCTGGAGCCTTCAAAGGTGGGTAGGGTTTTAATAAGGATATAGGGAAAGGAGGGTGTTCTGTATAGAAAGCACAGTGGCTCAGAGGTGCTCTGGACAGGCTAGAGTTGAGACTTTCGGTGTAGGATGTAATAAGCCATCAAAGTTTTCTACCTGGGGAGTAACTCAGGAAGACTTCTCTGCCAGCAGCAAGTAGATGACATTAGAGTGGAGAAAGATTATAGGAAGCTCCAAGTGATAGAAGGAATCAGAGCTTAACAATTGATTGGATTTACAGGGCAAGAAGCAGAACACAGAGGAGTCCAAAGCCTGAGTACAGGGAAAATGGTATGCCTCTAAGAGAAGACATCAGGAAGGGAATTATGGGGGGCAGAGGGTGGAGAAGTTGATGAGCTAAACTGGAAGCATGGTGTGTTGGAAGCACTTTTGAAAATGGGAGAATAGAGGCTGGCTCATGCAGAGAAATGATCACTGAAGTTGTGGGGATAGATGAGTTAGCCAGGGTGACTGTTTAGCAAGAAGTCTGAACCTGGGGTGGTGAGAGAAAGAGCCTACAAAGGGGAAAGAACTGGAATAGTCAGTGGTTGTAATCATGTCAGCATCTGGGCGTAAAGAGCCTCTAAATTACCATAGGAAGCAATTCTAGCCATTCAGTAGACGATGTGCAGCATAGAATCATTTGGTAATGTTCCATTCCTTTCATTTCACAGAATGAAAATCTACACTGGTATGGAGTGACCTAAACTGAGTAATACTCAGAAACTATCTTTGTCCCAAAGATAGTACACCTTTCTTAATGTTACTGGTCACTTTGCCATTTCAAGGAAAAAAAAAATTAAATCCTATGCCACAGACTGCTCAGGACTTCTGACTTAGAAAGAATCAAAACAAGTCGATCATCAGGCTCCCTATTGGTCAGATATCTGGCTCGGTTTCTAAGTGTCTCATAACATGGCAAGAAGCAGCAGCTAAGACATGGTTTAAGAGCCAGCATGTTCAGTGGGACAAAAGGCCATCCCGGCTGCTTTAGTTTTGGACTCTTCAAATAAGGCTACAGTGATACCTCTGTACACTCTTTCCAGAAGCACAAAGTCTTAACAGCAAGCTTATTTCATTTTTAAGCATATTCAGCGTTAAAGCTTCCTTTTATAAGTTTGGCACCAAAAAAAAAAAAAAAAAAGAAGAAGAAACCCAGCATGCAGCATTGTACATGCATTTTCGACCGTGCACCATTCTTTGGGACATTGCAAGACTAAGATAACCATATAAACACTAAGTTACAGTAGTTCTTTTGGGTGCCTACAAGTAAATTCTTGATCAAGTAATGGAACTTAAGATTTCAGATGAATTTTTCATGTTTTACCACCTCTCCTTTCAGCTCATTTCCCTAAAGGAACAACTGAAATATTTTTTGAAGTGAGAGAGCCTTCAGACTGGCACATGAACCTTGGATTCACTCTCTAGACTGCTGAAGACTGGATGAATTGTATGTGTTTCTGTCCCTTTCATTGCCTTATGTTGAGTCATTTGTATTTGTTTATCTGAACCTTTGTCTGCTAGTCAAATTTGAAGTTTAGGGTTGTGGAGAAAGGGACAGAATATAAAAAAAGTAGTAGACCTAAAAACCCAACTCAATATGGAACTTGGCTTCTCTTTACCAATTTGAGAATTGCTTCTATTGCTTCTGTTCTGTTGATGCCATCAAATGATTTAGCCATGCTTGCCAAAGACAGATAGTCTAGCCTGAAGGCCATCCAGCTGGTTTGCATATGTTTCCAGTTCCCTTCCCCTGTTAATTTTAAATATTTCCTAAAACATAGAACGAATCATTTCTACCAAAGGCTAGGACCTGCCACAGTGAATTAAGTGTCTACCTCGCAGCAGTTAACACTAGGTTGTATCCTGTCTCTGTTAAGGTAATAGGAGCTGCTTTCCTGCTCAGGGATGATTTCTTGCTGCTGCTATCTTTGTTCTGTTGCATTTTTTAGAATTGCGTCTGGTTATTATTTGCCAGCTAAGAGAATAGTTAGAGCAGACATGAAATTCTGGGCTATTATCCTTATTCTGAGCCTCTTCATCCTAACCCCTGCCAGAAGATGTTAAGAAAACTCAGATGCCTGTGAAGCCTCTGAAGAGTCCCTTAAAAACCCTGGGTGGGTTGTTTTTGTTTTTTTTTGTCTGCTGTATTGTTAAAGTTTTCTGGTCTGTGTTCTTTAAGCAATAAATGAATTTCTCATTTTAAATGGATTGCTGTCACTTTATTAAACTGCTCCCATGATGAGTGCAGTCCTACCCAAAAGGAAACTATAGAGACAGGCAATAAAACTCTACCATTAGAAAATGACAGAAGATGGTGTCCATACTGGGGCATCCTTCGAAATAGCCCCTGGGATAACTCCTAATGAACTAAGCAAGTCATCTCCTATTGACCGCATAGCCCTGGGATTTCGAGAAAGCGTATAGAGAAGTGATAAAAAAAAAATGGCAGCTCCCATATTTGCATCAAATTTCCATTACGTTGTACTGATAAACATGCAAGGTTGGAATCCTGGCTCTGCCATTCACCTTGGGCAAGTCCCTATACCTCTTAGAGCCTCTGTTATTTTCTCATCTGGAAATCAAGGATGATAATGTTTATGACCAAGAGGCATCTGAGGGTTTTCTGGAGGTAGTCCAGCTAGACCAAGTTTGGTCCCAGTTGATGGAGTCTCTAGGAAATGTACTCCCAAGTTTTCTGTGCCATTTTTAGTGCTCCCATTCCAAGTTGAAGTTAATAAGACAGGGGCAGTGAAGAGCAGGTCAATATGTATGGGCAGGCCCCATAGAAGAGGATGGAAGATGGAAGGAATGCTGAGGGCAAATGCAGGGAAGAAGTGGAACCAAGGGGGCTACACATCTTAAGGGCAAATGAAATGAGGTTAAGATTAGTAGAGAAGTTAGAGGACAGCTTAAAAACAAGGATGATATAAAAATGATTTTTTTTTCAGGGGCACCTGGGTGGCTCAGCTGGTTGGGCATCTGACTCTTGGTTTCAGCTCAGGTCATGGTCTCAGGGTCATGGGCTTGAGCCCTGCATCAGGTTCTGTGCTGGGTGTGGAGCCTACTTGGGTTCTCCCTCTCCCCATTTTCCCTGTGCTCTCACGGTCTCTCTCAAAAAAAATTTTTTTTCAGAAACCCAGGCTTTAAAAGATGAGGAGGAGAGTGGGGGAAAGGAATTGAGTATCAGAGGCAGAAGGTGTTGGGGAAGAAGCAAAGTTTGAAAAGACAGGCCTTTCCAGCTGAAGGAAGGTAGGGGACTGGAGCAGAAACAGAAAGCATCCTGGGCACATGGCTGGAGAGACTGAGGCTAGTGAGGGCGGCATATATTGCCACAGGTGGCATCTAGAGGTGAGAGAGGTAGAAGAGCCCTAGTTTAGCCTCTGTCCAATCCTACAGCCCAAGAGCCGCCATGACTGTGCTGCCAAGAGGCAGGAAGGAAGGGAAGACGACAGCCAAGGGGCAAGGAGGGCAAATCCATTCACCGGCAGTGAACTTCCATTCCCTCCATTGCCCCATCTCACTGTATCCCAGGGTAACTACTTCATCACTGCCCTCCAGTTACCCAAGGCTTACTGCTGCCCTGACTCCCCACCTCACCCCAGCACACACACGTGCGCGCGAACACACACACACAATACCTCGTGAAGTTTTCTTTTTCTACAGTCCCGTGATTCTGAATTTTGCATGTTACAGACCTGCGCTGGCCAATATGGTATCCACCAGCCACATGTGGCCTTCGAGCCCTTGACATTTAGCTAGCTTGCACTGAGATGTGCAGCGGGTTTATGTAGGGGACCTGCTCTGGGCTGGGGCCCTGCCAACCTTGCACTAGTAACACAGGCCACATAGGCAAGGCTCTACTGCAGGCTGCCCCAGGCCTTGGCAGAATGCCCTGCAGTCCTCCCAGGTCACGGGAAGATAGGCCCTCTCATGAGAAGTCACTTCAAGACCATTTCTCTCACCTCCTTATCTTGAGGGAAGCTTCTGGGAGGTTCTCCTCTGCCTCCCTCATTCGAATGAGGCATAGAACTTTCGGCCTGCCACACCACCTGCAAAGGGTACAGGGTAAAGGCCATAAAACTGCTTAGCTGCAGTGTGGAATAGGCCACTCAGCAGTAGGATGCCCCACCATTCACACTGCATGTCCTCGGGCCCCTTTTGTTTAGGTGTCATCCTGTGGGATGAGGGAGGCAGGGAAGGGATACTATTGCTGATCTTGCTTTTGCTGTCTCTGTGAGTACTAAACTGTCTGGAGCTATGTGGGTTTCTTGTTTTGTTTTTTTATTTTGTTTTTTTCTTCCAGCTGAATCTTTTCAGCCTGCTTGACAATTTCTAAGACTTAGTAAAAAAAAAAAAAAAAAAGAATACAAAGTATCTCAGTAATTGTTTTATACTGATATCCCATTGAAATGATGTTTTGGATATACTGGGTTAAATGCTAAAATTAGTTTCACCTGTTTATATTTTAAATTTGGCTACGAGAAAATTTGAGTCAATGGCTCTCATTATATTTTTATTGGACAGGGCTGTTATAGATTGGTGAGAAAAAAATTGGTGGTGGGGAAGAGGGACTCACAGGGTTTTATTTTGCCAGAAAAGAGCTTTAAAAAACAACTATTTTCATAGTTTTATTGCCATAGTTACAAGGACATTTTAACACTCCAAAAAATATATATACCCATAATAAAAGACCTTTAAATTGAATAAATATAACTCTGTGGAAACTCACTGCATTGTCCTGATTTTTCTCATATTACTTCAGCCTGGGGAAAATCCCTCAGATTGATGAGAATGGTATTTAAGTACCATTGCTGTAGAGAGCTCATTCCAGGAGGGGATAACTGGCTAATTTGTGTAGGACCTTGAGAGGCAACCAATCCAGGTAACAATAGTGGATGGGGCTAGTGCAGGTGGGTTTCTTTCTTTTCTTTTCTTTTGCCCTCTTTTCTTTTCTTTTTTCTGTTCATTCCTCCCTCCCTTCCTTTCTCCTTCTCCTTCTTCTTTTTTGGTTCAGCAGGTGTTGAACTCATCTGGTAGCCTATGTTTTGTAGTATCCCTGTGGCTTCTTGGCCCACCCTCCCTTCCCACACCCAAATAAGGGAAGGATGTGGAATACCAGAGTCAGAGTATAACCAGAAGAACCAAAGTAAACAAATACAAATTTATTCTTTTCAAAGCAGAATTCCAGGGAGAAAGGAAAAGCACCACAGTGAGTGGCAATCAAAATTAACCAGTTTGTTCCCAGCTCCGTCCCTTTGTCCCAAACTTTTCTAGACTCGTGTGCCACCCTTGCCACCTCCCCCTCCCCTGGATCCTTTCCCCAGCTTCCATTCCAGAGACTAGTTCTTGCAGCCAGCAAGCAGCAGGGCAGGGCTCCTCTCTGGCCTCAATACTGCCCTGGGGACAGCAAGGACATTCAGCAGGTCCCCCCCAAATGCAGCAGCTGTGGGAGGAGATGGAGGCTGGGAGCTGAGCCCTGGCCTTGAACCTTTCCCTCTCCCACAGCCAGTGGTGTTAAAAGAGTAAGGATCTTAAGTATTCCTTTGTTCCCAGGGCCAGATTTTGGCAGAGAGGCCTAGAGATAGAGCTGCCCTGCTGAGCAGCTAAGTCTCCACAACCCTAGGGCAGGACCCCCAGTGTCTCCCCCAGGACCGTTTATCTTAAGGCAGCTTACTTTCCTGACAAGCTGTCACCCATGTCAAAGGAACTTTAATGAGATTCTTGGCTTGAAATGGTGTCAGAGGACACAAGTCAGCCATTGAGAATGCATGCTCAAGGAATGTTCTGGCATGAAGCTGGACGTGGAGCCCAGGTCCCAAACACACCCCTCGGGCAGCACAGGTATTCCTGAAAATGAACCTGGAGGGAAAAAGATCTCCCAGCACGGGTCTCTGCCTGACCTCAGCGTGTCTCATTACCATGGCCTGCCAGCCCAGTTCCTGGAGCCCAAGAAACTCAAAACAGGTTTCTCTACAGGGATGTATTTCCAAAGTTTGGGCCTTGAAGGAAATGGGCACTTGAGAATCTTGATCTCAGCCTTGCCATCCTGGAGGAAAAGGCATGTGTCTTGCCTGGTAGGGCCCTCCTCAGGGAACCATACAACAGACAGCTTGATGTTCTGCCAGTCAGCCTTTTCTGACAAGTTCCCAGTCAACATGACCCTACTCTGCTCTCACTCGGAGCAGAGCCCCCTCAGAATGGCATTTTGGCCTCTGTCAGATTCTGTCGAGAGTCAATCATCTCTCAAACCTAACTGTTCCCTGATACTACTTGGCAACCACCCCAAACACTCACATTCCTTCATACTGATGCTGATCTCACAAGTCAGAGGTTTTCTTTAGGCTGCCTCCCTGGAAACTCCCTCTACTCCTCCTCCTGCACAAGGCCCTAAATTAATGCAGCATCACAAAAAATACCTCCAGGAGACACACTACATGACAGATGCCTCACAACATGCAACACATCTCAGTAAATCTCACCCTCATTTGGATTCATGGAGCCCAAGGATCCCTTTACCTCACCATGGGCAAATGGCCCACACAATGCTGCAGTGACTGTCACTGGACCCTTGAGTGACATACTCACCTCTGGTACACACAGGACCACACACAAAGTGTCAGCGGCCCCATTAGTGAGAATTCAACTCTTACTCTGCTGCTTCAGTCCACCTACAGCACAAATCCTACATAGCAAGATCTACATCTTCCCTACCATGCCTAGCCCACTGCAGTTGCCACAGGCCCTCAGCAGCCCAAGATCTCTTGCGTGAGTGGGGGTTATGGAAAGGGTTTTCTAGAACTTCCCTGGTAAAAGATTGTTTCATAACATCTGCCCTCCTAAGGCTTAGGCAGGATATGCCTCAAAGACGCTGAGCTCTTTGGCCTATAGCAAACTTCTTCTATCCCTTTCTTGCCCACAAACTAGGCCCCTACAAATATAACCTCCCTCCACCCCCATCCTCCCCTACCCCTGCCTTGGACAGATGCCCATGCTCTGTGTCTGATGCCTGCCTACTACCTGTTCCCATACATACAGATACCCAGTCCTCCCATCCAGAGTCTTTATGAGCACTAAGGCAGACATCTGGTTAGGTCTGATACCCCAGACCTATGGCTTAGTGCTCCCTGGCCATTCTAGAAATGAAGCAATCCTAGGCTTCTGGACCCAAGCTGATGCCCCCCTTCCCCTGCAGCAGATAAATCTAACTTCCCAACAGTTCTAACCACTGGCCCACTACTTGATTATAACAGAGCACCCCAACTACCTCACACCCTCCTGACCTTGGTGGCAGCCACTGCTTTCTTTAAGACCCTGAGCCAGACTTAGGAACTAGAAGGGGCTGGAGGGTGTTCTCTGGGTTGTAGCCTCGCAAAGGCCAACAAGAGCCCATCTGTTCCTTCTTGTCTGCATGGGATGAGTAGATGCTCTATCTTGGCAACTGAACCATTGTTTAGGGGAAACCCAGGAAAAGTCATCCAAGGCCCAGGTTTCAAGGGAACAAGATTTGGAAGGAGTGAAGAGAACAGAGTGATTCTTCCTGTTAGATTCCACTGTGGCCACAGGCTTCTGTGGCTTTGGTCTTGAGGACAGCTCACCCCAAACATGACTGGAGAGACATCCTAGGGGAGCAGCCAGGATGCATCTCTCCGTCCAGCCAGAGGCTGGGGCTAACAAAGAGCAATGCAGAACATTAATCCTTTAAGAGCTTTAGAATTTAATGTGAGTGAGGCCAGGGGGTACTGATGTACAGTAGATCTGCAGGATAGATACGTATGTATATAAACCTAGGCAAATTAAGTAAATTGCAGGGCTCTAGGTTATAAAGCTCCTTTTGTAGAAAGCTGCCTAAGTGGGCACCGACTCTGTGCAAATTTCCCAAGCCCACTCCCCCACCCACCCCCATCCCCTGCTATCTACTCTGAATGAGTTTCTGGATAAAGGGATTATGGTATCTGTAGCCTAAGAAGAGTTAGTTTACTTGGAGGATCGGGTTCAGCTTCCAGAGTTAGAAAGAACAGCTTTATGCAAAGGAAGGCCTTGCTATTGTTTGGGTGGAAAGTGGCCAGCTTCCTGATTTGCGGCCAGCGGCTCCTAGGAAGGGACCCCTGTTTCAGGTCGCCACTTGCATCTGTTTTATGATTGGCCAGGGACAATCAGCCACCTCCGCTGATTCTACCTGAAAGAAAGAAGGGTCCCAGCCTGCAAGGGTGTGGGGCAGTCTCACTCCTCCAGGCTAGTGAGTGGCTTCCCTTTCCTCACCCAAGGAGAGCAAGACCCCCTTGCCCAGCAAGCTGCTGCCCCTACTCCAGGGCTCTAAGGACAGACCCAGAAGAGCTAAGGGTGGCTTCAGCTGGATTCCCAGAGCTACTCAGCTGGTGTCTCAGGAGGCTGAGGCCTTCAGGAAGGAGGAGGATTGGGGGAAACACTAAGCTCATAAGTATGTCTTTAATGTTCCCAAAGGTACAGTGTAAGTAAGAATCTGAATGAACTCTTCCCCCACCCCCAACCTTTGAGGAACGTCAGCCAGGGCCTGAGGCAGAAGGAACTGAAGATATTCGGAGGGGAAACAACATCTAGGTAGCATCAGGATGGCCAGAGAGATGGCGTCAAACTAAAGTTATATGTCACATGCTGCCCGAACATTTTCAGGGACATTTTTTTGGGGAGGTGTCTTGGGGATACCCTTCTGCCTCCCTGAGTTGGGAAGAGAGGAGGGCTAACCCCTGGAGATTCATAATGCTGGAACCCTGGGGTCATGAGGCTTCCTTACGTCCATAATGCTATGGAGAAGGGAAAGGGGCTAATGGGCACTGCTTAGCTCTGCAAGACAGCTTCTCTGCTCCCCATCTGAATGGCCTTCAAGTGCCACTTGCATGGATGCAACAGAAACATATGTAAGGGATTGGTCTCAAACTTGAGGATTAAAGGGCACATTTCTAGAGTTGGAGGAACCATGCCTCTCCCTCCCCCAGCCCTGAAGCATCCACCTCACATATGAGCAGATCCCTGCTCCTACCCAGAGCTCAGATAACTCTGGCTGAGGAATGTGGGCCGGAAGGGTTGGGTGAAGGCTGAAGGAAGACTTGGACCAGAACCGGAGAGAACTATGGATTATAGGATGGGGATCTGGCTCCCTCAAGAGGCCAACAAGGTATTGGCAGTCACGTCAGAACTTCGCACGCTGGGGAAGGCATGGCGGAGCTTCTCCATGATGTCCTCCAAGCACAGGCTGACATCTTGGCTCTTTGACCCCACGTCATCTAAGTTGGAAAAGAGAGATTTGTGGAGAGAACTAGAGAGTCCCTGCTGAGGCCAAGGGGCTGAGGTGGGAGGCTGCCCACTGTAGGACAACCCTACAGCATTTGAGTCTTCTCAGCACAACGCCTAGCACATAGGAGGTGCTCAGTATACACGCGTGGAATAAGCAAACAAATGCATTGGTCAGTAAGCCCATGATCCATGATGCTAAGCTCAGAGCCAGGAGGGGAAACCAGTCCCAGCCCTGGCAGGACCTTGGGCAGATCTGGGACAGGATGAAGCCATGGAGGAAGGGGATGGGCAGGGCCCAGGGAACTTACCTGCAGCCTCAGTATCTGGAGTGGTCTGTCCCTTCTCCTGGGGGTGACTGCTTTCTGACTGCTGCGGAGAGGAAGCTAGGGACGAACCTGCAGAGCCATTGCCATCTGATTCGGTGGGTGGCTAGCAAGAGGGAAGGCATGACTTGAGTGGCTTTGCTTTTCTGACCTTACTTTAACAGACTCCTGAGCTTAGAAGTGGTTTTAGAGACCTCGTGCCCATTCCTTTGCCCTGGGACTTGAAGAAGTTTCTGGTAGTGTCCCAAACAGTGGCTTCCCCTTTGAAGAAACTTCTTGGAATATTCGGTTACCAGTTACCTTCTTCCTTCAACAACATAGGTCAAAGGCTCCCAGTTCTTAAAAGGATGATGCTGTACCTAAAGGTCTCTTGCTGTCATCTCAGCTATAAGGAAACCAGTTAGAACTCGGCTCTCCCTGAAAATAGAGTTGCATACCTGATCCTCAGTTCATGATATAATATATGTTAAGACCTCTAGGAATTCATCTAGAGGCTATCCCTTGGAAGGTCCAGGGGAGAGGCATGGGGTGGTATTACTTGGCACATATAGTGATAATACAGTTGGCCCTTGAAAAATGTAGGGGTTAGGGGTACTGACCTCCCCCTCTGTGCAGTCAAAAATCCACATATAATTTTGACTCCCCCAAAACTTTACTAATAACATAAGTCTTCTGATAACATAAACACTAAACAAACATATAGTCTGTATGCATTATATGCTAGATTCTTACAATAAAGTCAGCTAGAGAAAAGAAAATGTTATTAAGAAAATCATAAGAGGGTGTCTGGGTGCTCAGATGGTTGAGTGTCTGACTCTTGGTTTCGGTTCAGGTCATGATCTCGGGGTTGTAAGATCGGGCACCAAGTTGGGCTCCCTCTTAAGACTCTCTCTCCCTCTCTGTCTGCCCCTCTCCCTCTCTTTCCCTCTATTAAAAAAAAAAGAAAATCATAAGGAAGGGAAAATGCATTTACAGTACTCTACAGTAAAAAATCCACATATAGGGGCACCTGGGTGGCTCAGTCAGTGAAGCATCTGCCTTTGGCTCAGGTCACGATCCTTGGGTCCTGGGATCCAGCCCCACATCCCCACATTGGGCTCCTGCTCCGTGGGGAGTCTGCTTCTCCCTCTGTCCCTGCCCCTCCCCCCTCACACACAGGCATGCATGTGTGTGTGTGTACATGCGCTCTCTCTCTCTCAAATAAATAAAATCTTTTAAAAATCTGCATATATCTGGACCCACGCAGTCCAAACCTGTGTTGTTCAAGGGTCATCTGTAATAGGTAACGTTTACAAAGTATTCACTACAATCCTAGCATCATGCTAAATTCTTTAAATACATTATCTCATTTTCATTTGCAATTCCATGAAGTTGGGAAGTTATTATCCCCGTTTTACAGATGAGGGAACTGGGGATAAGTGAGGCCAAGTAACTTTCCTAACAACTGGCAGTCACAAATTGGCTGAGCCACATTCATACCCAGGGCTGTCTGACTCTAGAGCTACACTAGGTCACATATATGAGCTCTCCAAGAGGAAAGCAACAAATAGGAACAAAGAGCTCCCTTCCTGGCTAACATCTTTCTCTCACCCAGCACATCCAAACCTTCTCCTCTCCAGCAAACATCACAGCAGCGAAATCAAGGTTTTCGATGATTATTTGGGCTTTGTTCCCTTGATACCAGATTCCAGTGGGTTGTGGGGAAGTGAGCGCTCAGACCCGGCAAAGTGCACACCAGCCTCTTCCTTCCCCCGCCTTCCCTAATCATCGGCAATCAGTCAGTCAGTAGTCAGCCCAGTTCTCTTCAGAAAGTCATCCAATAGCCATCGCCAAGGAGGAACCAACTGTTCCTCTGCTTGCGGCACCACCCCCAGCTCCCCACGTCTCTGGAATTGGTGGGGGGATGGGCATCTCTAGTCCCTACCCCCCACCCCACCCAGGCTCACCTGCAGGAGCAGTTCCCTTAAGCGCTGCAGCTGGGACTCCAGTTGCTTATTGTGATCCTCTAGGATCTGCATGCGTGTCTCCAGGCGGCTCTTGTGCTGCCGGAGGATCCGGGCCTCAGCCAGCAGCTCCTCATTGCGGGGGTCCTGTGCTACCTCTGCAGAGCCCTCAGCCAGGGTCGGGGCCTCAGCAGCCTCCTCGTGCTGCCACTTCAAGCGCTTCAGCTCTCCCTGGAGAATCCTGCCGAGGAGAGAGGAGCCATGACCTAGGGCCCTGACAAAGTACTGACTGTCCATCTCCAAGATGTCCCCTTATACTGAGCGCAGCTGAGCGGCCCCTTTGCTGACCCAGCCCCATCCCCACCCCAGCTGTGTTCAGTTGTGAATGACCACATCCATTCTTCTCCAGCATGCATGTCATTTCCTTTGCCATCCTTGGGCCTCAGAGCAGAGAGAACTGACATTTCATCTAACAAATGTCTCAGGGCTTTGATGTGCTGCTTTGGGGATTAATTCTGACCTTCAAATTGGGCAGAAACACAGTGTGCAAATAAGTGAGGCATTAGGGCCACTGACTCACCTACTCCATTTTTAGATTTTTAGATTCCAATGGAAGCCAAACAAGAGATCATCCATCTTGCCTCTTCTCTCCACTTACCCTCCTCTTTGGCCCCCTTTTGAACACCCCTGTTGAGTCATCAAGAAACAGATTCCAAAGAGATGGTCTACTTTGAGGAACATTGTGTTTGATTTGCAACAGAATCGCTCTCTCCCCAGTGCTTCCCTGGGTCGACCCACTGCTGATCCAACGCAGTGTTTCTCAAACTATCTGTAGGTGGGGGTTCAATCACTGTGGACCAATAAGAGGTCCAAATGTCTATGGCTATGGCTAGTACACAGCTCACATCATTCATAACTTGGCACACAAGTTCAACAGCACTCCAATGGATCTATACCTGATTCCATGAAAAGTCCATTAATTAGGTGCCTGGAAGACATGGCAATGTCGAGTTGCTATACAAGTTTCTAGAAGCTGACATTCTACATCTGTATTTATCTTGTCTTGAACCGGTAGCGAACACTTGGCAGACCAGCTCTGTTCTAAGGACTTGCCACTCCAGATAGTCTGGGGGCCAGCAGCATGGGCATCCCTTGGGAGCTGGCTAAAAATGGAGAACTCAGGCCCCATGCCAGACCTGTGAATCAAAATCTGCATTTTACCCAGCTACCTAAGTGACTTGTATGCATGTTAATGTTTGAGACGCACTGGTCTGAGCAATACTTTGGGTTCTAGCAAATGCCCCCAAAGTGGCTTGGACCCTTTGACACAGGCCCCTACTAACACCTGTACTTTGTGGAGATTAATGTCATTCTTGTAATCTTCACCTTCTCCCTTGCAGTCTTCAAATACTCCATGCAATGTCACCCTTCTCTTGTTTTATTACTTTCAGTGAGTGATAAGTACCTCTTTCCATTTTCAACACTGAAAGTTCCTCGAGGGCAGAGACATGCATTCTCTCTTCTGTATTCTCTGTGTTTGCACTCTCTACTTGCATCTACTGGGTACTTGAAAATATTTGGATTGGGTTGAAAGGATTCAAATAATGATTAGAATAGCTAGCATTTATTGAACCTTTACAATAAGCCAGGTACTGGCTAGCCCATTTATATGCCTGAGTTCATTTGAAATTCACAAATGATGCTAGGAGGTAGGATCCTAGGGACCCTATTACCATCATTCTTATTCTGTAGATGAGGAAATGGAGGATCACCAAATAGAAGTCGCTTGTTCAAGGCCACACAGGTGGGATATGGAAGTGTCAAGACTTGAAATTAAACTGTTTGACTCTCCAACCCACACAGATCTGTGCCATCACCACACCCACCGGTTCTCATCCTCCAAGTGTGCCAGGATCTTCTCTAGCTCCCCCTTGCTTTCTGTGGCCATGCTGCCTGGGGTCTGCTGTCCAAGGCCAGGCTCCCGGTCTGTAATGGGGCTGGAGTGCCGCAGCAGGTATTGGTCCTCATCTCTGTGTGGGTGTGGGGACAGAAAAGGAGGTGGCTAGGCAGTGAACCAAAAAACATCTCAGGGCATGACTTCTCAGCTCCCAGCTCAGGCCCCAGGAGACATAGGCTGGAAGATTCACTTCTAAGTCACAGAGAGAGGGAAAGTCTATATATTCAGGTTTAAGAGGGATGAAAGTGTTTAAAGGTGGCAGAGGTCATGGTTGAGGGTAGAGGAGTCAGTGTTTTCAGGATGCTGGGGCTTCTGGGTTCTACCTAAGCAATGAGCCAGTCACTTCCCAGTCTGTGCTGTTCCCTGACTGCTTCATCCTTAGCTTCCTCACCCCCTGAGGGTACTCACTGCCTAAGTTCCCATCAGGGCCGGCTTGAGCCATTAGGCAGTAGCTCCTAAGCCCTCTAAGCTTGCCAGAGACCTCTCTAGGGATAAGGGTCCCTTCTCTGAGCTATAGCACCAGGGAATCTCTCTGGTCATACTTCAGTCCAGTCCGCAGTGTCTCCCTGGGGTGTGGCACTGGACAGGGCTTTGAGCAGAAGATAATGGCTCATTTCTGCGACTTTAGATGAGGGCACATTCTTCTACCTTCAGAGTTAGGCATGGAAGGACAGGCTCTTGCAAGAGGAAGGGACATGGGCAGATGGCAGCTCAGTGGATAGAGGGCTTCTATTACTAAACACTGTGCCCAGAAAGCAGCCTTCCTTCCTTGGGGCCTCAAGGATCCTAACAACCACACGTCCTTCCCCTTGAGGATACATCCTTCCCAAACAGTAGAAGAGGGATCCAAAGGAGAACTATTCCTGGCAAATAAGCAGCTGTGAATACTTACATGCTGTCATCTGGGGACAGGCTGTCATTAAAGAAGGAACAATTCTGACTTTCCATCTCAGCAAGCCTGAGAAGAAGGGCAGGAACAGAAAGGAACGCAGGATGTGGGGCCTGCTTTCATCTCAAGGACTCAAATCCCACAGCAGGATCATCAGCTTCAGGGGCTGCCCCAACCACCCCTGAGTGTGGGGCCTCGCTGGCTGCCACATATCCCACCATGCACACCCCCCTGGTCTTGACTCCATTCTCTTTGCCCTCACTGAAGACCCCCTCCCCCTTAGACTCTTTAAAATCTCCCTCCCCCAAACCTGGCAGTACCTGCTGGCAAAATGCTCAATGCGGGAGTGTGTGTCAGCATGTGGCAACATTGGGGAAGAAGCCAGCCTAGAAGAAAGCCGTGGACTCAGAGGACCAAGGAATGGGCAGCGGAGCTGTCTGTTTCCTTGTCACCACCCTCTCTGAGCACCACCCCCAACACCGAACTAGGCAGATGGGTAAGAGTTGATGGGAACTGGACACAGAGACTGGATTCTAATCTATTTCTCAGGCCAGCTCCCTAGTCAGGCCCAAGCTGACTTTCTCTGTTGCTAGTCGGGTTTGCTTTGAACACCCCTCTAGCCCATCCAGGGGGCTTGACCCCTATACAGGGCATCCCATCCCATCCCAGCTCAGCAGGGCCCCCAGCCGCCCACCCCCCCAGCCCCTGGTACTCACGTCTCACTGTAATCAGCCTCCAGTACCGACTGCACAGGTAAATAACCTCGCTGAGGGTGTTTGCTGAAATAATGCTTTGAGCGGAATTTGTTCTTTAAGGTTGTGGCAAAGTCCCTCATGTTCTCGCTGGATGTGGTCTAGGGGGATATAGGGCAGAGGGACTCATCCCAATGGCTTTGGGATGCTGGGGAAGTGGGGAGGCCCCCCTAGAGCAGGGAACATGACGGGTCATCTACTCTTACTCAGGTCTACCACACCCCACTCCCAGAGAAAGACCGAAAAGGATATACTGCCAAACTGCGAACACCGGTTGCCTCTGAGAAGTTAGACTGGAGAGTTGGGGGTGAGGCTGAGAGAGGGGGACTTTCGTTTTCGACTTTATACACCTCTACAGAATTTGAATCTTTTATAGTAAGCATAAATTTGTTAATTTCTAAAATATCTTGATATAATTCCTGGGGGTGTAGAAGATGAGGAGGAGGTAGAGGATTATCAGTCTGCCATCTCAAGCTAGGTTTCTCTGTATGATTATTTTGAAATGATAATAAAATAAAAATAAAGGGCAAGCCCCCTGCTCCCACTGGGTCACACACGTTCCTGTGATAACAGACTCTGGAAAAGAGATGACGATGTGGAGAGATGGATTATGGGAAACCATGTTGAAAGATGGGGACTTTGAGAGCATCCGTGGGGCAGAAAGGGATAAAAGAGTTTGGGGAGTAGAGCCCACTCAGGGAGCTAACTTTGGAGCTATGGGTCCAGAACATAGCAGAGAAGAAATTTTGTGTGTGGAGTCAGGAATGCTGACCAACCTGGGCTCAGGTGGCTATGAAGGGCACAGTTTCCAATGAAAACCAAGTGGAATTTGGGGACCCGGGTAAAGAATATACTCTTTTTTTTTTTTTAAACCTCCAAGAGACTAAGTAATTATTTTGAGCACAAACTTTGGAATTGATGAGCAGGGATGGAAGAAATGACAAAGTAGCAGGTAAAGACCAGGTAATGGGAACAATGCAGGAAGCTAGCTAGGCAGGTAAGCAATGGAAGGAAGGCCAGTTGCCTGGAACTGCCTTGCTCTCTCTATTTTTTCCCGAGACTTTGCTCAGCATGAAAATAGTAAATGCTATTTAAATGGCCATGAGTGTCCTGGGATGCTATAGCCAGGAATCCCCCAAACTGGTGAATCACCAGGACTGTTGGGAGAATGTTCCTCAAAGGAGAGCGGAATATATTTAGCCCATGCTTCGCCAAGTGGATCAAGGACCTAGAACCTGATTGCTGCCTCCCCCTCCTGCTCCACCCAGAGGCTCCGTACCGGGGTGTAATACTCCATGATGGGGTAGTGAAGCTTGTTGCCTTTGCTGGCCCTTCCTGTCAAGAAGCATGTCTGGCAGATGTCCACGTTAAATTGTTTCAGACTCCGGTACCTTGGGGAGATGAGAGGTGGTTAGGACAGAGAATCCAACGTACCCTAGTGACCTCCCCATTTCCCTAACTTCCAGATATATGCACACACTTTAGACGTAGGCAAGGCATGGTGTCATAATGGGCTCAACCTCCCACACATAACAGTGGCTGCGTCCTCACTAGATGACTAGCTGTATTCTAAAGACCATAAGCCTCCATGAAATCTACATGCTCAGAGTCCCAGGAAGTGTGGGAAACAGCACTGCCTTACCATCTTTTTTCAAAAAGGAGGCAGTGGGCAGGGATAAAGAGCTCATGATATCAAATAGCTTTTTCTAAAAAAAGATTATATTTATTTATTTGAGAAAGAGAGAGAGAGCCAGCACAAGCAGGGGGTGGGGCAGAGGGAGAGGGAGAAATAGGCTTTCCACTGAGCAGGGACCCTGATGTGGGGCTCGATTCCAGGACCCCGAGATCATGACCTGAGCCAAAAGCAGATGCTTAACCAACTGAGCCACCCAGGCACCCCTCAAATAGCTTTCTAAAAGAAGAAGTCTCTGAAGGGTCCTGTCTCACGGGTATCACCACCTACGTTGGAAAAGTTACACTTCCAGGATGAAGGATCTTATTCTACCAGCCCTGGGAAAGTTGGCTAAGTTATTTCCAAAACTTGTTTATAATAACAACTCAGGGTGCCTGGGTGGCTCAGTCGGTTAAGTGTCTGACTTTCGATTTTAGCTCAGGTCAGGATCTTGGGGTTGTGAGATTGAGCCCCGTGTCAGGCTGACTCTGGGCATAGAGCCTGCTTAAGGATTCTCTCTCTCCCTCTCCCTCTGCCTGCCCCCCACCACTGCTCATGTTCTCTCTCTGTCTAAAAAAAAAAATAATAATTAATAAATATAATAATAATCCTATTATTACTGAATATTGACTAGCCCTTCAGATCCAGGTCCAAAGCCTGGCTGAACTGCTCAGACCGAGTAATACAGAAAGGTGAAATGCCTAGACTTAGAGAAGTCAGAGGATCCAAAATCTAGTCCCGGATCTACACTCACCAACTGTGTGAACTTGGGCAAGTAACACACCACCTGCATGCCTCATTTGCTTATAAAAATCAGCTTGTAAAGAGAATGCTTTCATGCTTTCAAAAGTTGAAAACTTGAGCATTTTATGATGAAAGCCAAATTCAGGGTAGTGGGAGGAGAAGGGGAATATAACTAGGGAAACTTTAAATGTATTGTGATCACACTTTCTTTCTTCAGCTTGTTGGTGGGTGCATACCGCAGTGTAACAAATACCCCAGAGGTAGCAAATACTCAGAACTCATCACATCCTGATTATTTTTCTCCTGATTATTTTTCTATTATCTACACTCTTGAGGTTCAGTCTAGCACTAGCATATCTGCAATGTGGAAATGCTGTCAATAGTATACAACCAGAGGCATCTGGGTGGCTCAGTCAGTTAAACATTTGCCTTCAGCTCACATCATGATCCCAGGGTGCTGGGATTGAGCCCCACGTCAGGCTCATTGCTCAGCAGGGAGTCTGCTTCTCCCTCTCCCACTCCCTCTCCTTGTACTCGCTCTCTCTCTCTCTCTCTGACAAATAAATAAAGTCTTTTAAAAAAACTAATATACAACCATGCATCTTTTCTCAACCTCTTGTGGGTAGCTAGACATCAGCCACAGTGGGAGGATTTATGCCATGGAAATTAGCAAATACTAAAAATCAGCTTTGGGTTTCTGTTTGTTTTTCTTGCTTTCTGGGGAGTCCACTGTGAACCATTTGCCAGCATACCATTTGTATAGAGGTGTTCTTCTTATACGTCAGGATGCCAGGGCTTCCAGGTTCTACTTAACATTCCCTGGGACACAATGAACAAATGACTTCCCTCTCAGTGCTGTTTCCCCATCCCACCCCCTTTCACTTTTCTGTACATCTTTTTGTAGGTCTGGAATACTTCATAAGACAGATGAAAACAAAAGAAGTATTTCACCATTTCCGATTTTTTAAGATGTCAAACATTCTGCAGTGGAAAGGATTACAACAATATAGAATGGCGTGTCATGGATGAGCTGTAATTATATAATTATGGAATATGTTGTTTCATAATCTATGATTCTATATGTAATGTGGCCTCTTTATTATTATCAGTCCACAGGTGTTGCCTTCCCTACCTGAAGCCCTTGATGGGGCACTGCCTACAGATAGAGCATTTGGTCTGATGCTTCACTTGCTCAGCAATGGTGACCCGATGCAGAACAGCCAGCCACACCATGGATTGGGGCTCCAAGTTGACCCACTCTAGGAACTGTGAAGCTTCAATGACTGGCTTCCCAGTGCTCTAGGGAAACAAGAAACCCAATGACAATGACTGAGGCCCTTGTCCCCACAATGGCAGCCCACAGAGGGGCAGGAGAACCAGCAAGACCTGGGTTAGCCCATGGCCTTTTCTACAGAGGTGTCCACCTTCTGCCTTGTCCTAGTTGAGCTAGCAAGCCCCCCAGAAGCAGGACTCTGACCTTAAAAGTCCAGAGAACCCTCTTCTTTGTTGTTCCATCTGAACAAACTCCTTTACATTTGAGTAGTTCATCTCATATCAGAAGCCTCGCTCTTAGTTCTCCCTCCCTACTTTCCACCCTCCCTCTCATCAACCCTCCCCAGTTCCATACTCACAAAACGGAAGCAACTACGGACACTGGGCTCCACATTGCTGCCCCCAAAGGCTGCCACTTCCCCCAGCTGACGGGGCACCTGAATGGCCTCATAGAGCAGGACACCGAGGTGGCGCTGGTCACACTGGCTGCCTGAGTTGGCTACTTGGCTGAAGAGGTCTGTTGGCCGTACCGTAAGTCATGGCCAACCCCGAAGCAGGAATGGCAAGAGAATGGTGTAAGGAGAAGGAGCAGAAAAGAAAGACAGGAAAAGAGCACATTGACTTAGCTAATGACTTTCAAAACTGGAATACTTAAAGGTCCCTCCCTGACCTCCTAGAAGACCCATGAGTTCTAAAATGAGCATTCTCTGAGTTCAGAGAGAAAAGGAGAGACAGATGCAGAGAGAGAGAGAGAGAACATCATAAACAGAGGGAGAGATATAGACAGAGAGCAGGGTGCATTTGAGACCTATGCCAGATACAGATATGACACTGCTGGGAAAACAGATTCTCAAGAAGCAAGATGGAGGGGTGTGGGACTTAAGGGTGCCTGAACATGAGTCCCCTCCTGTTTGTGTAGCTCATGGAGCCTGACACTGCAGTAAGCTCTCAATTCTCCACACAAATGGAAAGAAACACTGGCATGAATAATCCCCAAAGAGGAGATGATCATCTAAGAATTACCTCTAAGTGATTGTGGAATAGACTATGGTATTTATATTTGAATATGGGCTATATCTGCCCTGTGAGAACTACTCCCGCCCGATCCCAACCTTAGAAAAGCTCCTTCAAAGGTTCTTGTCTGTCTCATACATGATGTATGGCTTAGAAAATACTCTGAAGTAGAAGGCAGATAGCCTGAGTTTTAGTTCTGGATCCATGACTGACTAGCTTGGAGGACCTTGAGTAAGTCAGAAACCTCTCTCTGCTGCAGTTCCCTTGCTTGTAAATCCAGGAGAAATAATCACTGTCCAGTCTTTCTCAGAGGAATGTTGGGAGAAATCAATAATGTCATTGCTATGAATTTGCTTTGCTTTGTCTCCTTCCCTGCAAAGCTTTCCCAGACCCCTGTCATCTCTCTTCTGTGATCTGATATAGCACATACCCTTTGCCACTCAGATTATTCTAATTAGCCCTTTCGATAATGCTTTCTGTGGACTTCCATCTCCTCCTCTGGACTGTCAACAACTTGAGGCAAGGATCATGTCTAATAGAACCTTGTGCTTACCGCACTTAGTACAGAAAAGCACAAAATGCTGTAGTGAAGACGGGGGATAGAGGGGAAGAAGAAAAGTACTAGAAACCAAAGAGGTTACAAACTGCAGACACATATACTATTTACCTCCCAATAATAATCCTGATGGGGATTAGCGTGCCCACCCATGAAATCACATGGGAAGTCTCCAGTAGAATGTGTGACAATTGACCTTCAGACTGGGAGAGGGCTAAGCCCAATAGGCCACAAGGGAAGGGCACCAGAAAGTCGGGCTCTTGGATACCCCAGTATGCCCACTCAGAACTTGGTCAAGTAATTACATTGGATCAGATGAAGCCAACCCCCTTGGAGTGACACTGGAAGTAACAGCAGGCCTTATACCCATCTTAACCTTCAGCTGTCATGCATTCTTTGCAATAGCCTGGACCACCATTATAATGTAGCCTGAGTCATGTTCTGCTGAGTCCTAAGACCTACCTTCTGCTTATTTCCACCCTTCCTCCAGCCACTACACCTCTCCCTCTGCCCCACTCCACTCCAGACTGTGGAGGTATACTCACACTGTAATTTTTCCTTCACTTCCGTGCCACACAGGCATGCAATGCCAGTCTTGAAAGACAATGCCCGCATCTTTCCACTGCGACCACTAGGTTAAAGAGAAGAGACTGAGAACACGAATACACAGAACAAGTTAATGTCTTGGCATTAATTTCCCTCACAGAGCTGATCCCACTAGGGCTCTGTGCCAACCATGTCCCACGCTGAGCTAAGTCCAAGTCCACTGTGGGAACAACCCCTTCTCACCATGCCCACCTCCAATGGTCCCATTGGATTCCATCTTGGAGGCTTCCAGGGATAGCAGCCCTTACCTATCAAAAACATTGAGGAGCCAGTTGAGGCTCATGTCCACACAGAGTGGCACGTTGACCAGGATGCCTCTTTCCTCCTCTAGCCGTTCATATAAGGCTGTGAGGCAGTGAATGACCTCTACCACGTCCATGACATGCTCACTGGCCTGCAGATCATGCTCATTGAAAATCTCCAGGGCTGTGGTTAAAGTTACCAGGTCCACTGGGGAGGAAAAGAAATGGGGAAAGGATAGCCAAGAGCAGAACTTCCAAGTCTAATCAAGAAGTTAACACACCAGCATCACCAAATTTGACTCGATCTCCAGACCCACCATTTGTAAGTAGATACAAGATTGCCCTTCACCGAGACCCTTATCCCAAAGAGGGGGATGGCAGCAAAAGGCTCCCTAAATTAACCCAAAATGTGTATATACTCCTATGTTCTTTGACATCAGTTTCAAATAGAATTCATGTTTTTTTCCCCATGATCCTTTAGTCTTTCAAAGTTAAATTTTTAAAATTTTGTATTTTTCTTATTCTATTTTTAAAATTTTTCCTCTTTCCTATTTTAATGTTTTTAACTATTTTATCGTATCAATGCATTTTTAAAATCTTTTAAAATTTTCATTGTTGTAGTCATATTTTATCCCTTCATTGTATTTAACCTTATTTTTTGTATACATATAGTTTTTTTTTTCCTTTAAAATTTTGGGATACAATTTCTTCTAATCAAAATATACCCTAAATCTAGCACATGGCTTTGTTCTAGTCACCAGCCTGACATCAGTTTCAAGAAGATGGTAGGATGTGAGGAAATTCACCTCCTTTGCTATATTAACTCCTAAGGGGCCAAATCCCATTTTAAGTTTCTCTGCCTTCACACACATTTCACTAGCAAATAGGTTTGTCTGTGAACCTTGTTCTGAGGATCGAGATACCAGTTATGAAGGCTCAGGTATGCCCGGGTAAATAGACTTTCTCATTACCCCCAAAGCTGGAATCAGCCTAGCCAGACATGCCTGGGCTAGGAATATTGAACGGATTGTGTCCCTGGGAAAGGCCAGAGAGCACATTTTATCTACAACCACGTTTCCCAGTAATGACTGGCACTTGCTTCAATAGCTCCGCCATGTTCAGTAACTCCAAGAGGGCAAGATGGCTCCAAAGCTTGGGCTGGGATACTTTCTGTCACAAAACAGTTGCTTGACTCTCCATGTTGGGCACAGAAAGGACAAGGATGATGATGATCATGGATTACTTTGGAAACAAGTCTGGGGTCTGGGGACAATGGAAGGTGCCTGGAAAAAGCAGGTACCCACAGCCAGCATCTCTCAGCCTTTGGAGAATTCCCACCAAGTCAGTCAGCACCCTGGGGCTGAGACGGGATAAAACTGGAAAACAGCCAAACAGATGAGGAAGAGTGGGAGTGGGGTGAAGGGCACGGAGATGTGCAATGGGAAACTTACAACGCAGTGCTTTCTGGACTCTACGTAGCTTCATGGCAGTGCGGTAAGCTGAGAATTTAATGTTGTTCAGATCGGCTGCAAAGAATGGAAAGAGCCACACTCAGATCAAGGAAATGCAAATTAAAACCACAACAAGATACCAAATCACACCCACCAGCTTGGCACAAAATAAAAGTCTAATAATAGCAGGTGTCAAAAAAGACATGGATAAATGAGTAAGGCTGGTGGAAGCATAAACTGATACAATCACCTCAGAAAACAACTTGGCATTACATAGTAAAATTGAACATTCATGTAGCCTACAGCCCAGCTGGCTGTGTATCCTAGAGCAGTGATTTTCAAACATTTATTGACCAAGATGCATGGTAAGACATGCATTCATTGGACATCATGGTCCAATATTACACCCATGTGTGCATGTATAAATAACTGAATCAAACATTTCAGGAAGCAATATCTTGCTCGATTTGATAGAGTAAAAACATAACAAATTACTAGTAAATATGACTCTTGCTAAGGATCTGTTGGGCTTTCAAATTTCCTAGTCTATTTACAATGCACTGAAATGCTGTTAGACCTATAGACTGAAAAACATGCACAGAACGTGTGTACAAGAGCTCCTTAGCAGCACTGTCCTTAATGAGTTGCAAATGATAAACAACTCAAAAGTCTATCAACAGTAGACTGGATGAAGAAACTGTGGTGTATACATATAATGGAACACTCTACAGCAGGGAGAATGAATGAACCATATTCACATGCATCAACACGGATAATATCTGCAACCTAATGGTGACTCTCTCTTAATAGCCAACACTAAGGTGCACGAAAGTCACACTAATCATAGTCTGGACAGTGTCTTTCAAAGCAGATCTGATTCACATCTCTGAGCAAAATTCCCTAATGTGATAGTAAAATGGTCCAGGAGGAATGTAGAGCCTCCAGTTGAAGGGGGCTACAGAGGGGAAAGGAAGGAAGGCTGCTGGAGAAATGAAAAGGCACTCACTTCCACCCCCGCCTGCTTGCTGAATGGAATTCCCTTCTGTTCTTATAGGGAAATGGCAGCTGTATAGATCTCCACCCTACACAGGAACCCCGAATTCTTACCCAGGGTTTGGTATAACTCCGTCATCTTGGGATGGTCCCAGCAAGTGGTCTGAGCTTGGTGGCTACAAACAGAGGCATCAATAATACCAGGGTCCAAGCCACCCCCCACAACCCCCCCCCCACATGTGTGTGTCACTTGGTGATAGGTTAAATGCAAGGAGCTGCCGGATCCCAGGGTGACCCATGATGATCCCAAAGCACAAGTATTCACCTTTAGCCAGGTAGAATCTTGAGCTCTTGAGATGAGTAGGAGGAAAACCCGGACAGGATGGAGGAATCCCAACAGATAAGGAGGGATAGGGAGAAAAAAAGACAGGCAAGGGAGGGGTTGTGGGCAGGTGAATGACCCACTTCTAATTCAGATGGTCACTCACTTGATGTAGTAGGGAACTTTATTGGGTGAAATTGCTCTTTCCCAGGGAACCTGCACAGAGGCTGGTAGAAGAGAAGAGAAAGAGAGAAAGAAGTTGGCCGCTTATGCTCTTTAGATCCCCAGGGACTCCCCTGCACTCTCCTCCTGAGTGGGTGGTAAAGCCCAAAAGGGGAGGCCTGACGCCCTGCCAGCTCTTAACAGCCCCTGAAGGTGCAGCAAAAACTGATGAACGCACTCTCTCCCTGATGTTAGGCCAAGGAAAGAAGAAATTGTCACCGACACCCTCATGTTTCAGAGAGGCGGCAAGGGCCTGAACAGGAATACCCGGCCTCAGCCACCCTGACGATCTCTTCCCTGAGAAGCCTGCAATTTCTACCCATTCTGTGCTGCTGTGGATACTAAGTGGACCCTCAAAGCCCTTGACCTCTTTCACGAGGTCAAGCTTCTTGGTACTGCGGTGCAATGGGGAATGCTACTGCCCGTTTCCCTCTGGCGAAGAATTCTGGAAAAGGATGCCTTTCTCTGCTCCATGGCTGTATCTTCCAGATGGAAGGAGGGTTTCGTGACCTGGCCAACCTCCTCACTACAGTTTCCCTTTGTATAAGAGCCCACTGGAGGTAGAGCTGCATGCCAGTGATTATAAGAGCAAGAGTTCTAACCGCCATTCATATTTATTGAGTTCCCACTATGAGCCAGAGACTGTGCTAAGTGCTTTGCGCGCATAGCTGATTTTCATATCTGTATATTCTCACCATCTCCACTGCTGCCATCTGACCTGGGTCACCATAATCCCTCACCTGGATGATTATCATATGCTTCCTAACAGGTCTTCCTGCTCCCGCTTTTGCCCCCCAACACCCTGACTGTCGGATCATGTCATCTTTCTGCCCAAACCCCTCCAAAGTCTCCCAATGCCATTTCGAGTATAATTCCAAGGTCTGACCATGCCCTACAAGGGTACTCTGTGCCCTGGTCTCCTGCTACCCTTCTGATCTCCCACTTCCTCCTCTCTGTAATACTTCTACACCAGCCTTCCTCCTGTTCCTCAGGCATGTCCCTGCCTTAAGGTCCTAGAAGTTGCTATTCCCTCTGCCTGGTGTGCTCTTCCCTCCCTCAGATATCCACGGGGCTCATGCCCTTGTGTCCCTGAGGTTTCTACTCAATTGTGCTACTCTCAGTGATATCTTTCTGGACTATCCTATTTGAATTTGCAATGCCTCCCTCATCGAGTACAGCACTGCCTTTTCATGCTTTCTCTGCTTTACTTTCTTCCACAGCACTTGTCACCAGCACTTGTCAACAAGTAAGTGCAATATATATATACTGCACTTACTTGTTTACATTTCGGCTTTCCTTACTAGTGGATAAGCTCTACAAGTCTAAAGACTTGTGTCTGTTTCGTTCACTGAGGTAGCACCAATGCCTGAAACACTATGAGGGCCCACATTAGGTCTTCAATAAATGTTGAAAAAATGAAGGTATTTAACTTCCATAACCCTATGAGTTACGTAATATTTTGTCCTCTTTTTACATATCAGGAAAATTGATGGTCAGAAAGGTTAAAATGTTTGTTTTTTTCAAGCTTGCCCAGCTATTAAGTCAAGGAGCAGTGACTTGGACTTGGCCTCTCTGACCTAAGAGCCTGTCTTTTCAACCGCTCTACTAGGCTGCTTTATCCTTATAGCTTCTTGGATGCCAGGATATCCTGGGCTCCTACCAGGCCCTGAAGGGATGAGAGTAGACTCTCTTGGAAGGTAGCTGAGGTTCTGCTAAGTGAAGTCTAGTTTGTCTCACGTACAGGAGAGGAAGTGCTGTGACCCAGGCCCAAAGTCCCGGTGGGCATCCTGGAGCTGTTTAAGCCTCTCACCAATTGACACCTATGGAAAGAGGCAGAGAGTAAGTGAGTTCATTCCAGAGATTTAGTGTAGGATTTCCAGGCACCTCTGGAAATCTTTGTGAAGTCCTTTACAGGCTAGCTCCTCCCATGGTCACTATCTTCTGGCCCTTCCACATCACTCCCAAGGGTCAGAGAAGAGCATCCTTAATTCCAGGCCATAGTCACTCCTCATCTGCCCCTGTCCACCTGAATGCCTGCATTTAGACAGGCCCCTCTCAGATCTTCATTTCAATTACTCCCTGCAGCTTAGAGGTTGAGAAGTCTGTTCCCTGGCCCGAAACTCTCTACAATTCTTTTCCCATGTAGGTCCCACTTTAATGCCCTTTCACTTTCTTTTGGCCTGAAGAATATTTCCCCCAAACCTAGTTACATCAAAGCTCTTCCCTATGGCTCACTCCAGGCTTCTCTTCTACCTGTAGTTGTTTCCAGCGGACATTGATCTGCTCCAGGGCTCGGGAATTCTCCATTGACAAGTGTACATCAGAAATGGCAAGTTGGTGGGCCAGATCATTCACCAATTTCACTCCATCTTTCATGGGGGAGAATTCTTCTTTGAACAGCTATAGAACCAGAACCCAAGTCCCACAGCAATCAGAGAGTGGGAAAGAGGAACCATTAGTCATTCACCACAAGTCCTCCCTCTTCACCCACAAATTTTTGTTTCAACAGCACGACCCAGGTGCTTGCTATTAGGCCATTTGGACTCAGGTGTGGGCGGCCACTGTCCTTATCCTCTTCCTTTCCAACTCTCAGAAAACAGCAGGGAAAGAGAAGACAGTGGAAGGACAGAGGAGAGACTCCAGCTAAACCAGCCCCCAAATCCAGCACATAAACTGGGAAAGATTCAGTTGCAGTCTGGTCCACCTTTCTGTAGGTGAAGTGAAGCTTCAGTAGCAGGGACTGGGAGGAGTGTTAGGTCTCAGGGTGGACCATAGTCAGGCTACAGGCCTGCATACCTTAAGAGCCTGAATGTGCTCAGGGAGTGAATCAATGAAGAGATCCCCAATGGGCTCCCATGTGGCTCGGACTCCCTCAGCCTGTGTCAGAGTATTGCTTAATTCCTCCATTGCTCCTTGGATCTCCAACAGCTGCTCCAGAGTGCGCTCAATGTGGCGGTGCTGGTCTACACAGCGGGCTGTCAGCTTCTCCCATAGTTCACTGGCTACTGTTGCTTGCTTCCACACAAAGCGGCTAAGGTTCTGAATCCGTTGTCTGGGAGAGGTATCTGTAAGAGCAAGGAGGAAGCCGGGTCAGGCCAACCTGGCAGGGGCAGCCCAGGGAAAGACAGAGACAAAGATAGACCTTTGTAAAATGTGTGTGTTTATGCGTGTGTGTGTGTGTGTGTGTGTGTGTGTATACTTAGCACTGCGTGATTTATCACATGTGTTGATTCATGGATCCCCCACCACAGTCAAGAGACCATGTTGTTACTTTCCCCCTACTATGAGGATTTCCTCATATTCTCAGAAAACGGGCAAGGTAGATTATGAGTAAAATATTTTAAGAGGTGCAGCGAGGCAAATCATCCAGAGTTCTATTCACATGACTCTAGAACGTTATTTTGTGTTAGTGTCTGCTGCCCACTTCCATCCAAACCAGTGAGGCATTTTATGCCCAGGAGAGGTTAGCATAACTCGCCCAGCTTTTCCATCTAGGCATCTAAATTGGAGGCTTCTTCCTCCCTCAGATTTCCCCTCAGGAGGATATTTAGACCCCCAAAACTCCAGGCTTGTCCTATCTGAGGCCCCCTGGTCAGTAAATTGACTACTAGCCTCCTATTGAGGGGCTGGAAGTAAACAGAGCTAGTCAAAGCTTTAACAAAGGACTCAGTTAAAAAAGGGCTCTTCCAGGCCATTCATAGCCAGTATTGAGAAGCTGAGGACTCTTCCTGGAGAAGAGGGCCTGCTGGGCTACCACTCATACCCAATCACCATGAATCTCCCACTGCTACCTTAATTAAACCTAGACCTAGAGTGGCCTACTCTACCGAGGAAAGGGACCAGAAGGCACAATAATTTTTTTCCTGAAGTGTCATCACCTAACTTTTTAGATTTTAGAAAGATTTTTTTATTGTTAGCACATCACCTCATGTCTATGTTGGAATGAAGCAGTACGTTTTTGAAGGACATACTACTACTACTTTCATTCACTAAGTCAGCTCAATGGGTTCGAGTCCTTTGTGTTTTTTTCCTTTTTATGTCTCATTAGAAGGCCATAGATGATGCTCCACAGAGCCACATACAGCTTTGGGCCACACATTGGTCTCTCCCACTCCAGCTTCTGTTCTCTTTGCTTTTTCCTGCAATGTGAATCTTGCTCCTTCCCAACTTTGGACCCCTAAGAGAAAATTATCCTCCTAGATAACAGCTGAGAAAATGAGTTTGGGGAAGGCAGGAGGGTGTTTAGAAGTTCATTGCTAAGAAGGCAAAAGAGGGGAAGACCACCCACCTTTGCTCTCAGAACGAGGATCCTCTAATTCCTCAAATGGGTGCTGGGACAGGAAGGCCTGAGCTGACTCCAGCACAGAGTAGATATAGGGGCCCCGAGACTTGACATCTTCCATAAAGGCCTATGAAGTTTAGCAACATGGTCAACAGGGAAGTAAAATTTTTCCATTGCTTTAAATTCCATTCTGTAATTGATGACCTTTCTTCTCTTCAGTGCAACTTGATCCTTTAGCATTATCATGTATCTTCGGGCTACCCAGACAGAAAGAGGTGCAGTCCTCCGTGTAGGCAGAAAATGACTCTGACACTGAGAGGTCTCTTTAGAATGACATGGGTCTGTATATGCCGCAAGGTAGAGAGAAATATGGAGATTTGGGGTTGGGAATCTTGGTTCTCTGGAAGACCCAGAAAGTTCCCGATGAGGGGCTTAGAGAAATCAAAACCAGATATGTAGGATTTACATTATAATTTTAATTAATTTTTTGGTTGAAATATAGAGAAGAGTATACAAATCAAAAGTGGACAGCTTGAGGAATTTCCATAAAGTGATTCTATATCTGAAATCAGTACTGAACTCCGTCAAGAACAGAACTCCATCAGCATCCTAGAAGGCACATTTCGGTGGCCCCTTCTGGTCACTATCTCATTCTTCCCCTTTAGGTAACCATTGTCCTGACTTGTAATACCACTGATTAGTTTTGCTCATTTTGAACTTTATGTAAATGGTATTATACAGTATGTACTCTTTTTGTATCTGGCTTTTTCTCACTAAACATACTGCTTTTAAGAGTCATCCATGCTGTGCCATGGGGTTAAAGTTTATTTTCTTGCTGTACTGTATTCCATTCTGCATCCACCTTTCAAATTGAGATAAATTGACATGTATGATTATATAAATTTAAGGTATACAACATATTGATTTGATACATTTATATTGCAGTGTGATTGCCATTGTCACCTTAGCTACACCTCTGCTCTATCACATAAGTATTTCTTCTAGTGCATCCTGTATTCATTTTTAAGAAATAACTGTTGGGGTGCCTGGGTGGCTCAGTGGGTTAAGCCTCTGCCTTCAGCTCAGGTCATGATCTCAGGGTCCTGGGATTGAGGCCCATATTGTGCTCTCCTCGCAGCAGGGAGCCTGCTTACCCCTTTCTCTCTGCCTACTTGTGTTCTCTCTCTCTGTCAAATAAGTAAACAAAATCTTCAAAAAAAGAAAAAGGAAGAAATATTGCTAGTTTCTGATTACAATAGGTAATATATGTCACCAAAATCTTAGAAATTTCAGAAAAGTATGAAGAAGAAAATTAGAAAGAACTCTAATTTCATCACCTAGCCTTAACCATTGTGAATTTTTTATATAGTTCCTTCTTATGTTTTTGTATGTGTGTATACATGCACACACATCTATATAAATTTTTGTACAATTGAGATCCACCTTTATATAGCTTCGTATCCTATGTTTTTTTTTCACTTAACATTGTATTATGTTCATTTTCCCATGTGCCCACTAAAAATCGGGCAGGATTTGAAAGAAGGCCAATTTCTGATGAAAGGGCTGGGGAGAAAAGGTTTGATTTACTCTGGTAGAGTCCAAAACAGTAAACTGGATCCAGCCTCTTGTTACTTCAGGTGTCTAAGCACAGGCTAGGGGCCCATTTGTCAGAATCCTGCAAAAAATATCCCTTCCCAGCTGAAAGGCTAGACACCACAGCCTCCATAACTCAAACCTACCGCATGTGTCTCCTTCTCCTGTTGCACCAGGGCCACATCCCCTTGCAAGGGCAGCTGAGCTGACAATTCCTCATCTTTTTGGCTGAGCCAGTCGATAATCTCTTGGAGAGGGAGCTGAAGCTTTCCACTGTGGTCCGAGAAGGCCTCAAGGCGAGCACTATACACAAGGCATAAGACCAGTGATTTTTAATCTTTTTTTTTAAATGGCAAAACACTTTTCCCAAATGTTTATGTGGAGCTTTAATACATAAAACAGATTAAAGAGGAGCTGCTCTGGTTGAAGTGGGAGGAGGCCCAGAGTCCTCCCTTCTCCTCACCCACAGAAGTTCCCAAGGCACCTTCACATGGGAGTACAGTACTAAAAACCAGTGGGGAGGTCCATGGGTGGGGAGCATCAGTGCGGACGTCAGTTAATTCAGTTGTGTGCCCAGCATCAGGCTGGGGAGGAAACTGAGCAAAGGCATTAGTGGGGACAGCTGTCTGGTTGCTGTCTTGCTCTGGAGGAACTCAAATCATGCTAAATTACTCATCAACAGAGGCTTCTCAGACCCTAACCTCTGAGTAGAAAAGGATATAGTAAGTAGAAAGGTTTAGTCAGGCAACTGAATGTGGGCACTCGCATGTATGAGGACGCACACAAATTTATGCAACCCAAGGGTTCTAAAAGATGACAGCACCATAGGCTAGAGAGTTGACACATGGAAGGAGAAAAATGCGCACACTATAATCATCTCAGTATGCCTCCCTCCCCAAATGAAACTTGAGTTGAGGACCAAGTGGTAGGAGGCTGGAGGCCAGCCTAGGTACAGCCATCAAGCTCATTCCCCTTATCTGACAATAATAACTATTCATTGCCTCCTTACCACTTGGGCTAAGGCCTTACCTAAATGATCGCTTCCACTAATTCTCAGAGAAGCAACCTTGCAAAGTAAGTAACCTCCCGTTGCCTAGGAAGGTTAAGTAATTTGCCCAAGGTCACACAGTTAAATCATAAGTAGAGCTATGATTTGAACTCAGATTCATTTACCCCAGAGCCTGCATTCTTTCAGCTTCTCTATGCTGCCTCATTCCAAAGCCTAACAACAGGCAGGAGTTTGGGTTTTGATAATAGGGAGTGGAGAGGAAATGTGTGGGGGTAAGTTACGTAGAGGGGTAAAGAAAAGAGGAACAACCAATATAGGAATGGCTTTCATGCTCTTACTGATTTGCCTGATTTGCCCTGGTCTGGGGAGGAATAGATGGGCTGATAACCAATGGATGGGAGTAGAAGGTATAAAAGGACTGGGAAGAGAGCAGATAAGATCTACCAAGCTGGACAGCAAACACGAGATGAAGAGGGAGTAATCATATCATTCATTTATACATCAGTGCTTTTAAGTCCAGAAAGCATTTTTGTATCTTATAAGAATCCTCACAACAGGGGTGCCTGGGTGGCTCAGTGGATTAAAGCCTCTGCCTTCGGCTCAGGTCATGATCCCAGGATTCTGGGATTGAGCCATGCATTGGGCTCTCTGCCTAGCAGGGAGCCTGCTTCCCCCTCTCTCTGCTTGCCTGCCTACTGGTGATCTCTGTCTGTCTTTAAAAAAAAAAAAAAAAAGAAAGAATCCTTACAACAACACTGTGAGGTAGTTAGGACAGTTCCTTCACTCATTTATTTTTCTTAAAAAATAAAATAAAAGTGAAATCCCCATAACCCAAACCATGTATCCAAGGTGACAGAGCTACTTAAAACTGAGGCTCGAATCCAAGTCTCCTGACTTCTGACCCAGGGTCCTTTCCAAAGACCAGAGAAGGAAAAGAAGTGGGTGATGAGGCTGACGAGAGGGGGACACACAGGCTGAGAAGAGAACGGTAAGTTGCAGCAGCAGTAAAAGTAGCCCAACACTGTCCCAGCCAATTGCCTTAGTCTCCTCTTTCTAGGGGCCAGGCCTTACCGGAGGTTGTGAGACTTCTTTTTTATTTCATTCCAACACAGATTCATGGCTGGTGGTTCTAGAGATCCAGCGGCACCAACAGACCCGTTGAAGAGCTTTGGGCTTAGGCAGGAAACCCCAGCACCATCCTGAGGAGGCGCAGGGGTGGTAGCAGCAGCTCTAACCTGGACAGAAACACAGACATTCTGTGATCCCCGGAGTGTGCCACACCCTGGTCTGCACCAAGCCAAGGATGGGACAAATGTGAATAAGGGGAGAGAACGGCTTGTCCCAGGGTGTGTTTGGGGGGGCGGGGGGCAGGGTGAGATAAAGGAAGCCTCCGTGGCTCTGCTCTTCGCAAGGTCCTCTCTTGGCACAGGTTAGTCACTTTGAACTGCTGACTACTATCATTATTACTCTTATTACTGTAAATTCTGCCAAGACTACTTACTGCCTGGATGGGATTCTGGAAGTACTTGCTTTAGACAAGAGCTGCTCAGAATTGCCCAATCATTGGCAACCACAGCATTCAGGGTAAGCCATAGGCTCATGCTTCAGTGTCCCACAGTTTAGCTAACCTTCCAGAAAAGAAAGCTGAGGGGCTGCCTCAGAGATTCAGGGAGAGAGAATAGATCAGCCAGAGAGAGCCATTGATAACAGATGTCCTACTTTGCAAATGAATCTAGGTTTTGGTGTCCCCTCTCCCTCTTCCCCCACCTGCATTTTCTACCAGTCAGAAAGCCTAGAAATCATCCTAAAGAGAACTGTTCATCTACAATGGGAAAGAGCTAAAGCCACATTTTTGATCCTGATCTCCAAAGGACCCTGACCAGAGTCAGCAGGTAAGGGGACCAGCCGTGAAGCCTGCCGAAGGCTCGCCCTTGAGCCCTCAAGCTCAGAGCCCATCATTTGCTCGCCCTGAAGGGTCTTAAAAAGTTTGGGGAAATGAGGTTGTGTCAAATGGCCCTTAAGAACTTAGCTACCTCTAGCACAGTGCCAGGACTGCCCAGCCAGGGGCAGAGGGAGGTAGAGGGAAGGAGAGTATGGAGGAGGAAATCTCAGCCTGTGCCACTCAATCCCAGCCTGGGGAAACCCACCTGCCCGCCCGCCTATCTACCTGCTTGCCTTCTGTAGAAAGAACATGGTTCCGATGAGGCCTGAGATTTTCTAGTCTCCCTTTCCCCCCAAATGGTAGTGTCTTCCCACACAAGACTCTCCAGGCAATCTAGGAAACCAATCACCCCATTAAAACCCCAGCTCACAGCCACATACTGAAAGGGAAGTGAGGGAGCAATGCAGCTCAAGGGCAAAGTTCTGAATTTAGTCCCCCTGTGTCCCCATGAGCTGACCCTACCTGTGCTGCCTGAAGACTTGGTTGCAGGACTCGGCAGCTCCATGATTATCCCTCAGCTTGCAGAATCAGTGCCTGGTGAGCCGCAGGCAGAGTCTGACAGGCTCTAAGCAGGCTCCCTCAGGGGAGGCCTGCAGAGCTGAGCCAGGTCAGGAGGCGGGAGCTATCACCCTGTTTGTTTACTGACCCCCCAGGAATCTGGAGGGGGCGGCTATGTCAGGGCTCAGCGGGTGAATCAGAGCTTTGTCCCTGGGGAATTTCAGCTCACTCCCGCCTGGGCCCGCCACACCGGGGCCAGGAGGGCCCTCCCAGGCTGGCAAAGACAGCGGGAGTGGGACTGGGCATTCCATGGTGCTGAGGAGGGGCGTAAAGAGGGGAGTTTCTCTTGATCTGTTTTCCCTTTCCACAGCAGCATGAAGGGACTCACTGCCTACAGCCCCTGCCTCCCACCTCCCCATTCCCCACACCCATCCCTTCCCCCCCCCCCCCCCCCCCCCCCCCCCCCCCCCGCCAGAGAGAGGAAAGGATCAGACCACTTTGGTGACAAACCTCTGGTAAGCTACTTCCCCAAAGCCTAGCAGGAGGATGGGCTTGTCTTTAAGGAAGTGTGCCCAGAGGCAGCGAGGAATGGGTGTGGCACACCTGGGGACAGAGCCAAGGGAAGTCAGGATCAGGAATTTGGACAGCAGAAGATTCATCCAAGCCCACTGCGGAAACAAGGGGGTGCTCTGCCCTGCCTTTGGGAGGTAGAGGGGAATGGAGGGATAGTCATTTTCCACCTCCCCAGATTCTCACTGCACTTTAAGGCTAGGGGGAAATAGATGGGTCTTGGGGCCTCCCCTTGGACCTCTGCTGGGGAGGGAGAGGGAAAAATGGAACCCAGCAGCTCTGTGCAGGGATCCAGTGCGAGGGAGGCCCCTGTGCCCTGCTTGTACTGCCCTGGGCCACTGGCCTCAGGGGCAGGGCCCCTTCTGGAAGTGGCCCCTCTTCTCTTTCTCCAGCAGACTTGCCTGGGGGAAAGGTTAACATTCCCGAGCTAGGCCCCCACCACTCAGCACTGAGGGAAAACACTTTGCTTTTACCAAAAAGGGTTCTGTTCCCATCCTCATTTATCTCCCACAGAGTCTTCTGGGCTTTCCACAGTTCCACATTGTTTCCATGCTGAGGCCCACCTACAGGAATAGTTGGAGCAGCTGCCTGACCCTTCCTGAGGGTCCAGGGTGGAGCCATTCTGGGTGGAACCGGGATGGCAGGGGATGGCAGGCCAAGAGCAGGGAGGGGCTCTAGTTCTGGGTCACAGCTCTGTTGATGCTGGGATAACCGGGCTCAAGCCAGTCTCACTGAGTCCCCTAGATGGGGAATGCCCCCAGAGCTCAAAATGGCTCCTCGTGACCCAGCTACAACCAAGTGTTCCTGTTTCTGAGAGAAGTTCCCATGATGAACGGGGCTCCACCCATGTTAGGCTTCCATTCCCTTCAGATTTCTTCATTTCCCAAATCCCCATTTGGCCCCCCCTACTATATCTCATCACCTTGTTCTCCCTTCCTTGTTCCCCCTTATATTCACAAGTCCCTCTAGTAGAGCCAGGCACACAATAGGCAAATAAGAAATGACATTTTTCGTTCCCTACCACTGGCCTTCTACTTCTGGCTTTTGTGGCCAAGATGTTTGCTTCTCACTGCAATCCCCAAAGGGCTCTCTCCTAATCTCTTGAAACTTTAAGACAAAGTCAGAGCCATTGGGAAGGAAAAGAAGAAACTGGACAGTGGTAGAGGAGAGGGGTTGGTCTCAGCTTTCTCAATTACAAAATGAAGCCCTCAGGTCCCTCTGCCGAGGTGGTGAATCTTGGAGGGGGGGGCATGATGTGCAGGGCAAGCATTTTGGAAGGGCCCAGTCTTCTCAATCCCTTGACCCTATGTCAGTCCCGCTCTGGGGAAGGGGTAGGTACACTGGGAGATGCTAAGTTGACACTGGCTTGAGAATATGTTAGAGGTGGCAATTTCTCTCTGGTTAAATGTGGGGGCATGGCTCAAGAAGACCTGGCTGTTATGTCTTTCCAAAATTTTCCTTCATGGTTCTCGGCAAAATGGACTCCTCAGCATCCATATTCTCTATCCCTAAGACCATTCTCCTTCCCTTCTTCCTCCCTGTATACTCTGCTGCTGTCTGCACCCTCAATAGTGACTCAGCATTACAGTCCATCTGTGAGATACTAGGAGACATAGTACTTTTTCACACCCTCATGGCCTCTCAACCCCAAAGCACAGTAGGACAAGCCAAAATATGTTTATGCTTCCCCCTTGCCCAGTTAACTTCCCATGGACCTTCCTCATTGTCAGGAAAGGGGGCTATTTTCTTGGGATTACTGCCTCTCATACATCCTCTGCCCACCCACCAACATACATAGGCAGGAACACACAGCACCACCCTTTCACTCCTAGGCAGAAGAGAGGAAAGGAGAGACAGGTATGAAGGTCAAGAGACTGTTAGCGGGGCTGAGCCAGGAACTGTAAGACTAAAGACTTGAGAGGAAGAGCCAACTGAAGAAAAGAGAATATTTTGTAGGTGCAGAATGTAAAGTATGCCATAAAGAAGCTAAGGTAAAGAAAGGTCCTGCCTTGTCCTAGGTCACACTCTGAAGGGTCACTCTTCTGGGACCTCCCTTGGGAGGTTAACATGGAACCAGTCCCCCTCAGTCATGGGGGCCCAGCCCAGCCCAACACATTTCCTTGCCCTGTGCCCCTATAAAAGACTTTATGTGTGACAAGGGATGAGCCAGAAGGAGGTCCCTTGCCCACCCCTGGGTTTCAGGTATATAGAGAGTGCCCTAGAGCCTTAGGAAGCATGGACACCCACAAGAACACACACAGATCCTGTGTCCACCCTTTCTCCGCAGGACTTTGTCTTGCTATCAGCCTCTTACCTGAGGCTGGGGGCAGGTGCTTCGGAGGCTGCTGTTGTGATGGAACTGGTCAGCTGCTCGCCATTCATGACATCGTGGGAGGGTATAAGGGCATCCCTGCATGACCATAGGTTGCATCAGAACCAAGGCTCATGGGGGGTGAGAATGGGCAGTGCACCAACCGTTGACCATAAGCACCTGGAAAAGCAACAAGGAGAGATTCAGAGTTGAGACCTAGAAAAGGCCTACAAACTCAACACATACCCAATGGTGCCTTGACCAGTTATGTAAATCAGTATTCAAAGCTTACTGGTCTGCCCAGTAGTTTTTCCCAAGCTGCCATGTACCATAAGAGACTTTAATTATTGACCAAAGAAGTATGTGTTTATCTATTGTGCTTTGTGCACAATAGATGATTTGCTGTCTGAGATCTCACAGCCTCGAGAAGAGGGTGGGGGAGATTGGGATGAGGGGAGGCAGTCATATAAGCCCATAACTATAATAAAATGCTTATGTAAAAAGTGCTATAGGGGCGCCTGGGTGGTTCAGTGGGTTAAAGCCTCTGCCTTCGGCTCAGGTCATGATCCCAGGGTCCTGGGATCGAGCCCCACATCGGGCTCTCTGCTCAGCTGGGAGCCTGCTTCCTCCTTTCTCTCTCTCTGCCTGCCTCTCTGCCTACTTGTGATCTCTGTCTGTCAAATAAATAAATAAAAATCTTTAAAAAAAAAAAAGTGCTATAATCGAGATTTGACCAGAAGGCTTGGGGAGCACAGACAGGGGAATGACTAACTCTGAGAATGTGCGAAGATTTCAGAGAGAAGGCATTTGAGCCAAGTCTCAAAGGACAAGTAGATGTTTGCCTATGCAGAGAAGGGGAAAAAGGGAGAAGGGTGTTCCATCAGTGGAACCCACCTATGCAAAAATGGATGTCACCAAAAAAAGCATAGCATGTTCAGAGCACAATAAGTTCCATTTGGCTAGAGTTTAGGAGGCACAGAGATGAAAAAGACATGGTGCCTGCCCCTGAGGAGTTCACATATAGAAAGAATAGACATGGGAAAAATCAAGCCATAAACTGCTACTCGCATTAATAATAGAAGTATTTATGGGATGGAGTGAAGGGATAGATGAGGTTAGTTCTATCTGGTCATGTCAAGAAAAGTCTCCCTAGATGAAATACACTTAAGGTGAGCAATGAAAGAGAAATCAAGATTATCATTAGGCAGGAGAGAAAAGACAAAGTAATAATAATAATAATAATAATAATAATAATAATTCCAAACAGCACAAAATGAAATGTATGGTGTGGGAAGCAGCAGATGAGGCTGGTCATGCCCAGATTGGGTCATGCCTTGAATGATAAGTGGAAAATTCTGGGCTTTATCTTGTAGGCAATAGGGAGGCACTGAAGATTTAAGCAGGGGAATGACTCGAGCAGAGTTGCATTTTAGAAAGAACCCTCTGCCTGCCTTGCGGAGTAATTCTCCCTAGGGAAGAACCCATTGAGAAGACCTTCTAATGGGCAAGCACTGCAACAGTGAGGAGGGAGCAGAGAGCAGGGATTATGAAATACTTACCAAAGAGGTAAAGTACATTGAGCTCGGTGATCAATTGAATGTGAAGGGTGAAGGAGATGGAGGAGTGAAAACGTTTCTAATTTGGGACCTGGGTTGATAATGTTGCCAACGGCAAGAGAGGGAAGACAGGAGAAGGAGCAAATTTGGTGTGGTTGGGGGTGAGGACAGTGTTCCATAATAAGCCATGCTTGGGCAGTGTTCCATGATAAGCTATGCTTGAGACACATTCAGCTTTAGATGAGCTGAGAAAAGGAAGACATGAGTGAAAAAGTTAGATGTGCAAATCAGTTGACAGTTTGAGAATGGGTAACAAAGACAATGTTTGCAAATGCTAAAAGTGATAGCTTTAAATGTTGGGCTGGCAAACCTTGATCCAAAGAGTAGGGAGTGAGCATCTTTGATCCCTGATGTTGATGATTAAAGAGCCACCATTTTAGTCTCTATTTCGGTGGTTCCCAACATTTTAGGTATAAGGGCCTCTTAAGATTAAAAGAATAAAAGAATTTCACTTCACCCACTCTTACCTACAATAGTAGCTGTACTTTTAGTACTTACAGAGTGAGAAAAAACATTAATACATTTAAAGATCTATGGACTTCTTGCATTGAGAGTCCTTCCCCCCTCCTCAGGGGTCCTTGGTCTGAGACTAGGGACTGTTACAGATCATAAAGATGAAAGAGTTTATGGTCTGAAGGACAGTTTATGAGTTTCAAGAGATTACACAGCTACATAGCTGCTCATGCCCAAAGACATTCTCCAAAAAATGGTTGAAAAGATGGTTCCCTTCTTATCTGACACCAACATAAAATAATTAGTAACTCAGATAAGAAATGAAGTATTACTCTAGATGTGTTATAAGCATGAAGGCTACAAAAGGTTTGCCTTCAGAACTTTTTTATGTTAACGTGTTTATTTTTGCTGACTACACAAGTAATGCATGTTCTTTATAGGAAAACTGGAAAATCCAAAAAAATCACAAGGATGAAAATTAAAATAACCTATAATACTACTACCTAGAAATAGCTACTACTAATAAGTGTGAAGACTTGCACTAGTTTTTCTATGAAAAAAACTATATCCATACATCTCCAGTTGTCATCCTATGATACAGATCACATTGTGCTTTTTTCATTGGCCATTTATATCATGGCCATTTTAGAATGTCACTAACTATTCCTCTAAAACATGATTTCTAATGGCTGCAAAGGTGACAGAGCACTATGCTTGAGGCCATTGGCTTTGGTATTATACAGACATAGATTAAGACCCACACTACTCACCCTGTGGCCTGGGATGAGTTAACCTCTCTGAGCTTCAGTGTCCTCATCAGCAAAAGGGAGATGACAATGATATTGCCTTCACAGAATTATTTAAATTAATAATGTATCTAAATAACTTGGTACAGTGTCTGGCAATAGTACACTGCTAAATAAGTGTTAGCTGTAAACATGTTGTATACTATTTAGGTGAATGGATATACCATAATTTTAACAAGTAGATGTACGTCACACTGCCATGAACAGCCTTATGCATATCTGTGATTCTTTTCTTATGATAATTTCCTAGAAGGGAGAATTCCCGGACCAAAGGGTATGAACCAATTTCAGGCTCATGATGCGTATTTCTAAATTGCCTTAGAAGAAATAGATCACTTTATACTAACACCAGCAATGTATGAGAGTGCCAGTTTCCCAGCACACTTGCCAATAGTGAGTATTCTTATTTTTAAAATATCTTTGCCGGGGCGCTTGGGTGGCTCAGTGCGTTAAGCCACTGCCTTTGGCTCGAGTCATGATCTCAGGGTCCTAGAATCGAGTCCCGCATTGGGATTTCTGCACAGCGGGGAGCCTGCTTCCCCCTCTCTCTCTGCCTGCCTCTCTGCCTACTTGGAATCTCTCTCTGTCAAATAAATAAATAAAATCTTTTTAAAAAATAAAATAAAATATCTTTCCTATTTTTATAAGAGAAGATGGCATCTTGAAAAGTTCTCTGTATTTCCTTAATTGCTAATGATGCTTAACCTTTGCCCAACATTTATGGTGACCAGTTGTGTTTCTTCTTTCATGAACTATCTCTTTGTCTCTTCTGAGGTTCACCTCTCTACAAACTAACTTCCTTCCTTCTAATTCCTCTACTGACCTGATGTCCGGTTGATGCTTCACAAAACAAAAATAAAACAAACACAGACAGAGAATTCAGATCTTCTAATCCCAGTGAAGGAAGAGAAGGCCTAAACTCTTTCTGGTCCTACCTTGACTATTCTCTGCTGTTTTCAGACTTTGCCACTGACTGTGACTCAAGTCATTCCACCTCTCTAGACCTTGGTTTGTAACCCTGTAAAACATTAACGTGTAAGACTTGTCAAACATCAAAATACTAGCATTCCCCGTGTTTGTAGAGCACGTTTTGTAGCCGGCTGTGCTGTCGTTCTCGATTCTCAGTGCTACCTGGTCAGGTTGGCCCAGCCAGAATTATGATCTTATTTGAGAGATGAAGATGCTGAGACACAAGTGAGCCTGGGTCTCCTGACTCCTGGTCAGTGCTCTTTGTTCTACAAAAAGATTCTTCCTTCTGCCTCTCAGTTTACCTCCATGATGTCTCACATTTCCACCTGTATATACTGATTCTCTTTCTGTTCCTCCTTTTAATTTGCAGAGGTTGGGAGGAATTGGAGATGAATCTTAGTCCCCAGATGGCCAAGTGTAGGAAATAAGACATATTTTTAAAAAGTATAACTTAAGGGGAAAAAAATGATTCAGACCTTATGTGGGACACAGAAACCGTACCATGAGAGGTCACGGATGAGGAAGCATGTGCCTTAAATTGGAGGGATTTAGGATATATTTATGGATGAGATCCTTTTGAGCTGAGGTGAGAGAGAAGATATGTACACATGGAGTAATGCGAAGGATGCTTTGGGGGTAGAGCTAAATTTTCTGTGCTCTCCCCTAAGGATCCTGCTAGATACCAACCTGTGGCTTTTTGCTACTAGGAACACTCTTCCTGGTTTTCAAAGCCACAGACAGGCCCTTCCAGAAAGACTCAGCAGGGGAAACGTTATTTCTCTTGGGCAGAGAGAAAAGTTTTAAAAACATTTGGGAAATACCAGGATTCTAACATGAAAGCAAAATTGTGGCTATTGGAGGACAAGGTTTATGTCTGATATTTATTTCTATCCCACATATTTTTTTAAGATGGTGCCACGTACACAGCAAGCACTCGGTGAATGTTTCCTGACTTGATTTATGGAATTGAACTCTAATTAGGTCAGTGTACAGGTCCTCAACTTTGTAGGTACAAATCCAGAAGGGATGAAGAAAAACACTTTGGATACACGTATTTATCTGCATTTGTGTGAAGTGATGTATACAGAATGTTAGCATTTGAAGCAAGTCTTGAAGCGGCAAACGAAATTGCAAACAACTTAAATTTTCATTAGTAGAGGACTAGTTAAATAAATACTGATATATCCATACAATGGAACTCTATACAGTGGTTAAAAACACAAGTAATAGGGCGCCTGGGTGGCTCAGTGGGTTAAGCCTCTGCCTTCGGCTCAGGTCATGATCTCAGGGTCCTGGGATCGAGCCCCGCATCAGGGTCCCTGCTCAGCGGAGAGCCTGCTTCTCCCCCGCCCCTGCCTGCCTCTCTGCCTCCTTGTGATCTCTGTCTGTCAAATAAATAAATAAATAAATAAATAAATAAATAAATAAATAATTCTTTAAAAAATAAACACAAGTAATAACACTTTATGTGACAATATGGAATAACCTCTCAGGGCATAATTTTAAGTAAAAAGAAAAGAAGAAAAAATAAGGTAGTTAGTTCACATTTGTGTAAAACCAAAAAGAAAGTATGTGGTATTGATGCAAAAAATTTACATGCGATAAAATAAAAGCATACAAAAGAGTCTGTTAATATTGATTGCCTTTGGATAAGGGAGCCAATTGGCTACCAGACAGAGGTGGGAGAATTCCCTCCATTCTTTCGGGATTTTCTCTCTTTTTATGTTTTTTAAAGGTTTTTAATTATTTGACAGAGAGATAGCACAAGCAGGCAGAGCGGCAGGCAGAGGGAGAGGGAGAAGCAGGCTCTCCGCCGAACAGGGAGCCTGACATGGGGCTCGATCCCAGGACCCCGAGATCATGACCTGAGCTGAAAGCAGCCACTTAACTGACTGAGCCACCCAGGCACCCCTGGATTTTCTCTCTTTTTAAACATGAGAAATACGATATACTTACAAAGAGTGCATAAGGCAGATGTGTAAAATATACTAAAATATCATAAAGCAAATTCTCATATAGTCACTGCTTGGGTTGAAATACAGAATAATTACCCACACCCACAAAAGCCCTGGGCCACCTACAAGAGATGTAGTTTGTACTGAACATCCTTTTGTACCCTGTCAATATATTAGCTACTTAACAGCCACTTCCTCCCTCCCTTCCCATTCCTCACCAACATGCCATGGACGTCTTCAATTGTTTTCTGTAAAGATTAGTGTAGTGGCTTTTCCACAGCCAGATAAATAAGAACAGTTAAAACTCATTGTACCCCATGTTTTATATCACTAACTAATCAGTCTATAGAATCAACTCATTTAATCTTTGCGACAACCCCATGAAGTGGTTGCTACTGTCTTCATTGGGCAGAGGAACAGAGGCAGTAAGTAAATGGTTCAAAGTGATACTGTGAATTATGGGGTGAGGAGCTGGGATTTGTATCTGAGGCAAAAGTGTCCCAGAGCACAAGTTCTTCACTGTGAACACTATTCTGCCTTTGGAACTTCTAGAACCCAGGCCCTGAGGCATTGTAGTCATGGACCGCTAGCAAGCAGAGATTTTTTTTTTTTTTTTTTTTGGCTATGGACCACCAGGTGGGAGCCCAAGCACTTAACTAGGCTGTTCCTCACCCAGACACAAGCAATTAAGAGGATGCAGTGAGTCTGGGATTTGGGGGATCACCCAGCTGGTAAACCCTACACAGCTTTTCAGTGACTTTCCTAGGACATCCGAGAAGTAAAATTCTGGTCAACTCTCCTAGTCTGACCTCTGAGCTCCTCCTGTGCCTTAGAACTCAGTAGATATTTTTTTAAATGAACAAATAAAGTCTTTCCCCCTAGGAACTAGAGAAGTCTAGGCATCTATCCTACAGAAATACTTGCAGAAATGGGTGAGGGTATCTGCTGCAGTATTGTTTGCAATCACAAAACTCAAGTGGTCATTACCAGGGGACTGGTTAAGTGGGCTATTGTCAGAGAGGTGGCACAGTGTGACAGGTAAGGGTGTGGGCTCTGAGCCAGGACACACAGATTTGCATCCTGCCTCCACTACTCATCAGCACAGATTTAGACAAGCCCCTTGACCTTACCGTGCACCAGTCCCTGCATCTGTAAACCCGGGATAAGGAAAAGACCTACCTCATAGCCTGGTTGCAAGGAGTTCATTCATGCTTTCTGACATCTAGTAAGTACTCACATCTTACCTATTACTACAGCCACTCATGAAATGAAATATTATGTAGCTGTTAAAAAGAGGTAGATCCAGCACCTGGTAGGTTAAGCGTCTGCCTTCGGCTCAGGTCATGATCCCAGGGTCCTGGGATTGAGCCCCACGTCGGGCTCCCTGCTCAGGGGGGAGTCTGCTTCTCCCTCTCCCTCTGCGTCTCCTGCTTGTGTTCTCTCTCTCTCTCAAATGAATAAATAAAATCTTTTAAAAAGAGAGAGAGAGATCTAGATATACTGATGTGAACAGATATTGAAGATACATATTTTAGATAAAAGAAAATAAGTTCAGAGTCATATGTCTGAGAGAGCACCAATTATGCAAAAAGCTTTTGAAAAACATCTACATGAGCATATGCATAGAAAGAAAGTCTGCAAGGAGACACAAAACTGCTCAGCAACAGTATTTCTGGAGAGGTTGTATGAGGGGGACTCTCCCTTTGGCTTTATATACCTTGCGTATGTATACATACACACAAACATATGTATACATAGATACATACACATACATTTATATGTATTTTATACCAAGTGTTTATTATTCTTGGGAGAAAAATAAATAAATAGGGAAGACTTTTAAATCACGAGAGGTTTGGCAAAGAACACAGCAGTGGGAAGAAGACCCCCTTCCCATGTGCTATAGATTCCTCTCTCTAATCCGAGGTAACAATGAATGATGGCACCCTCTCTCACAGCATTGCCTTTCCACCTGACAGCATGGCACCAAGAGAGAAGACACACATCTCACTGGTACCGAACCTTGTTATGTGTTCCTAAAATAATTCTTGCAATGTAGCCAAAAACTGAGGTTCTGCTTCAAATGCTCTCACTTAATGAATAAATCATGGAGACTCGGAGTGTCAAACTGGAAGGAGCCTTAGAGATTATCTAGACCAACCCCCTCATTTATTTTTTTTAAGATTTTATTTCTTTATTTGACAAAGAGATAAAGCCAGAGAGCACAAGCAGGGGGAGAATGGCAGAAGGAGAGTGAGAAGCAGGCTCCTCGCTGGGTGGGGAACTGGATGCAGGGCTCAAACCCACTGATGACGGGGCTCAATCTCAGACGTCTGGGATCATGACCTCAGCTGAAGGCAGATGCTCAGCCGGCTGAGGCACCCAAGCGCCCCCAAACCCCTCATTTGCAAACAGAAAGAATGAAATGTATTCCTGAGAACACATAGTTGTCAAGGAATTTCAAGATGAAGTGTATTCTCCAGTGAAAAGAATCAGAGATCCATCCCCATGGGGAGCATTTTATTCTAAGCCCAATTAATGCAATACATCTGAAACCTTTAAACACTGCTGGTGGGAGTATAAGTTAGTCAACCAATTTGGAGAGCAATTTGACAATATCTCCCAAAGGTGAATATTTTCATACCCTGTGATGGGACAATTCCTTTCTAGATATATACCCAATAGCAACAGTCACATAAGAATATCTACAAAAGAATGATAAGGATAGCTCGAGCTGTGAGCTAAAAACCGGAAACAGCCTAAATGTCCATAAACAGCAGAATGGATGAATAAATTATGACATATTCATTAAGTGGAATGTTATACAGTAGTGAAAAAAATAAGTGACCTAGAGTCACATGTCCCAACACGGATGATTCACAAAGGTAACACTGTGAATATAACACAAATGTAACCATGCAAAGAAATGGTATCTGCTGTTTAAAGACACCTACGTATGTAGCAAAAGTATAAATAAGTGCATGAGACTCATAAGTACCAAATGCAGGACACAGTGGTTACTTCAGAGGGAGGTGGTGTGGGGAGGAGGAAGTTTTAACCATAGAAGGACAGACAGAGGGTTTCAATTCTACTTGTGATGTTTTCTTCTTAGGCTGGGTGGTGGGCATTCTGATTCTTGTTACATTATTCTTTGTATCTTTTTGGCATAGACAAAATTTTCACAGCACATTGGTTGAAAGAATGCAACAAATCCCATGCTGAAAAGAATCCACACTTTTCAGATGTAACAAAATACTAAAAGAAATGTGTAAGATACCCATGTTGCCCTCCAAATGACAAGATTATCCCTTCAACCTGTTCCATTTTCCTGGGACTAGTTTCATAGGAGGGAACCTGCTGTAGAAGCTGCCCTAGAGACTGAGAATCAGGAGATGAGGGTTCCACACTCTCAGATACTCATTAGCTTTGCCTAAGAGACCAATTTGATGCATCTATTAGTTTCTCTCTCATTGAAAAAGGCAGAATTGGACTAGATTATCTTATTAAGTTTTTTCCACGTGACAAATTCTCCCAGCTTCTTTGTTTGTTTGTTTGGCTTTGTCTTTTTGAGCAGCAATTCCCAAAACTGTGTCTGCAAGATTCTGAAGGGCTTTCCATGTAGAAGAGCGTTCCTTGGTCAAATCCGTTTGCGAGCTGCTGCGTTAAACAAAATTAAACGGATTTATTTATGGCAGTCCGGCTCAGAGCCTTTTTGTTATGCTTATATACACTGTGACTCTCTTAGGAGGAGAATTCGGTCTTGAAGCGTTTTCCAAAAAAAAATTATTGGACCACAGAACGCACCCCCACACCACCACCACCACCACCACCACTCCTTATTTTAAAACAGAATCTATTAACATTCTCTCAGAACAGCATTCTGTGAGACATCAGTGTGGTAAGTGCTGTCCTAGAAGGGATTTGTCTCACTTGCTATTTCAGTTGCGGATGTGTGTTTAGAATCCCTTATAAGGGAGGAATGTCGTCGCATGGTATAGCTCGCATAGAGTGGGTTTCTCCTGATTGTCCCTGGCAAGTTTGGAAGGATATCTGCTTGGGCTTCGTGAGGGAGAGCCCCTCCTATCTGGCACTGGGGCAGATAAAACCTCAGAAACTTCTGGGGAATCTATACTTAGAAGTGCTACATCCCAGATACACTCTCTAATTCTGGCTCTTGGGCTTTTGCTAAGTTTGCTGCTTCGAGCCATACTTCCTCCTCTGGGTGGTTTTGGAACTGAAGGGTGCTCTGGTGCAGAGCTCCAGAGAGACTTGGCAAGAGAGCAGAATGACTGGGGAAACAACTTTCCATGTATCTTCTTCCCCCCAGCAAGAGTTTGTAGGAAGCCAGACTGCAAGGAAGAGGTGGACCCACCCAGGAAAAGAGGGGCTCTGTCTTCTTTGGGGGACAGAATACTTATCACTTTGACTCACAGCACCTCCTTTTCAGGGAGGGTTTCCTTAGAAGGCTCCCAAGTTCTCTGGAACCATCTCCCCACCCAAATCCCAGAGGGAGGGAAAAAAAATCTCCTGAGGTTGGTGGTTCCCACAGGGCCTTTTAAAAGGTGATTTACCTGAGGGCCTTTAATCTAGAAACAAGGATTCCTTTTGGAAAAGTCAGGAACTCAGGTGAACTAGACCTAGAGCTTTCTAAAGACTTTCGGTTCTCTTGAACGATCAAAAAGAGAATGTAAGAGAAAAGTGTGTTCTCTTCCATTCGGCATGCACCATGCTCTTGATGGAAACAGGCAGTGGCTACTTCACCCCAGTCCAGCCCAGCCACCTGCTTGAACCCAAAACCCAGAAGGCCTGGCCCTGTCTGCTTACCACAGGCAGGAGAAACCTTAGCTACCCACACAGTCTCAGGCACACTTACCAGGCTGGGGCGTTGGGCCTGGTGCCAGGAAAGGTAAGGAGCCCAGAAGGAAGAGGGTGTTTGACTTCAGGAGAGGTGAGCCCCACTGCAAGCACGCCAAGCTATGCTCTCAAGAGTGGAGAGGTACCTCCTGATCGTGGTGGGGTGTGGGGGGGAACCAAGGGAAGAAGCGAAGGGGAAAATGCCACAGAGAAGATGAATTGAACCAGGAAGTAAGGGCGGAGATTAGGATGTGCCTTCAACACCCAGCTGCCAAGGCAGAGCCCAGTTTAGTTTACTCCAGGGAGGCACTCCTGTGTCCTGTCTGCCGACTAGACATTCATTTGCTCAGGAAACCTGCTCTGAGGTCCCAGGGTTCCTCCCTCCTCCCTTTTCAGTCTGGGCCTTCCACACCCCTTCCCTTCCCTCCCACCAGGAAATCCACCCTTGGACAAAAAGCATGTCATTGAGAACAAACAAAATGAACAAACAAGCCAGCAAACAAGGAAAGAAATGATAGCCCTCTCCTCTCTAAGAAGCAAACTGTGGACCTTCCTTTTATTCATTAGTTGCTCAAATTGGCTTGAGTTTCTGTTGTTCCTGGGCACCTTCTTTTCTCCCCCCAACCCCCACCCCCAATCCAAGCAGCAGCTACTTCATTGTGGGCATTTTTTTTAATGCAAGTTTTCCCCCAAAGGCGCATGCAGGCAGCAGGCAAGGAGATACACACACGCACACACACACACACACACACACACACACACACACACACACAGTATTTCTGGAGCTTCCCTTCCCTCAGTCATTTCCCCTCACCCTGCCGAAAAAGGGCGAGGCTGGGGAATCGTTGCTCCGTGGCCTACCTTCTGATTCCGGCAGGTCTGAGGAGCAGGCTGCAACTGGGAGCTGGGAGGCTGGCGCCCGGCTGCCTCTGTGAATCAGCAAAGAAGTCCCTGAGACAGGGATGCCGACAGCTGCTGTATGCACACTCTCCCTCCGTCTCTCCCACCTTCCTGCCCTCTTCTCTTTCTCTCTCCTCCTCCTCCCCTCTCCGAGCCGCTGTGTGTTGCTATGCAATCACATTGGGACTCACAATTTCGCTCCGACCTCGGGCAAAGATACCCTTGACTGGGCAAAGGCAAAAAGAGCAAGGACAGTTTTGTAAAACTACCAGAGCCTTCGCGGCTCTCTTCAGAGATTTCAATTCATTAGAAGCAGAGGAGGAAAGCGGAAGAGGCTGAGAGGCAGAGGGGGAGACAGGGAGAGGGGGAGAGGCTTCCACTGGGGAGGAGGAGACAAAAGAGGCCTGGAGATCAATACAAGCAGCTGAGTGAGGAGCCTGGGCCCCAACTTCCACAAATCTAGCCCAGAGCCAAAGCCAACTTTGGAGCCAGCCGCTGGCAGGGTCCCTCAGTAACCAGTCCAGGATTCGGCTTCTGTGTTGGAGATTGAAACACTGTGCTCTAGAATTGTCACTGGTACCCAAGGTACAGTCTTGGGCCAGGGTGGACCTCCAGCCACCCCAAAGTTCTCTGCTCACCCCTGTTAGAGCTACGTGGAGAAAAACACCTCCATGATGAGGGAAAACAAGGGGACCCTGAATGACTGGAGAAAATATATTTCCTCCATGCCTCTCTTCAGCAACTATCCCAGTCATTCTCCCTCCTTCTGTCCATACCAGCCCCTTACTCCTCGATCACCCCTGTTGAAGAGAAGAGGGTATAAGGCCCAAATGCCCTGAAAGAAGCTGGAAAATCCACTAAAGGGACAGAGGATACTATAGCCCTTTACAGAGTGCCTGGCACCTAGTAGGTTACTTAGTATTTGTTAAATGAGTAAATTGGATGGATGGATGGATTGAATAGCAGTCAAAAAGTCACCATCACCAGGGGTGCCTGGGTGGCTCAGTTGTTAAGTGTCTGTCCTGGGCTCAGGTCATGATCCTGGGGTTCTGGGATGGAGCCCTATGTTAGGCTCCCTGCTCCACGAGGGGCTTGCTTCTCCCCTTCCCCCTGCTTGTGTGCTCATTCGCGCACAAGCTTGCTCTCTCTCTCTCTCTCTCTCTCAAATAAATAAATAAACTTTTTTTTTAAAAAAAGCCACGATCCCCATCCTCCTACACAAACATACTCATATGTAGAGCTCTAGCAGCTCCAGGCCAGGGCAAAGGACAAGAGAAACATTCTTCTTTCCTCCTTCCACTTCTGAGAACAGGTTACATGAAAGAGAGAAAGACTGGTTTGGTGGCGGGGGTGGGGGGGTGTTGCTTAACTTCAGTGATTTGCATCTAAAAGTTCTATAAGCTCTGATTGCACTGGAATGTAGATCAGAGCACACATTCATACCCTGGCGCAAAGGACCTATGTCTAGTGTTTACAAAGTGTCTACAGGGACTGAGAATTATTATTGTTGTTATTGAAAATCCTCAGCTAGGAAATAATTAGTGTATAAGCTATGTGTGTGTTTTCTTTTGAGATGAGATTTTTAAAAAACTTCAGCTGCTGGTTTCAGTACAAGTTTAACGAATCTCTATAAAACAAGCAAACAAAATGGGAACCAAATGCCCCCCTTCGTCCACCCCCCCATAGGATTTCATTGCTGTGTGAGCGGTCCCTTGTGCTTGGCCAAAGCAGTAGCAGCCAGGCCCCCATGCAGGCGCAGAAAGGGCCTTTTATTTCTGAAGGAACTTTTGGAAAGACATCCGGCTTCTCAATCTACACACCCTCAACGGAACATTTCTTACTACCCAACCTAGCCCGGGACTGGCCCTGAGTTCCAGCCCCAGTCTCAGCCATGGCAGCTTGCTGGGCTTCTCAACACCATCCAGACCTAGGGTCCCAGGAGTCCTTTACAAGTGACTTGGAATGCCCTGGAAAGGAGAGTTGGCTCGAAGAAAGCCCAGAGGGAACACTCTCAGAAATTATTTGGGCTTGCACAGATGCAGAATGACTACAACAGTCATACACCAAATCCATGGGGATCTGACTCACTACTCAGCCAGGCACTAGCTCACCAGTAGGCCAAACAAAACCAGAGTCTGGGTCTAGAAGGAGGAAGGAGAGTGAGCTCGTGGTACTTGCTCCCACTTTGACTGCAAGCGGCCTTATCCAGATCACAAGGGGCCCTTGGAATAATCCTTTTCTTTTTCTACCTCAAGAGAAATCATTCAGGCTGCAGACACAAAAGGACAGTACTGCCCCTGTAAAAATAAGCCCGCAGAGTTTGTTTTAAGGGGTATAAGAAAAGGCTTCCCCAAATCTCTTCCCCACTGACCTCATCATGATGGAAAATCCTCCCCTCCTTATTTCTCTGTTTATGGCACCAATGGCTCCTGTGAAAATGGGATTGTTACCCATGAGACAAAAAACATTAGGCCATTATCAGCTAGCTATTAGATTATACTAGTAATGATAATAATGGTTAACGTTATTGAGCATATACTATAAGCTAGGCACTGTTTGAAGTGCTTTGCACACATTATTTGCTCATTTTATCCTCACAACACACTTAAAATAGCTTTTCTTACCCCCCCCCAACTTTATAGATAAAGCATTGTGACATAGTAAGGTTAAATGACTTGTCCAAGGTTACACGTCTAATGTGTTATGGAGGTTAAGACTTATCCTAGATCTGTCTGAACAATGTCCACCTGATGAACCACAGCTTCCATTAATCTAGTAGCAGCCAGGCATAGGTAGGTCACTGAGACAAATGTGAGTAGGGCACAAGAGTTCTCCAGATAGTTTTTCCATCCTTTGTGCCTTTCTCAAGCTATTTCCTCTACTCAAACTCTCTCACTTCCTTTGGTTACAGACATAGGGACCATAGAGGCCAGAGTTCTCTCTCTCTGAAGAATTCCAAGTGAGGAGAACCCACTAAAGAAATTGGTTAAGGAGCACCTGGGTGGATCAGTTGGTTGAGTGTCTGCCTGTTGGTTTCGGCTCAGGTCTGATCTCAGAGTCCTGGAATCGAGCCCCATGTCAAGCTCCACGCTTGGCGTGGAATCTGCTTTTCCCTCTCTCTCTCTGTTCTTCCCCCTGCTCGCACTCACTCGCTCTCTCTCTCTCTCTCATAAATAAAATCTTATTGAAAAAAGAAAGAGGGGTGCCTGTGTGGCTCAGTCAGTTAAGCATCTACCTTCAGCTCAGGTCATGATCTTGGGATCCTGGGATCAAGCCCCATATCAGGCTCTCTGCTCAGGGGAGTCTGCTTCTCCCTCTCCCTCTGCCACTCCCCCTGCTTGTGCTTTCTCACTCTTTCTTTCCCTCTCCCTGACAAATAAATAAAAAATTTTTTTAAAGAAAGAAATACTCCATGCATGGTTAAGACCATGCATGGAGTATTAAAAGGAAAAGACAAATGACCTTGAGATGGGATGGAGTTCTCCGGTTTGCCATGGTTCCCACATAGCCTACAGTACTTCTCTACTTCCCTGTATTTGGTCACCTTGCTTAGCGCTCCTGTATTTGGTAAACTTGCTTAGTTTCTGTGGGCTTTTCACTATGTGCCATCTCACAGGCTACCAAAGGTACATACTTTACCGTTGTTGGTCTCCTGAGGCATCTGGAGAAGAGTTGTGTGTTTCATTTCCTGGAGGGTGATAGGAGAGACAGAGTTTCTAGTTGTATGGCAGAAGAGGTAAGATCTTTCCTTACTAACTAGAAAGATAAGTCCACTCTGACATTTAAGCCCCAAGGAGACTCTTTCTCACCCAGGGGACATCTGAACAAATCAGAGCAAGCACATATGCTAGTTTATTTCCCTGAGGAGGGCAGAGAAAAAAAAATCAAAGTAGTTTGGGCCATAAGCAGGACTCTGCTAGGTGGACAAGGATAGGTCGGGCATTTCTCGATAGGTTGAGAGAAAGCGTGTACCAAGGCACAAAGCTCAAAGAACTTGGCTTGCTAAGGGACCACAAGTACTAGTTAACTATTGCTAAGTTAAGATAGGGATATGGGTTGGAAATGGGAGGTGGCAGGAGATGAAGCTACGGAAGCACACGAGAAGGTGCTAGAATACCATGCTAAGGATCACACAAGATAATTTTCAAAAGCAAGCAGCACAACCAGATTTATGTTTTAGAAATATTATTCTAGGGGCACCTGAGTCGCTCAGTTGTTAAGCGTCTGCCTTCGGCTCAGGTCATGATCCTAGGGTCCTGGGATGGAGACCTGTCTCGCTGTCCCCTTCTCTCTGTGTCAAAAAATAAATAAAATCTTTTTTTTAAGATTTTTTTTATTTTTCTGACAGAGAAACAGCAAGAGGGGGAACACAATCAGGGGGAGTGGGAGAGGGAGAAGCAGGCTTCCTGGCAAGTAGGGAGCCCGACGCAGGGCTCAATTCCAGGACCGTGGGATCATAACCTGAGCTGAAGGCAGATGCTTAATGACTAAGCCATCCAGGCACTCCAAAAATAAATAAAATCTTTAAAAAAATATTATTCTGGGGTGTCTGGGTGGCTCAGTGGGTTAAAGCCTCTGCCTTCGGCTCGGGTCATGATCCCAGGGTCCTGGGATCAAGCCCCACATTGGGCTCTCTGCTCAGCGGGGAGCCTGCTTCCCCCTCTCTCTGTCTCTCTACCTGCTTGTGATCTCTCTCTCTCTCTCTGTCAAATAAATAAATAAAATCTTTAAAAAAAATAAAAAATAAAATAAATATTATTCTGATGGCATTTATTTCAACAGGATGGTAAGTGCAATGAAGGATGAATTGGAGGATGCAGTTGCAGGTATCCGTCTGCTGGGGGCCTGAAGCAGAGCAGCTGGCGTGAGGATGAAACAGTACCCTCTCAGGGCATCTGAGTGGCTGAGTTGGTTAAGCATCTGCCCTCAGCTCAGGTCATGATTCCAGGGGCCTGGGATGGAGTACCACAGTGAGTTTCCCTCCTCAGCGGACAACCTGCTTCTCCCTCTCTCTCTCTCCCTCTGCCTCTCTACCTGCTTGTGCTTTCACATGCTCTCTCTGTCAAATAAATAAAATCTTAAAAAAAAAAAAAACCAGTACCCTCTTCTAGTGGATCTTCGTCATATGATCCTCTCCTTTTATCATCTCTTCCTAGCCTTACTACTTGCTAATAGTCGTAAGAGAAATAAACTGTGAATAGCTTTTTCGTCCTTTGGTGGGGGATTGAAGGGGGAGAAAATAGTCTAGGTTATCCCTACTGTCGTTCCACAACCTTATTCATTGGCTCCCTGACCACATTCACCAAAACTACTTCAAATTGTTTCTCCCCAACCCGAGCCCACCTACTTCAGCAAATAATCTCCATTCTTCCTTTACTGAGAAGGTAGAAGCTACTCCTACAAATTCTTTTCTATCTCAGAACCTCAGAATTTCTTCCAGTTTTCTTCCCCTTCTATCATCCCCAGACAAAGCAAACCCCCATTTCCCCCTTCCTTAAAGTCAATAACCTCTGCTCATGATCTCACAACATTCACTTCCTATCTCCTCTGGGACTTTTTCCATAAATTTTTTTTCTTTTGTTTTCATCTTCAGTCTTTTCCTTGCCCCTGACACTTTCCCTGCTGTCTAAAAACATGTGAGGAGTAGGAATTTTGCTGACTTCTATGAGCTGAGAAGTGAGAAGAATGCTTCCCTACTAGAGAAAGGACCCCTCACACCTACCCCCCACCACCACACACACAACCGTGTCAAGACTGTTTTTTTTAAGATTTTATTTATTTATTTGACAGAGAGAGAGATCACAAGTAGGCAGAGAGGCAAGCAGAGAGGGGGGAGGGGGAAGCAGGCTCCCCGCTGAGCAGAGAGCCTGACGTGGGGCTCGATCCCAGGACCCTGAGATCATGAACTGAGCCGAAGGCAGAGGTTTTAACCCACTGAGCCACCCAGGTGCCCCGTCAAGACTGTTTTTACAAACAAGTTGGAGAGGATTTAGAGGGAAGTAAAATCATGAGGGCAAAGAATTCCCAGGTTTTAGCTCAGGCTGGGAAGTAAAAAGCAGCATTAAGAAAATGCAGAAGAGGGGCGCCTAGGTGGCTCAGCCATTAAGCATCTGCCTTCAGCTCAGGTCATGATCCCAGGGTCCTGGGATCAAGACTCGGGGCTCCCTGCTCAACAGGGAGCTTACTTCTCCCTCTCCCTCTCCCCCTGCTTGTGTTCCCTCTCTCGTTGTCTCTCTCTCTGTGTCAAATAAATAAATAAAATCTTTAAAAAAGGAAGAAAATTCAGAAGATAACAATAATATCCTCTGGGAAGCCTGGACGGTTCAGTTCATTGAGCATCCGACTCTTGATTTGGGCTCAGGTCATCTTCTCAGGATCATGAGACTGTGTCCCCTGTCAGGCTCTGCACGGCCATGGAGCCTGCTTAAGAATCTCTCTCCCCGAACAGTGTGGAGATTCCTTAAGGAATTAAAAATAGAGCTTCCCTATGACCCTGCAATTTCACTACTGGGTATTTACCCCAAAGATACAGATATAGTGAAAAGAAGGGCCATCTGTACCCCAATATTTATAGCAGCAATGCCACAGTCACCAAACTGTGGAAAGAACCAAGATGCCCTTCAACGGACAAATGGATAAGGAAGATGTGGTCCATATACACTCTGAAGTATTATGCCTCCATCAGAAAGGATGAATACCCAACTTTTGTAGCAACATGGATGGGACTGGAAGAGATTATGCTGAGTGAAATAAGTCAAGCAGAGAGAGTCAATTATCATATGGTTTCACTTATTTGTGGAGCATAACAAATAACATGGAGGACACAGGGAGATGGAGAGGAGAAGGGAGTTGAGGGAAATTGGAAGGGGAGGTGAACCATGAGAGACTATGGACTCTGAAAAACAACCTGAGGGTTTTGAAGGGGCGGGGGGTGGGAGGTTGGGGGAGCCAGGTGGTGGATATTAGGGAGGGCACGGATTGCATGGAGCACTGGGTGTGGTGCAAAAACAATGAATTCTGTTACGCTGAAAAGAAATTAAAAAAAAAAAAAAGAATCTCTCTCCCTGACTCCTTCTGCCCCTCCCTCCCCCAAAATAAAGAAGAAGAATAAACATCTGTCAGTTATTCATTGAGTGGTTTTTACCACTTTATTTGATTTATCTAGCAAAAATTGCTTCTAACGAATGGGGGATTTCATGCAACAAAACCAAAAGGGTTAAGTAGAGGGACAGATGAAGGCGAAATTCCTCAGAAGTTGGGATGTGAGAATGAGTCAGACAGTGGGAGGAGGGGTTTCATCAAGTGTGTATGACATAGACAAGGAAGCAGGAAATGAGGAGATAAGTTGGAGGAACCCATTAGGAGTGTCGGGGCACACGGCTGAAAAGGGATTTTGTCATTGGGGTTGACAAGGACTAAAGCAAAGGCATGACCAGACGGAGAACTGAAGTCTCAGTGTTGTCCCAGTCGATGTTCTGAGCATCCTCTGCAGCTTTTGTTGAATGTCTCAAAATGCAGAACTCATCTTACACACTTGGTTACCTTCCATCCTCTTTTACTGTTCTTAAAGCTTTTGCTTAAATCAGAGCCAGCAGCTGGGATGTTATATAACCAAATATTATGTTCTGTTTGTTTTCAAATATATTCTATTTAGGCCAAAACCATTTCAGTTACAGTTAAAGTGGAAAGAACACTGAATCAGGGGTCAGAAGACAAAGGTTCTAATCCCAATTTTGCTACTGTATTGCTATTAACCTCATGGGCTTTTTTTTTTTTTTAACTCTTCCAGATAGAGGACAGTATCTGCCCTATTCGCAGGTTAGGTTAGGTTGTGAATCAAACAGGATAATGAACAGGAACATATATTGAATATATTGAAATTGTGAAGTGTTGTTCAAATATAAAAGATTGTTATTTCCATTGCTTCAAGGTCCTAGTGGTTTTCTGATCTGCAGAAGACATGAAGACCCAAGAATCTGATATTACACTGTATGTTAACTAACTGGAATTAAATAAAAACTAAAAAAGAAGAAGAAGAAGAAGAAGACATCAAGACCCAGGGTGGATTATAGCAAAGGAAGCAGGGCCAGGGATGTAATTAGCTCCTGTTTCCATGATAGATCAGATATTACGGTGCTTTAAGAGGGCATACCAACAAGGCAGTCAGAGTCTTTATTAATCATCCCTCACATTATCAATCTTCCCATCCACCTGGCCAGAATGCTAGACACATGCGCACGTACGAGCAACATTTACATATGAGACTCCAGATATACAGTGCAAAACGAACTACTGGTTTTCTAGGCTAAACGGAACAGCTACCGATTTCTACTTTGATTATGTTGAAGTTGCTGAGGCAAGATAGGCATCTCTTGCTTGGAACTTGCATTGAGAGTGGAAGGGAACTAACATTTTTTGAGTTCATACTCTGGGCCAAACACAGTGTAAGACACTTGCCATGTGTTACCTCCTGTGATTCTCCCAACCACTTGGTGTGGTAGGGATTTGTGTTCCCAAATCTTCGAACAAGGAAACTACAGCTCAGCAATGTTAAGTAACTTGTTCAAGTGTATTAAACTGATAAGAAACGCAAGCTGGGATTCTATCCCAACCCCAGCTATCTCCAACACTGATGCTCTTCCAACTTCTCTCCTTCCAGACGGGGCCTCAATATTAAAAGTAGGGCACATCCGGGGCACCTGGGTGGCTCAGTGGGTTAAAGCCTCTGCTTTCGCCTCAAGTCATGATCCCAGGATCCTGGGATTGAACCCCGCATCGGGCTCTCTGCTCAGCGGGGAACCTGCTTCCTCCTCTCTCTCTGCCTGTCTCTCTGCCTACTTGTGATCTCTGTCTGTCAAATAAATAAATAAAAATCTTTTAAAAAAAAAAAGTAGGGCACATCCTAGAAATCACTTCTCAGTGCATTCAGAAGCTTATAGCAGCATAACATCTGGCCAGTACCTTGGTCACCAACAGGTAGAGGCCCCTTTTGGGGATACTCTGAAATACTTTTAAATTTAATTTGCTTTGGAATCTAAAGTAAGCCTGGGCCTAAAAGACAAGACCATCAATCTTTGACATCTGCTAGTGTGCTCCCTACAGCACACAGAAGAAAGGCAAGATACTTGCCTGGCAGAGGCAAAATTAAAAGTTCCAGGTGAGAATCTGTCAGTGATAAAAGGATGCCTCACACAGTGTTTTTCAGCCAATAACCAGTCAAACTCTAGCCTCCCCTCAGCTTTAGTCTTAAATTCAATCTTACAGAAGTGGGTAGAATCCGTAGGTACCAACTTGGTATGATTTAAGGAGGACTGAAATGCTATTACTAATCAAAATGACTTCCCACACTGGACCTGCCTCAAGGCCTACGGTTCCCTCTTAATCACTTCTTTCAGGTTAAGTCATCTCTCCAAATATAACTGATCTCTTCAGTCACTATACATTATCCTCATTAGTTTATCACTTTCATTCTAATCAACAGACAGGCAGGAGACACAGGGCAAACGGCTTTGAAGGGGAAGGCAGAGGGGAAGATTCTGTGTGACAGTTGACGGGCAGCTAGAGTCTATCAAGGCCAAATCAAGATATTTAGAAACCCAAAGCACCAAAGAGATCATGTTATAAACCCCACACACCCATATATAACTCAAAATAAAAATAATACCAACCTGTAAAAGAAGTGTAAGGTAGTTCAACAAAAATCTGATCTTTCCCATAATTATTACTGTAATTCTTTTTTATTGACATATGATTCACTCTTGAAGAGTATGCAATTTAGGGATGCCTGGGGGGGCTCAGTCGTTAAGCCTCTGCCTTTGGCTCAGGTCATGATCCCAGGATTCTGGGGTCAAGCCCCCGCATTGGGCTCCTTGCTCAGTGGGGAGCCTGCCTCTCCCTCTCCCTCTGTGGGCTCGCGCGCTCTCTCTCTCTTTCAAGTAAATAAATGTGGGGGGGAAAACCAGTATACAATTTAATGACTCCTAGTATATTTGAAGTTGTGCAGCCATCACCACAAGCAAGTTGAGAACAATTTCATCACTACCCACCCCTGCCAAAACCCCATATCAGTCACTCCCAGCTCCCTCTCAGCCCTAGACAACCACTAATCTACTTCCCGTCTGTGTAGGTTTTCCTATTCTGTACATTTATATAAATGGAATCATACGGTATGTGGTCTTTTGTGTCTGGCTTCTTTGACTTGGCCTAACATTACCAAGGTTCTCACATGTTGTGTAGCACGTATCAGTACTTCATTCCAATTTATGGCTGAATGCTATTCCACTACATGGATAGACCACATTTTAGTTAATCCATTCCTCATTTGGTAGACATTTGGGTTGTTTCCACTTTGGGGTTATTAGGTTATTAGCTTATTAGTTTATTAGGGCTATTAGGTTATTAGCCATTAGGGGATTGAGACCCCCCCACCTCACATCGAGCCCCACATTGGGCTCCCTGCTCAGGAGGAAACCTGCTTCTCCCTCTCTCACTCCCCTGCTTGTGTCCTCTCTTGTGCTCTGAATATTTGTGTACAAGTTTTTGTACACACATATGTTCTCAGTTTTTCCAAGTATAGGAACTGCTAGGTTATATGGAATTGCTGGCTTACATGGCAAACTCTATATTTAATTTTTTTTTATTATTTGAGAGAGAAGGGGAGAACACCAGTGAGGGGAGAGGCGGAGGGAGATGGAGAAGCAGACTCCACACTGACTCTGGGATCGACCCCAGGACCCTGGAATCATGACCTGAGCCGAAGGCAGACGCTTAACCAACAGAGCCACCCAGGCGCCCCCAAATAACCAATTATTTAAAAAAAATCTTTAATGCCTCTATTTAGCTGGTTTCCTAAGCATATGCTTGTTCTGCCCATTATGAGGCCATCTGGGACGGAGAACAGTTTGAATTGATTTGGATCCTGGAGTTGGGGGACACATAAGGGAGGGCCTGTCCTGTAAAACGTTTCCAACACCAAACCAAGATACAAAGATGACTAAGCCATGCTCCTTCTCTAATAGGGGAGGCAGACATATTCTCAAACAAAGTAGAATGAGAGATGTGTTCTAAGGCAATGGGAGTACAGAGGGGCGTTGGGGCAAGCCCAATGTAGTCCTCCCCAAAGTACACTGCTGAGCAGCCCCAAATGTCACCCAAGCAGCCCAGCTCTCCAGCCCTCCACAGTCCTAGCATGAGGTCAGAGTCTTCTTGGAAACAGCTATTAGAGAAGGCTAAACAAGGCTCTTAGAGATATACTGCGCTGGGCCCGAGAGGTGTATTTGTCACTTTCTCATTTCCATGACTATTCATACTTACTACCCACTGGCTGACTCTTTCAGACTTGGCCTCATTACTTTTAGTCTTCTGTCAATCTGTAGGACTACACTGAAGAATGGCTGTAAAGTGCATTATGAATAATAATCTCCCACTACCACCTTCTTACCAATAACATGCAAATCCTACCCCAGCAGTCCCTCACTGCCCCCTCGTCAATCTGCTATTTCACCTGAATTGTTCCCATTACACACCTCTTTGCAGTACACCCCCCAACTTCAGGAGATAATGCTCACAAGCAGTTATGCCTTCAGAGGGCTTCTGCAGTCTTACAAGTACTTTGATTCGGGGTTTTGCTTTGGAAATAGAAAGCAAGCCCGAGAGACTGCTCCTATTCCATAACGGTGTTGCTGAGGCACAGAGAGATGAAATGGCCCAATACTTGTTTTTAAATCATGTGATCATACTTGAGGTTCTGGGTGTTCTCCCTGTCTTACCATCACCTCTACTCATTAGAAAGCTGCAGCTATTAAGGTTGTGAGTTTGGGGTACCTACTCCCCAAGTCTTAAGCCTTCCTCAAGCCAGGCAGCCTGGCTAAGGTAACCAGGCTGCCTGATCAGAGCTAACTCATATTCAACAGCCCAGAGAAGGTAATTTCACTTTTGAACTGCTCTCTACTTTTCTGAAGTAGGACTCAATTGTGCTTGAAAAATGTCAAGCACAACCTAATTGCTCTTAGCCATCTGTCTAAACCCTGCTTGTAGCAATGGGCCAGGGAGCTGTAAAAACACATGATTCTGCCCGAGGGAGGCCTTGAGGAAGCCCTTTGGAAAAGAGAGACCTCCAGTCATTTATTTAGTTATTCAAATATTTATTGAGCACTTACTAATTTTAATACTTCACCTTAGTCATAGTGTTGGGGTCCCCAGCACGGTTGTTGGAGGTCAGCTGCCAGGGTTCAGATCCTGACTCCAAGGCCTGCTTATAGAATTTAGTGTCCCTCTTGATAAAATGAAAATAATGAAATTACTCATGACATAGGGTAGATACGAGGATGAGATGAGAGCTCTGTGTGCAGTGCCTCACACCTGGGCTGGTGCACTGAATATATTCAATAAATGTTAGCTAGTATTGCTTAGCTAGTGCAGAACCACAGCAAACCTGTCAAGGATCAACAGATGTGAATAAAATTTTATAGGTCTTCAGCCAGTTTCATGGGCCCATTGCTGGACCTGCTCTGGGGAAGACGCCTGTACTGAGATGAGTGATGGGAAAGGGGCCATGATTGGGGGAGGGACACCGGAAATGACACTTGGATGCCAGAGAGCTGTTCTTACACCTACTGAAGTTTCTGAAGAATGTCAGCACCAGAGAGGAAATGAGCGCATGTCAGTAACATTCTGTTCTAAGGTAAAGGATTCCCTCTAATGCAGCCAGGCCCCTACCAGTCCTGTTTTCCATCACATGACGAAGAGCACAATGCAGACATAGGGCAGGTGATTTTTAGGAAATCTCCAGACCCTGACAAGTCATTCCAACTTTCTTCCCATAGCATTTTCCCCTAGGCGAGTCCTGCAAGTTGGGGTACCCTACATGTCCCTAAGAAAAGGCAAAACTGTGGCCGAGAGAAAATCTAATGGATGAGCTAGCAGAAGAGAGGATGGATTTCAGACCACTTTGCTCAGGTAGAGGGTCTTTGGCTGGGGCAAGCCTCAAAAGGAACTAGGGAGGGTGGAGAGTGGAGGTGAGAATAGTGCTTTGACCAGGCTAATGGCTGTCAGGCAGGAATCTTTACTCCCATTCCTGGCTTCATGTGTACCAAGCATCTACTCTGTGCGCAGTAGTGCGAAGATTTGTTAAGAGACACCAAGGTAGTGAGGCGCCTGGGTGGCTCAGTTGTTAAGTGTCTGCCTTTGGCTCAGGTCATGGATTGAGCCCCGCATCAAGAACCCCCGCAGTGAGTCCCGCATTGAGTGCCCCCACCTCGCATTGAGCCCCCCACCTTACATCGAGCCCCTCCACCTCGCATGGAGCCCCACATCGTGCTCCCTGCTCAGCTGGAAGCCTGCTTCTCCCACTCCCACTCCCCCTGCTTGTGTCCTCTCTCCCGCTGTCTCTCTCTCTGTCAAATGAATAAATAAAATCTTATAAGAAAGAAAGACACCAAGGTAGCAATGAATGAGCTTCCTGCTTCCAAAGTGCGATTAAACTTAAGTGGGAAACATATTCTACGTTTTCTGCCTGTACCTTAATTGAAGACCAAGGAGTACAATGATTACAGCTGTACCAACTGCTTTTATTTTACATAGAGCACTTAGAGTGAGGGCCTCTTGAACTCAATTCAGAGAGTGACATAAAACCATGCATGGGCACTTCTGCTTTTTGCAGGATTGTAGCTAGAACTGTATAAAATTCTCTGCTTCCATAGTCTTTAAACACCAACAAGCTCAGTGAAATATCTCTGGTCCCCCCAGGGCAGGGCTGGAGGGCCCAAGGACATACACACAGTGGGTTAAACATCACTGGGCAATCCTGTGCCAGCTCTGCTGTTTTCTCTTAAGTCCTTTTGCCATTTGGAGGCCCTGTTTTTGTTTTCCACCCCTGATGGGCTGAGTCTCAGAAACAGTGGGCTGGGAACCAACCATTTGTGAACAATCTAATTGTGAGGGAACGAGGGCAATAGCAGACCGAGCATAATGAACCCTAAGCACCAACAAGCTACCAACCCACACACTGATACGCTCCCCAGATTCCTGTGTCCAAGTTCCTCATACCTCCTACTTCGGGTAAGAAGGCCAACAGTGAGGGCAGGGACCAGGCGAGGCCAAGTCCTTTTCTATGATTGTTTTTCTCTTCTACAAGACATTCTCAGAAAGTTCTTTGCTAGTCTGGGGTGGGTTAGTTGTCATTTTGCTGAAAGCAAAGGGACCATTTCTTCCAGCTATGTGAATCTCTGGTCACCTTTCCTGACTCCCACAAGAGATAAGCCAGGTTTGGAACCTATGCTGTCTCATCTTTTCTTCTATTCAAACTCACCAAGGTCAAAATATCCCAAATATTTCTGCTTACTGGGGGGCACCTGGGTGGCTCACTTGGTTGAGCATCTGCCTTCGGTTCAGTTCACGATCCCAGGGTCCTGGGATGGAGCCCCACATCTGGCTCCCTGCTAAGCGGGGAGCCTGCTTCTCCCTCTGCCCCTCCCCCTGCTCATGCTCTCATGCTCTCTATCTTCCTTTCAAATAAATATTTATTTACTTTTATTTTTAAAAAGATTTTATTTATTTATTTGTCAGAGAGAGAAGGTACAAGCCGGGGGATCACTCGCTGGATCAAGGTAGGGAGGGGCAGATTATGTAAAGAGCATTGAATGCCATGTTAAAGAGGAGGAGGACTCAATCCTCTGGGCGATGGGGAGTTCCAAGCAGATGACACAACATCCAATCCGCATTTACAAAATGAGCTCTGATGGCAGTATGGAGGTTTGAAAGGCAAAGGTAAGTTCATTTAGGAGCCTCTAGCAAAGGGTTAGATAAGAAATAAGAGCCATATGTAGGACAATAGTAGTGGGAACTGAAAGGTGGTAGATTTGAGCAACACTAAGAAGCAGGGATATACTGGTAAACACCAGAAAAGAAAAGAGGAAAAAAGCCCTGATTTATAGTGTTTGTTGATTTCCACAGTATAAATACTTCCCCCACAGTGGACCTCAAGCTACCAAGTGAACATCACCGGATATGGAATTGAGAAGAGCTCCATCAGCTCTTTCGAGCCAGTGTGCTCCTATGAAGTGACCGAGTAGATGTGGGGGAAATGAGAGAAAAACCAAAGATGATGGATGTGTCTAATTTGGATGACTCCTTAGATGTTAAATGAATAGAGAGAGGGAAATGAGGAGGAAAAACAGAGTTTGTATGTCGGGGATGGGGGAGGGCGAAGAGGTAAGAGGAATACCAGGAGGGAATTAATAATGCTGAGTTGGAAGGCCAGCCCTGAAATTCAATTTTCAGTGAGGCTCTGCTTTGTAATAATAACCCACATTGATGGAATACTAACACTATACTAAGAATATTATGTCTTTTGATGTTCTTTCCCCTTCATAAGAACCCTATGGGTCTAGCAGAATAACAGGCACATAGTAGTTGCTCAACAAATAGCTCTTAAATGACTGAGTGGACTAGGCACTCTTGTTTTCTTGAGCTTATAAGACAGATGAAAGAAATATTGGTTAAGTTACTTGTACAAGAGCACACGGCCAGACTCAAACTTAAGCCTGTGTGATTCCACAACCACTTTGCTACACTATATGCTTGCTGTGGAGACAAAGCACAGCAGGGACTTTTTTAAATCTCTCTAACATCACAATGTCTATACCTATGCTATGAACTAAATGTTTGTGTCTTTCCAAAATTTGTCTGTGGAAGCCCTATTCCCCAGTATGACTATATTTCGAGATAGAGCCTTTGTGAAGGTTAAGGTTAGATGAGGTCAGAAGCGTAGGTCCCTGATCCAAGGGATTAGTGTCCCTGTAAGAAGAAAAGAAAGACCAGAGCACTCTCTTGCTTACTTGCACCCTCTTTCTTTTTCCTCTCTCCTCACTCCGCTTTCCTCTGCTCTCCCCTCTCATCTCTCTCCAACCAACCCCTCCATGGGCATTCACTGAGGGAAGGCTTTTGAGGACAGAGCAAGAATGTGGCTGCAAATCATGAAGAGAATTCTCACCAGACGCTGAATCAGCCAGCACCTTGATTTTGGACTTTCCAGCCTTCAGAACCGTGAGAAAATAAACATCTGTGGTTTAAGCCACCAAGTCTACACTATTTTGTTATGACAGCCTGAACTGACCAATACGTAAGTATAGGACCGTAAATATTTGTTGAATGAATGAGGACTGATCTTAACATTTATATTGGAAACACTCTTTTTCAGAGATAAGACCCAGTAGGGACATGAGGAAAAAATGGGAGTTAAAGAAGGCTCCACATGAGAAATCTTTGATGGTGGATTTTTCTCAGAGAAAAGCTTTTCTCTATAGGGCTAGTAAGGGGTTTCTTGCGGGGGGTGACAGTGTTATCACTAGCCAAGCCTCAAAAATATCTTCTCCTGAGTATCTTCCTACTCTGTTTCCTCCATTCTTGATTTACTTCTGACATTGGGAATGCAATAGGAGAATTAGAAATGTATTTATTAAGTTAACAAATATACATTGAGTATCTTCTGTACTATACAATATGTCCACTACAGTATGCATTTTTTACTACAAGACTTGGAGGTAGTTCATATTATCTTAAAAGTGAAATCACAGGGGCGCCTGGGTGGCTCAGTGGGTTAAAGCCTCTGCCTTCGGCTCGGGTCATGATCCCAGACTCCCGGGATCGAGCCCCACATCAGGCTCTCTGCTCAAGGAAGCAGGCTCTCCTCCTCTCTCTCTCTGCCTGCCTCTCCACCTACTTGTGATCTCTGTCAAATAAATAAAGAAAATCTTTTTTTAAAAAGTGAAATCACAAATATAAACTCCTCTCTGAATTTTCAAAAAAAGATTTATATATATATATATATCTTTTTATATAAATATATATATATGTATATATAAAATAGATATATTCTCCCTTTCTTTACCCTCACTAACCAGCAGGGTGCGTCCTCTGCTCAATAATCTTTTCTCTACCTCTTGGCTGCTGCTTATTTCCACTTGGGGGCACTGTGCTGACCGTTCTTTATGCATTCTCTTATTTCCTTCTCACAACTACCATAGGCATCTAGCCCAGTACCTAGCTCATAGTAAGTATTCAATAAATACTTTTTGGAAGGATGACCGTGTAATAATAATAGGAAGCAACACTTATTTGTTCTTCTATGGGTCAGCATCCATTCTAAATACCTACATGCATTAACTTACTCAATTTCCATGGCAACACAATGAGTTAGTGACTACTCCTTTCTACCTTTTTTTCCAAAATATTTTATTTATGTATTTATTTATTTGACACAGAAAGAGAGATCACAAGTAGGCAGAGAGGCAGGCAGGGAGAGAGAGAGGGAAGCAGACTCCCCACTGAGCAGAGAGCCCAATGTGGGGCTTGATCCCAGTACCCTGAGATAATGACCTGGGCTGAAGGCAGAGGCCCAAACCACTGCCACCCAGGTGCCCCTCTTTTCCACCTTTTTTAAACAGTTCTCTTTTTTTAATTATTTATTTATTTATTTGACAGGCAGAGATCACAAGTGGGCAGAGAGGCAGGCAGAGAGAGAGGAGGAAGCAGGCTCCCCGCTGAGCAGAGAGCCCGATGCGGGGCTCGATCCCAGGATCCCAGGATCATGACCTGAGCCGAAGGCAGAGGCTTTAACCCACTGAGCCACCTAGGCGCCCCTCTTTTCCACCTTTTAAATGAGCCTCCTGATGATAACTTTTTGGGTATTCCACAGGCATCTCAAGTTCAACATGCTTAAAATTGAGTACCTCTTCCCCATAGCTCCTTTCCATATAGCCACCTCCCCATACCACACATACACATCCTTCTCCCCTGAATAGACAACTGTCTGCCTAACATCCTACTGGTCCTGCTTCTACAAAAAGCAGGTATCATTCTTTGGAGGAAACTGGCCCTCTACCATTTCACTGGTTCTTGTGAAAATATGAATACAGCACCTCCCCCTTTCCACCACAGTGGTGGGGTGTGTGATCCAACAAGACTGGAGTCTCTTAAGAAAACTGAATCTCAAGTGCATATGGAGATGAAAGTTGGCTAGGGTTTGTTTATCTAATGTCAGCACCTTAAAGAGACAACCAGAATTTCTTGCTCTCAGAGAAACCCATAGTTGCTCTTTTCCTGTCCTTTCTAAGGTCTGACCCAGCACTTCCTTCAGTTGTGACCTATCCTTCCAATGAATTCCATTTTTTGTAGTTTAAGTCAGTCAGAATTTTTTCACTTTAAATTTGATTTTTTTTTCTGTTTGTAGCCAAAGCACTCTGATTAAACCAAACTCAGTGAACAGTACCATTTTATTTATTACCCAGTAGTTTAGTTTAGAAACCTGAGAATACTAGGCTGATAACACATTACTATCTTGTCAGTCACAAAGTCTGCTGTTGATTCTACTAATTATGTCTTTCTAATCTGTCTCTATTCTTACTGCTACTCCCTTAGTTCAGGCCCTTGTCTTGCCTTGATTGCAGCAAAGGTCTTGTTGGTCTTCTTGCTTCAGGTTTAGTCCCCTCCAATATATTCATGCTATAGTGGATGCTTTCTGAAAACCCAAATCTGATCATGTTACTCCACTATTTAATACCTTTTTGTGGTTCTCATACCATTGAAGATGAATTTGAATTCCTTAGCTTAGTGCAAAGGGCAACTTATGACTAAGACCCTGCCCATAATTCTCCATCTTGAACAAAAGAAAACAAAACTACTATTTTTGTGGTAACATTTGCCTACCCATCCACCACATAGTGCAAAGCAGTTGGTGGGAGATATTTTCAAAATATTTCCACCAAAAGCCTTAACTCCTGGAGGGCAGTTTTATTCATCTTTGTAATCACAGTGCCTACTCATAGTTAGACACATGATACTTAATTCTCTTCACTCTTTCCCATGCTGGATATTCTCCAATAATTCCTCAGTGGCATTATTTCATTCTATTTCTCTCTTGCTTTGACATTTCTGTATAAGCCAAAATGTATACATTATTATCTTTTCTTCTCTTGGTTTTCCCCCAGTGAGCCCATGTCTCCCTATATTCATGCCCTATGTGACCTATCCCATAGCTTTCTCTTCCCCTTGGATCTTGACTGGTCTTGTGACTTTTTTTGACCAACAGATAGATGTAAGTGTGTAAATGCTGAGGCAAGGTCATAAGAAGCTTTATATCTGTTACCTGAGCAACTTAGACCCCTCCCTCTCAGAACCCAGCCACTATGCTAAGCTCAGGTCACAAGGAAAAGGTTCATGTAGCCACCCCAGTTGACAGCCCAAGCTAAGACCCTGGCCCACAGTTAGCTAGCATTATCAACCAGTTTTGTGAATGAGCCATCTTGAATATCCAAGCCTAATCACATCCTTCGATGAATCTAACTCTAGCCAAGAATTGCCCAGCCAAGCCTAGTCAACTCACAAATGTGTGGGAGATAAAAATAGTTTTGATTTTGGGGTGGGTTTGTTACACAGCAGAAGATAATTAGGACACTTTCCTCATTCTATCTTGTATCCTAAAAAAGTTCTCATAGGGGGGCACCTGGGTGGCTCAGTGGGTTAGGCCTCTGCCTTTGGCTCAGGTCATGATCTCAGGGTCTTGGGATGGAGCCCCACATCAGGTTCTCTGCTCAACAGGGAGCCTGCTTCCCCCTCTCTCTCTCTGCCTGCCTCTCTGCCTACTTGTGATCTCTTTCTCTCTCTGTCAAATAAGTAAATAAAATATTTTTTAAAAAAATGTTCTCATAGGTAAACTAGCTCATGCTGTTAATATTGAATCTTCTTTTCTGGTTATACTATCATCCAGTCTAACAAGTTTTTCCTCCTAGGACAAGCATTCAGAGAAACTAACCTAGATGACTCAAACAGTTCTGAGTTTCTCTAAAAGAGGAAATATATTCATTGAGATTTTATAAAATTAGGAATAGTACTGATTACAGAAGTTCAGTAATTGCAGGCCTGTGATGAAGCATTCTGACATTCATCCTAATTAATAGTCAAGTACTTTTTTCTTTCATCTCTAAATGTCTACCCTAGAACTCTTCTGTTGGTAGCTATAGAATCCACAGACATCTTTATTCCTACTTAACAAAAGTAGACCATTGACATCTGATTCCACTTCCCTTCCAATGCTTCTCTTTCCTTTTTTTCCCCCTTAGTGGCTAGTCACTGAATTGTCAAATGTATCTTGGTGCTTTTTTCTGACAATATATACCAATGGCAACCATTAACAAAGAATCAAGTTAACTATTTTCTCAATCTCACAACTTCTCCCTGCAAATCCTCAGCATCTTAACTAAAGATTCTTACTTCAAAGGAGAATTGCTAGATAAAAGAATCCTGAGTCCATCAACTACTATCATTTAAAGCAAAATGTTTCCTTAGGTACTTAATATACTGAATGATGATAAATTGGGTGAAGAAGTAATAATAATAATGGTTAACATTTGTCAAGTGATTATTATATACTAAGCACTGTTCTAAGTGCTTTACATATATGAGTCCATATAATTCTTGTCACAACCCTGAAAGGAATGTGCTTTTATTTTTTTTAAGATTTTATTTATTTATTTGACAGAGAGAGATCACAAGTAGGCAGAGAGAGGCGGAAGCAGGTTCCCCGCCAAGCAGAGAGCCCGACGCAGGACTCGATCCCAGGACCCTGAGATCATGACCCAAGCCAAAAGCAGAGGCCCACCCCACTGAGCCACCCAGGTGCCCCAGGAATGTGCTTTTATTATTCCTATTTTATACATAAGGAAAGTAAGACACAGAGAGATTAAATAACTTACCCAAGACCACATACCTAGAGTATAGCAGAGTCTAGATTTGAACCTAGGCAATTTAGCTTTAGAATCTGCTCTCTTAAACACTATACTATTATGTCAAGTTTTTGTTCAAAGCTTTCAGACACTCAAACTTGAAAGAATGAAATAGAGAGAGCAGATTTACCCAGTACCTATTTTTCTTCTATTTTCTCTGTGTTAGAAAATGATTATTTATTGGTCTAGAAAGGGTAGAACAATTACTGGTATGAATTTTATATCCAAAAAATGAGTTAAGCAACTCTAAGGACAACACCTCAGCAATCTGTAAAAAAGAAATTCTAGGGCCTGTGCCTGTTATTTACCCTTTGTCCCTCAACTTTACTCTGACCACTCTATACTTTGCTCTCTACATTTCCCAGGCTCTCTTGCCAACTTAACTTGCTCTTAGGGTCTGCCAATAGGAGGCACCAGCAGGAGATCAGAAGGCTGATGGAAGAGAGATGCTTCCTGCTTTTGGCTCTGATTGGTAGCAGTTGCTGGCAGGACCTGTAGTGCCAACAATAGTAGTTTCTAGACTTGGTTAAGGTGATTCTATTTTGGTAGATCTATACTCGATTATAATAATGTCTCTAACAGTACAATAGTAGGTACAAGCTTCACTCCAGAAATACTAGTTTCTGATCTCTGTATCACCTCTTCCTCCTTTTTTCTCCCCTTCTCCTTTTGCTCTACCATTCTTTTCAAAATCTTTGTAACTAATTCTGTTTATTAAATTTCCTGTTTGAAACACCAGGAATAATGTCTCTTTATCTGGCTGGACCCTAGAACTCCAAAGAACTTACAGATGAGACTATTGGATCACTATCAATGATCTTTGAGAAAGTGACAATTACAGGAATAGCATCATAAAAATAAAAGCAGGGGTGCCTGGGTGGCTCAGTGGGTTAAAGCCTCTGCCTTCAGCTCAGGTCATGATCCCAGGGTCCTGGGATCGAGCCCTGCATCGGGCTCTCTGTTCAACGGGGAGCCTGCTTCCCCCTCTCTCTCTGCCTGACTCTCTGCCTACTTGTGATCTCTGTCAAATAAATTAATAAAATCTTTAAAAAAATTAAAAGCAGTGAAACATTGTATTTTAAGAAACACCTTTGTATTGTAAAGAATAACACATACAGAAAAATGAGCACACAGAGATATATAGCTCAATAGTTTGCCAATAATCATCCATGCAACCAGCACCCAGCTCATGAAACAGAACATTACCAACACCCCAGAATAATCCTGCCAATCACTAAGTCCTCTTTCTTCCACAAAGGCAACTGTTAACCTGACTTTTATGAAAATCATGTCATCTTTCTTTATAGCTTTACCACCTAAGCATTAGTTAATCATCAGATAATGCCTAAAGAGTAATAGCTTAGTGGGTTTTTTTTTTTGTTTTTGAACCATTATATACATATAATCAAACAATATGTATACTTCTGTGTCTGGCCTCTTTCATTCAACATTATTTTGTTAGATTCATCCATTCCAATGCAAGGAACTGTAATTAATACATTTTATTACTCTATGATATTCTATTGTATGAACGAACATGGCTACCAAACAAGGTCTAATCTGAGGCTGAATTAATAAAGTAGGTACCATTTAGTAAAATATCAATGAACTAGATGGCATGCTCTGAAGGATGACCAAGACAGTAAAGGTCTAGTTGTTTACACTGGACTAGAAAAAGAGAAAGATTTGGGTGTAGAAGAAAAGGAGCCACAGCCATCTTTAAAAAAACTTTTTTTTAAAGATTTTATTTATTTATTTGACAGAGAGAGAGAGAGATCACAAGTAGGCAGAGAGGCAGGCAGAGAGAGAAGGGGAAGCAGGCTCCCTGCTGAGCAGAGAGCCCGAAGTGGGGCTCAATCCCAGGATCCTGAGATCATGACCTGAGCCAAAGGCAGAGGCTTAACTCACTGAGCCACCCAGGCGCCCACTCCATCTTAAAATTTTTAAAGAGCTACCATGTGTAAGAGGAACTGAACTTATTCTCTGCACTTTCAGAGGGCAGAATTAGGACAAATAGGTAGATGGTTTAAATGTTTCAGCCATCTCATCATTATTTTCTTGTCCTTATTATCCCGTAAAGTTCTTGGAGATAAATAAGGATAAATTAAAATGATCTGTATGCTTAGTTGCCTGAGCACAGGTTTTTTTCTTTCAAATATTTTATTTATTTGTTTGACAGAGAGAGACAGCAGAGAGTGAATACAAGCAGGGGGAGTGGCAGAGGGAGAAGCAGGCTTCTTGCTGAGCAGGGAGCCTGATGTGGGGCTCGATCCCAGGACCCTGGGATCATGACCTGAGCCAAAGGCAGATGCTTAATGAGCCACCCAGGCACGGGGTTTTTAAATGCAATAAAATAGTTATAGAAATAATCTTCATCTCAGCATTTTGTGCAAGCTTTCTGTTGAGACTTTTCAGAGGGAGCAAGCAGAGGCAAATCAATAGAAAAGATAGGCTAGAAACTGTAGTAGATACTGACCATAGCAATTATGAGAACTAAATGATATGAAGACTTCTAAATTAGAAAATTGCCATTTCAGTTTTATACTAATCTTTTTTTTCCAGTTTTGTACTAATATTAAAAATCAATTCCTATGCTAGGTAATGTTGGGGGCCTTCTAACAAAAAGGTGATTTCAAATATGTAAAGTTAGAGGAAAGCCAGAAGAAATTTCTTGGAGCTTCTGTGTGTACATATTTGTCTAATGTTACCTGCCTTACAGAGTTCTAAAGTTCAAACAAGATAAGGTAAATATAAGTACTTCATAAGCTCCAAGGTACATTAAACTAGAAGACAGGCTTTTAAAAAACGAGGTTCCAAAGAACTCTCAAAAGAATCAGCCTAAATTTCCAAACCAGGACTTAGTCTGAATGATTTTTTTCAGAAATGGGACTCCTAAAAAATTACTGATGAGATTCTTTTTTTTTAAGATTTTATTTATTTATTTATTTGTCAGAAAGAGAGAGAGAGAGAGAGCACAAGCAGGCAGAGTGGCAGGCAGAGAAGCAGACTCTCCGCTGAGCAAGAAGCCCGATGTGGGACTCGATTCCAGGACTCTGGGATCATGACCTGAGCCAAAGGCAGCAACTTAACCAACTGAGCCACCTAGGCGTCCCTCCTGATGAGATTCTTAAACAGAATTAAAGACATAGTAAAAATTAACCTCTAGAGAAGAAGTTAATTTGTGAATAATGAATAAACGCAAAGGCTATATATCATTAGACTTTGGAAATTCATGTCGAAATTCTGCTAAGAAAAAGCCTCCTCTGGTCTACCATCTCCTTAAATACAGTACCAGAAGTTTTTCTTTATAAGCTGGCCAAGGTACTAACAGGTTGCTTAAGTGGCAGAGATAACTAATAACCAAAGTGGTTTTTGCTTAAATTTATTCCCCTAATCTAAGTATATTAAAGAAAGAAGTGTGGAATCTGATATTATTAGCATGTAGTAGGACAAAAAATCTCTCTCAGAGCCTTCAAATTCTATCTGGAGAATTTCAGCCATTTGTAATAAATACAATGATCTCAACTATACCTCTCTCAATTTATTTTTTTCCCTCAATTCACTATTAACCATAGTATGATGCCTCAAGGTACTTCTGTGTACACTGGGTAGAGGAAATGGAGATAGAGAAAGAATACAGAATTTAAGAAAAATCATGTCTAACAGAAAAACCAAGTAAATGTGGTTTGGTGTTTTTGTTCTGTTTTCTTGAGATTAGCAAAAATGGTAAGACAAAATAAAAATAAAAGAATGCTTTTTAAAAGTTACAGAAGACAGAAAATTTCAAAGTATTGCTGAAACGTTTAAAAAATCTAAATAAATGGATTGGTATACTATGTTCATGAGTTAGAAGACTCATTATTTTAATATGTTAATTTTACTCAATTTGATATATAGATTCAGTACAATCACCCATGGATAAGAGATCCTATGTGTAAGTCAAAGAGTCCAATGGAGAAGTTCCAGCATACTGTTTAAGCAAGAAAAAAAAAATCCAAGATTGAACGCAGTTGAGAGAGTAAGATGAACTTACCTGCATCATCCCTCCCTAAAGGCAGTACAGGTTAAGCACTCCTCAGCTTGTGATTTCTCCCACAAGGAAAAACGGGAGCATGTAAATGAGCACTGAGCTTCCCCAGCTGTGCAGAATACTGCTAAAGAGGCTCATTTCTGGGATGCCTTGGTGGCTCAGTCAGTTAAGCAGTGGCCCTCAGCTCAGGTCATGATCCCAGAGTCCTGGGATCGAGCCCCGCATCGGGCTCCCTGTTTGCTGGAGAGTCTGTTTCTCCCTCTCTCTTTCTGCATGCTGCTCTGCCTACTTGTGCTCTCTCTCTATCTCTCTGTCAACAAATAAATAAAATCTTAAAAAAAAAAAAAAAGACGCCCATATCTCTCTTCCCCCATCCAGTGTCCTAAGCCAAATTATACAACTTGAAGTCAGTAAGTAGCTGGGAGAACAGCAGCCAGGGCTAAAAACAGAACATATCAAAGTGACTTGAATCCTAATAACTATGTCCCCAAACTGCTAAGGACCACTCTCACCTGCAGATCACCTCAAATGGCAAAAAGCCATCCCCATAGTTCCATATATGCCACCTACATCTCTCCTTAACCCCTTAGCCAGCTCCCTGTGCAAATTCCTGAGGACAATGAGGTCAAGATTTTGCAGACAGCTAGTGAGCACATGCAGAAAGCTCGCCCAAATCACAGAAAGACAATTCAACAAAATCAGGAAGATAACACACACAAAATGTGAAGTTTAACAAAGAGATAGAAATCATAGAAAAGAACTGAATAAAAATTCAGGAGCTGAAAAATACAATGAATGAAATGAAAGCTGCAAAAGAGAATATTAACAGTAGATTGGATCAAACAGAAGACTCTGTGATGTTGAAGAAAGGACCTTTGAAATTATCCAGTCACATGAGAAAAAAGAAAAAAGAATGAAAAAAACCTATTTCAACTGTAGGATATCATCAAAAGAAACAATCTATGAATTATTGGAGTCCTAGAGGGAAAAGAAAGGGAGAAGGGGGCATAAAGTTTATTTAAAGATCTGGGTAGACATTTGGCTATCCAAGTTCATGAAGTACATAGGTCCTCAAACAAATTCAACTCAAAATGATCTTCTCCAAGACACATTATGATAAAACTGTCAAAAATCAAAGATAGAATCTTAAAAGCAGCAACAAAAAAGAATCTTGTCACTTATTAGAAAACCCCCATAACTCATTCAATGGATTTCTCAGCAGAGATCTTACAGGCCAGGAGAAAGTAGGATGATGTATTCAAAGTGCTGGCAGGGGGGAACCTACCAACTAAGAATACTTTATCTGTCAATTATCCCATAGAAATTAAGCATAGATAAGGATTTTCCCAGACAAACAAAAACTGAGGGAGTTCATCTCACTAGATCTGCATTATGGGCCCTCAACTCTATGGTCAACTAATCTTCGACAAATCAGGAAAAAATATCCAATACAAAAAAGATAGTCTCATCAATAAATGGTGCTGGGAAAATTGGACAGCTATATACAGAATGAAACTCGACCATTCTCTTACACCATACACAAAGATAAACTCTAAATGGATGAAAGAACTCAGTGTGAGACAAGAATCCATCAAAATCCTAAGGAGAACATAGTACTCTTCGACATCAACCACAGCAACTTCTTTCAAGACAGGTTTCCAAAGGCAAGGGGAACAAAAGTGAAAATGAACTTTTGGGACTTCGTCAAGATAAAAAACTTCTGCACAGCAAAGGAAACAGTCAACAAAACAAAGAGGTAACCCACGGAATGGGAGACAATATTTGCAAGTGACACTACAGATAAAGGGCTGATATTCAAGATCTATAAAGAACTCCTCAGGGCGCCTGGGTGGCTCAGTGGGTTAAGCCGCTGCCTTCGGCTCAGGTCATGATCTCAGGGTCCTGGGATCGAGTCCCGCATCGGGCTCTCTGCTCAGCAGGGAGCCTGCTTCTCTCTCTCTCTCTCTCTCTCTCTCTCTCTCTCTGCCTGCCTCTCTGTCTACTTGTGATCTCTCTCTGTCAAATAAATAAATAAAATCTTTAAAAAAAAAAAAAGAACTCCTCAAACTCAACACAAACAAAACAGATAATCACGTCAAAAAAATGGGCAGAAGACATGAACAGACACTTCTCCACAGAAGACATACAAATGGCTAACAGACACATGAAAAAGTATTCATCATCATTAGCCATCAGGGAAATTCAAACCAAAACCACATTGAGATACCACCTTATACCAGTTAAAATAACAATAACTGATAAGGCAAGAAACAACAAATGTTGGAGGGGTTGCAGAGAAAGGGGAACCCTCTTAACACTGTTGGTGAGAATGCAAGTTGGTATAGCCACTCTGGAAAACAGTGTGGAGTTTCCTCAAAAAGTTAAAAATAGAGTTACCCTATGACCCAGCAATTGCATTACTGGATATTTACCCCAAAGATACAGATACAGTGAAAAGAAGGGCCACATACACTCCAATGTTCATAGCAGCAATGTCTCCAATAGTCAACCTGTGGAAGGAGTCTAGACGTCCTTCAACAGATGAATGGATAAAGAAGTTGTGGTCCATATATACAATGGAATATTATTCAGGCATCAGAAAGGATGAATACCCAACTTTTGCATAAACATGGATGGAACTGGCAGAGACTAGGCTAAGTGAAATAAGTCGAGCAGAGAAAGTCAATTATCATATGGTTTCACTTACTTGTGGAACATTAGGAATAGCATGAGGACATTAGGAGAAGGAAGGGAAAAATGAAGGGGGAGGTGAATTGGAGTGGGAAATAAACCATGAGAGACTATGGACTCTAGGAAATAAACTGAGGGTTTTAGAGGGGAGGGGAGTGGGGGGATGGGTTAGCCCAGTGATGGGTATTAAGGAGGGCATGTATTGCATGGAGCACTGGGCATTACACACAATGAATCATGGAACACTACATCAAAAACTAATGATGTACTGTATGGTGACTAACATAACAATAAAAAAAAATAAGAAATGTTGAATGGGGGTGCCTGGGTGTCTCAGTCGGTTAAGCATCTGCCTTCAGCTTAGGTCATGATCCCAGGGTCCTGGGATCCAGCCCCGCGTCAGGGTCCCTGACCAGTGGGGAGTCTGCTTCTCCCTGTCTCTGTCCCTGCCCCCTCCTTGTGCACACACACTCTCTCTCAAATAAATAAATAAAATCTTCAAAAAAATGTTGAATGGAGATCTTCAAGTTGAAATTAAAAAATACTAACAAGTGGGACGCCTGGGTGGCTCAGTTGGTTAGGTGGCTGCCTTTGGCTCGGGTCATGATCCCAGCATCCTGGGATCGAGTCCCACATGGGGCTCCTTGCTCGGCAGGGGACCTGCTTCTCCCTCTGCCTCTCAGCCTACTTGTGATTTCTCTCTCTCTCTGACAAATAAATAAAATCTTTAAAAAAAAAATACTAACAAGTAACATGAAAACATATGAAAATATAAAATACTCTGGCATAGGCAAGCATATAGTCATATTCAGAACACTCTAATACTATAATATGATGGTGTGTTAACCACTTAACTCTAGCAAAAAGGTTAAAGGTCAAAAGTATTAAAATAACTATAGCTATAATAGTTTTTTAATAAATACACAATATAGAAAGGGGTAAAGTGTGACATCAAAAACAAACATATGGGAAGGATTTTTTGCAGAAACACTCATTCAAAAAGATAACTGCAACCCCCATGTTCATAGCAGCATTATTTACAATAGCTAAGACATTGGACAAGACTTAGGAGACAACCTAAGGGTTCACCAATGGATGAATGGAAAAATAAGTTGTGAGATATATATCTATATCTATCTATATAGATAGATCAATCTAGATCTATCTATCTATCTAGATCTAGATCTAGATATTTAGATCTAGATCGATCTATCTATATCTATATTGATATAGATAATATATCTAGATCTAGATCTAGATATATCTCTCCAGATATATCTAGATCTAGATATCTAGATCTAGATCTAGATATATCGACATCTAGATCTAGATCTAGATGTCAGTATATCTATAGATATACATCTGGTTTGTTTCCCTCTCCAGTTTCACCTTGTTTCATTTTCTATATATATAGATATAATGCCACTATTTCACAAACTCTTCCAAAATATAGGGGAAAACATGTCTTAACTCATTCTATGAGGCCAGTATTACCACAATATCAAAACCAGACAAAAATATCACAAGAAAATTACAAACCAATAGCAGTCATGAATATAAATGTTGTAAATCCTCAATAAAATACTATCAAGTTGAATCCAGCCACATAAAAGGTATTGTATTCCATGAACAGACAAGATTTGCCCCTAGGAATGTAATGCTGACTAAACATACAAATATAACCAATGTAATTCATGGTACTAATAGAATAAAGAACAAAAACCAAACCATATGATCATCTCAGAATAGAAGCAGAGAAACCATTTGACAAAATTCAACACCCTTTTATGTAATAAAAGAACTCAGCAAAATGGAGCTACCTTATGACCCAGCAATTGCACTACCGGGTATTTACCTCAAAGATACAAATGTAGTGATCTGAAGGGGCACATGCACCCCGATGTTTATAGCAGCAATGTCCACAATAGCCAAACCATGGAAAGAGCCTAGATGTCCATCAACAGATGAATAGATAAGGAAGATGTGAGATATATATAGATATAGATAGATAGATAGATAGATAGATAGATAGATATGAATGTTATGCAGCCATCAAAAAATCTTTCCATTTGCAATGATGTGGATGGAACTAGAGGGTATTATGCTAAGCAAAATAAGTCAATTAGAGGAAGACAATTACCCTATGATCTCACTGATATGAGGAATTTGAGAAACAAGACAGAGAATCATAGGGGAAGGGAGGGGAAAATGAAAAAAGGTAAAACCAGAGAGGGAAACAAACCAGAAGAGACTCTTAATCTCAGGAAACAAACTGAGGGTTGCTGGAGTGGAAGGGGGTGAGAAGGATGCAGTGGCTGGGTGACAGACATTGGGGAGGTATGTGCTATGGGGAGTACTGTGAATTGTGTAAGATTGCTGAATTACAGACCTGTACCCCTGAAACAAATTATACATTATATGTTAATAAAAAAAAGAATTACCTGGGGCAGGTAATTATAAATTATTTTTATAAATTATAAAAATAAAATGCCAGAAATTCCAATTAAGTAGGTTTGGGATATGACCCCAGAGTCTGTATTTTAACCACAACCCCAGGGAGCTCTGATGGAGTATGCTGAAGTCTTTCATTGTTCTTTGTAAAGCTTTTCCTGGATGACTCGAATTTGCTCATATTTCAGGAAGAATAAACTGTCCCACAAATTAAAAAAAAGTGTGCATTGTGGGGTACCTGGGTGGCACAGTGAGTTAAGTGTCTAACTCCTTGGTTTTGGATCAGGTCTTAATCTCAGGGTCCTGGGATCAAGCCCCACATCCAGCTCTGTGCTGAGCGTGGAGTCTACTTGAGATTCTCTCCCTTTCTCTCTCCCTTCCTCTCTGCCCCTCTCCATCCCCCTCTCCCCCATCTCCCACTCATGCTCTCTCTCTCTCTCAAATAAATAAATAAAATCTTTAAAAACTGTGTGCATTGAAGGGCACTATCAAGAAAGTATCAAGGCAGGGTGCCTGGGTGGCTCAATCATTGGGTGTCTGCCTTTGGCTCAGGTCATGGTCCCAGGAATTGAGCTCCTCATTGAGCTCCTCATCAAGCCTCGCATCAGGCTCCCTTCTCAGCAGGGAATCTGCTACTCCCTCTCCCACTCTCCCTGTTTGGATTCCCTCTCTCATTGCCTCTCTCTCTGTCAAATAAATAAATAAAAATCTTTGAAAAAAGAGAGTGTAAAGGCAACCAACTATTTTCAAATCATATATTTGATAAGCATCTTGTATTCAGAATATTTAAAGAAGACTTACAGCTCTACAACAAAAAGACTAACAACACAATTTTTTAAAATGGGCAAAGGACTCAAATGGGCATTTCTCCAAAAGACATGTAATGGCCAACAAGACACAAAAAGATGCTCAACGTCATTAATCATTAGGTAACTGAAAATCAAAGCCACAATGAGATAACACCTCACACCCACTAGCATGGTTATAATTTTTTTAAATGAAAAATAACAAGTGTTAGTGAGTAGAAAAAGTGAAACCCTCACACATTGCTGATGGGAATGTAAAATGGTGTAGATACTTTGGGAAACAGTTTGGCAGTTCCTCAATAAGTTAAATGTAGAATTACCATATGACCCTGTCATTCTCTTCCTAGGTATATACCCAAAAAGAACTGAAACACAGGTGTTCAAATAAAAATTTGAATGTTCACAGACACATTATTTGCAATAGCCAAAGATGAAAACAACCTGAATGTCCTTCAAGTGATAAATGGATAATAAAATACGGTATATCCATACAATGGAATATTGTTCAGCCATAAAAAGGAATGAAATACTAATACATGTTGCATAATGTTGAGTGAAAGAAACCAGACACAAACAGCCACATATTGTATGATTCCATTTATATGAAATATCCAGCATAGGCAAATACATAGAAAGAGACAGACTGGTGGATGCCTGGAGCTGAAAGGAGAAGGGAGAATGAGGAGCAGTCATTTAATGGGTACATTTTGGGGAGAGTGATGAAAAGGTTCTGAAACTAGATATTGGTGATGGTTAACATTGTAAATGTATATAATGCTACTGAATTGTACACTTCAAAATGATTACAATTATAAATATTGTGGTATTTTACCAGGATAAGAAAAAGTAGTAAAATGTAAAACAAAGATTATCCTACCAAAACTAGCCTTAAAAAGTGCTTAAAGAAACATAATAGTATAAAAGTACAAAATATAAAATGTTTAAGAAGTCAAAGTTAAAACTACTGGTGATACAGTAAGAAAATGTTACAAAAAACATTTAATGCTCATTAAGGTCAAGGAAAAATCTAAGACCTAGGTTAAAAAGAGCTAATGTAATTATTAGCCAATATGTCTACTCTCATGTAAATGGTTGTTAGGGGTGGAGTTTTTCAAGTGTAGATCCCAGCAAGATTTAATTATTGTCTGACCCTTTAGAACCTAAGTTCATAGGCCAAGAATCCTCAAGTTCTTGCCTTCAGCTCAATTCACTTCCAAATATAAGAGAAATGGCTTATTGAAGTTGGGAAAAGCAGAAAACCATAACTATCCTCTAGTTCTCCATTCAGCTCAATATACTCATTTTCCTTACTCTAGCTTTCTCTGCACTTGTAGAGGCTAAGTTGCAAAGGTCGTACTCTTACTTCCTTGTAGTGTGATAAACGTCCAGCAGGGAGAGATGGTAAATTATCCTAGATTCAGCAACAATAACATGGAATCCTAAATATGACTAAGATTTTTTACACAGAGCATATGAGAAACTGAGTTAAGTTTTTGAAGTAAGCCTAATTTTTACCATTCTCACCTGAAATTAAATAAACTAATGTATATATTTTTAAGAATGATCCACCTAAAAACATGAGAGCTTCCCAGTTCTGTTTAAAAGATCATTCACTATCCTCATTCAGGATAGAGGAAATTAACCAAACTCTTTTTTAGAAATCTAGCTGTGTACCATTTGTTTAAATATAGCCATTATAGCTATATTATATATTTTATTCTTTTTTTAAAAGATTTTTATTTATTTATTTGACAGACAGAGATCGCAAGTAGGCAGAGAGGCAGGCAGAGAGAGAGGAAGGGAAGCAGGCTTCCCGCTGAGCAGAGAGCCCGATGCAGGGCTCGATCCCAGGACCCCGGGATCATGACCTAAGCTGAAGGCAGAGGCTTTAACCCACTGAGCCACCCACGTGCCCCATATATTTTATTCTTGATAGAAAAATATGCCAGTGCCTCTATAATTCATCAAAAGCTTTTTTAAAAAAGACTTTATTTACTTGAGAGAGAGAGAGAGAGAGAGAGAAAATGAGTGGGAGGGAGAGGAATAGGGAGAAGCAGACTCCACGCTGAGCAGGAAGCCCAATGTGGGGCTCGATCCCAGGACCCTGAGATCATGACCTGAGCTGAAGGAAGCCACTCAACTGACTGAGCCACCCAGGTGCCCTGATCAAAAACTTTTTAAAGACAAATAATACTACAATGATTTTTACCCACATATGATCTCATAACCTACTTCTACTTATTTATCTGTGTTTTATTTTTTTTTTTTTTTAGATTTTATTTACTTGACAGAGGGAGACAGAGAACACAACCAGGGGTAAGGGCAGAGAGAGAAGCAGGTTCCCCATGGAGCAGGGAGCCTGAAGTGGGACTCGATCCCAGGACCCTGAGATCATGACCTGAGCTGAAGGCAGATGCTTAATGACTGAACCACCCAGAAACCCCATCTATCTGTATTTTAGAAAATTATTTCAGCATTATCTGTTTTCATTGTTGACCCTTTTAAAATGTCTCAAATATGTAAATCTGTTATTTATCCCTCAAGATTTTTAAAAATACTTGATAGTCGCATAATTCTCACATATAATTCTGCTTGTTTATTCTTAATTTCCTAGACTGGAAGAGGACAAGGTATCAGATAGAAGAGAAGCAAATAATTTTATGACTATAATTTTTCTAAATTTGTTATTATACAGTTAGGGTAATCATTATGCAAACATGGTATGTTAAAGATTACTCATTTCATCATTTTCCAAAACAGATTTGAAAATCCTTACACATTATTTTCAAAACAACTTTGGTGGTATAACTTAGTAAGATAAAATTCATCCATTTAAAATTACATAAATTAAGTGGTTTTTACTGTATTCACAGAGTTAAGAACACACTTCCATCATCTTAAAAAGAAACGTCATAAACCATTAGCAGCCACTCCCTGTCTTAGTCAATTGGGACTGCTAGAAAAAAAATACCACAGACTGGGTTGCATATAAACAACAACAACAGAAATTTACTTCTCACAATTCTGGAAGCTGGGAATTCCAAAATCAAGTTGCTGGCAGATTCAGTGACTGGTAAGGGTCCACTTCCTGCTGTTCATAGACAGCCATCTTCTTGCTATAACCTTAGTGGATGAAAATAGCAAGGGAGTCCTCTGGGGCCTCTTTTTATAAGGGCACTTATCCCACTCATAAGGGCACCACCCTCATGACCTAATCACCTCCTAAAAGCCCCACCTCCAAATATCATCACATTGGAGATTAGGTTTCAGCATATGAACTTGGGAGGTGGGGGGACACATATGTTCAGTGTATAGTATTCCACATTATCTGCTTCCCTTTCCCCATCAGCCCTATAGACAACCATTTTACTTTCTGTCTTTACAGATTTGCCTATTGTTGACATTTCCATATACATAGAACCATACAATATGTGCTCTTTTGCTTCACTTCACATAAGTTTTTGAGGTTTTTCCATACTATAGTATGTATCACTTCTTCAATTCCTCCCCCCTTTTTTTGGCCAAATACTATTCCATTATATGGAAATAGTGTATTTTATTTATTCATTCATCAGTTGGACATTTGGATTGATTCCTGTTTGGCTATTATAAATAATGCTATTTGATAGCTTTATGCATATGAACATTTGTGCACAAATTTTTGTGAGAACATGTTTTCATTTCCTTTGGGTATATACTCAAAAGTGTAATTAGTCATACAGTATCTCCGTTTAAAATTTTGAGGAACTGTCAAGTTGTATTTCAAAGTGGCTACACCATTTATAGCCCAGTCAGCAATGTATGAGTTTCAATTTCTGCACATCCACACTTGTTTTTATTATAGCCATCCTAATGGTTGTAAAGTGGTATCTCACTGTGGCTTTGATTTGGATTTACCTAATGACTAATGATGTTGAGCATATTTTTTTTATTATCCATTTCCAGATTTTCTGGGGAGAAATATCTATCTGGAACTTTTGTCCAGCTTTTAATTGGGTTGTCTTTTTATTACTGAGTTGTAAGATTTCCATATATACTCTAGATACAAGACACTTCTCAGATATATGATTCACAAATATTTCCTTCCATTCTGTGCATTTTCTTTTTTTTTAACAAAGATTTTATTTATTTATTTGGCAGAGAGATCACAAGTAAGCAGAGAGTCAGGCAGAGGGGGAGGGGGAAGCAGGCTCCCCGCTGAGCAGAGAGCCCGATGTGGGGCTCCATCCTAGGACCCTGAGATCACGATCCAAGGCAGTGAAGGCAGAGGCTTAACCCACTGAGCCACCCAGGCGCCCCCATTCTGTGCATTTTCTGTTTACTTTCTTGGTGGTCTCATTTAAAGCACAAAGTTTCTGATTTTGATGAAGTTCATGAATTTTTCTTTATTGTTTGTGCTTTTGTTTTTATCATAGCTACAAAATCACTAACCAAGGTCATGAAGATTTAAGTTTTTGTCTATTTTACACTCTTTAAAAGATTTTATTTATTTATTTTATTTGACAGAAAGAGAGAGATCACAAGTAGGGACAGAGTCAGGCAGAGAGGGAGGGGGAAGCAGGCCCCCATACACTTCTTTTTTTTATTTTTGCATGCATGCACACAAGAGAGAGAGAGAGCAAGTGAGCGCACAAGCAGGTGGAGGGGCAGAAGTAGACTCCCCACTGAGCAGGGAGCCAGATGCAGGACTTGATCTCAGGACCCTGAGATCATGACCTGTGCCAAAGGCAGATGCTTAACCGACTGAGCCATCCAGGCACCCTAGTTTTACATATTAAATTTTAGTTTTTGATCGATTTGAATTAACTTTTGTCCGTGATGTGATATAGGGGTCCAATCAGATTCTTTCACATGGGGATATCCAGTTGTCTGGTACCACTTCCTGAAAAGACTATTCTTTTCCCATTAACTGTCTTGGCATTCTTGTTGGAAATCAAACTGACCTTACATGAATGGGTTTACTTCTGGACTCTGAATTCTATTCCATCAATCTACGTGTATTCTTATGCTAGTACAACAGTCTTGATTAGTGTAGCCTTGTAGCAAAGTCTGAAATAGAGAAATATAAGGCCTCCAACTTTGTTCTTTTTCAGGATTATTTTGTTCATGGCCTATTTCCATTTGATTTTCAGAACCAGCTTGTGAATTTCTGCAAAAATGCCAGCTAGGGTTTTGATAGGGCTTGCACTGAAACTGTAGATCAGTTTGGGGAGTATGGTTATCTTTTTTTTTTTTAAAGATTTTATTTATTTATCTGACAGACAGAGGTCACAAGTAGTCAGAGAGGCAGGCAGAGAGAGAGAGAGAGAGGAGGAAGCAGGCTCCCCGTGGAGCGGAGAACCCGATGTGGGGCTCGATCCCAGGACCCTGGGATCATGACCTGAGCCGAAGGCAGAGGCTTAACCCACTGAGCCACCCAGGTGCCCCGGAGTATTGTTATCTTAAATATTCAGTCTACTGATCTATGAACATGGGATGTCTTTGCATTTATTAGATGTATTTTTAAACAGGTTTTTTTTTTTTTTTTTTAGGATTTTGAGAAAGAGAGAGAGAGCAAGAGAGTACATAAGGAGCAGGGAGGGGCAAAGGGAGGGAGAAGAGGACTCACTGCTAAGCAGGGAGCCCAATGTGGGACTCCATCCCTGGACCCTGGGATCATGACCTGAGCCAAAGGTAGACACTTAACCAACTGAGCCACCAAGGCATCCCTAAACAGTTTTGATTATATTGATGTTAAACCAACCTTGCATGACTGAGATAGATCCTAGTTGGTCATGGAGTTATAATCTTTTTCATGTGGCTGGATCTAATTTGCTGTATTCCCTTGAGTTTATTGAATGCATAGATTGTTTTCATCAAATTTGACACATTATCAGCATTATTTATTCTAATATTTTTTCTGTCCCTTTGTTTCCTTGTCTGGTATACCCATTATGAGTGTGTTTGTGTGCTTAATGGTGTACCACTTTCTAAGGTTTTGTTCATTTTTCTTCACTCTTTTCGAGTCCAGAATTTTCATTTGGGGTGTGTATGTGTATGCATTCTATCCTTTACTGATAGTTTCTTTTTCATATCCTTATCATCACATAGTCTTTTTAATTATTTAAACATGGTTGAAGTCCTTTAGATGTATTTATAATAGCTGCTTTGATGTCCTTGTCCACCAGGTTCAGCATCCGATGCCCTCAAAGGAAATTTCTTTCTTTCCTGTGTATGGGTCACATGTTCCTGTTTCTTTGCCTCTTATAACTGAACAGTTCAGATACAAATTGTAGCAACTCTGGATACTGACTGTCCCTGCTCCAGGTTTTATTGCTGTTGTTTAATAACTTGGCTATACTAATTCTGTGAAGTCTGCTTCTCCACAGTATGCAGCCTTTACTTTTACTATTTGGATTTTTTCTTGCTCTTAACTTTAAGCCTGGCATCCTAAGGATCATCCGTGGGTCATTACAGTTTAGCTATCAGTCACTAATTGATCCAAGTTGTACTGAAGCCCCTGAGACAGGAAGGTTTTCATTTTTTGCTGTATGATCTGTGTGGCTTGGATACTGCTTTCACATTACAGGGACTCTACAAGTTTATTGCACATTTAGCCAAGGGCTAATAGCAAAGCAGTTTCCTCTCCAGTTGCTCCTAAGAGTGTGGCCTTAGGTAAGAGCAGATTATTCTACACCATCTGGCATCCTTTGCTGTCTCTTTCTGATCTACCTCTATTGGTATCATACGATGCTTCTGGCCCCCAGTAGCTGTTAGCTGATTTTTATTTTGAACAATTCCTTTAAGGCATGAATTGCTCCACTATCCAAAAAAAGTCAGGCTCCTCAGGCCAGGGCCAGCATGTTGCCAGTCTTTGAGGTTTTCTCTGACCCCACCTTCACAGAAGCTCTGAATTAAAGAACAGTATCTGGGACTGACAGGAGCTGCCAACTGGCTTCCAAGCCTCCTAGATACCTCTCCTGAAACAGAGTTGGGTGAGGGAATGGGAGTTGCCTCTACTTCAGATCTTATAGCCTACTACTATTACTACTGAATTCTGTAGATTTTGAATAAATGGTCCTCAACTTGTTATAAATTCTTTTATTATTCTCCAGAAACTTTGAATGATAAGTCTTTCTAATTTTGACCAATGAGATACTGCTCTGGGGAGTTCCACGGGACTCTTCACATTGCCATCCACAAAACCTCCCCATTTTAACTTTCAACTGACTGCAGAAACTGGTGATCACATTTGCAAATTTAACCTACCTACAAAGCTGATTGTAAATAGAAAAAAAATCATTTCTAATTTTTTAAAGCTAAAAGTACTATCTAATTTTAAAAATTGTATACTATCGTCTCTCATTACCTCAGGTAACAGAAAATTGTCTACAAATAGATACAAGGAGAAAGTAAAACATATAAAAATTGCAGTCTTGTTCAATTTCATGTGATATTAAGTGTTATTGTATCCAGGGCTGGAATACTCATAAATAAATAGGATGTCAAATTTTTGAATAAATGCTTATTCATATGTTCAACACTTTTTCCAGAAAGGCTCAGGCAACTCTGTTCAATCAGAAGGTAAAGTATAGAAAAATGTGTATTACTTCAGTAAGCTACTATCTTCTGGGACAGTCTTCAATTACATTCTATTATTCTTTGAATTGATATACTTCAAAGGTAGGAAAAACATTTATATCTTTTTTCCCTTTTATGGCTTTTCAATGAAATTTCACAGATTTTCTATCATTTTATATACCAAATCTTTGAAATACAGACATTAGAATCTAAATTTTACCAAAAAGGGAATCAAGAGGCAAAGTACTTAAGTGACTTCCAAGGTCACACAATTCATTAATGATAAACCTAGAACTAGAAGCAACGAAAGGACTCCTTAACATCCAGCCTTCAGCTCTGTGCACCAAATCGAGTTAGATAAGCTAATGTTCTTCCTCGAAAATTGAAAAAAACTTGCTTTCCTGGTATATACTTAAAAGTGGACTTTAATTCACAGGTACTTATTATGCTCCTTGGGAAGACATCCTTTTCTGAGTATTATAAAAATAAAGCATTGATGATTCAGGTCTACAGTATATTCTGTTAAACATTGTTGGCCATTGTCTTAGATCAGGCAGCTATAATAAAATACCATAGACTGAGTGGCTCAAAAAGCAAATCTACTTCTCACAATTCTGGAGGCTGGAAGTCCAAAAATCAGGGTGCCAACATGGACAGGTTCTGGTGAGAGCCCTCTTTCTAGTTTGTACTTGGTTACCTTTTTGCTGTATTCTCACATGGTGAGAGAGAGATCAGTATCTCTCTTGTCTCTTCCTATAAAAGTACTAATCCCATTGATGAGGGCTCCACCCTCATGACCTAATTACCTCCCAAAGGTCCTACCTCCAAATACTATCACATTAGGGGTCAGGGCTTCAAAGTCTGAATTTGGGAAAAATAAACATTCAGTCCATAGTAGCCATCCTTATAAAAAATAGAATGTTTTTACATGATAAAAATATAGTCTTTCTACATTAAAAAATAAATGAAATAAAGTTATATCAATTGAAAAGAAATTTTAAAAATACCAATTTTATTTTTTAAAGATTATTTATGTGAGTGAGAGGTGCAAGTGGGGAGAGGGGTGCAGGGGGGAGAAGGAACACAGAGCAGAGCGAGGGAGAAGGAGAGAAGCAGACTCCCCACTAAGCAGGGTGCTCAAGGCAGGGCTCAATCTCACAACCCTGAGATCATGACCTCAGCCAAAATCAAGAGTCAGATGCTCAACTGACTGAGCCACCCAGGTGCCCCAATATAATACCAACTTTAGAGAATAATTTTTCTTATTTCTAGTAAACCATTGTGTGATATAAAATGTATCTGATGTAAAGAGAGAATGTCTGCAAACAGAAATTTTATGTGAGACACCATAGACTTGTCTACTTTTCTTTCTACATTGTCCTTAAGACCAAGAGGAAGAAGTTATAATAAAAAGAAAAATAAAATATTAGAAATCCTTTTTTTAAGATTTTATTTATTTGAGAGAGAGGGAGAGTACAGACGGAGAGTGAGAAGCAGACTCCCCATTGAGCTGAGAGCCCAACTGGGGCTAGATCCCAGGACCCTGACTGAGATCACAGCCCAAGCCAAAGGGAGCTGCTTAACAGACTGAGTCACCCAGGTGCCCCAAAATGTTATAAATCTAACAGCAACTTAGTATTGAACATTATTAAGTCAATATTTATAACATCAACAATTTTATAGAAATACTAGGTAAAGAAAGAATTCTTTCTGTATAATTGGGATAATAAATCAAATTTTCTTTTTCTTTTCTAGGCAATGTTTGCTCTAAAGCAAAATAGCTTTTCTTATTTAAATCTTTTTTTCCTTTGCCATGAACAGCCTTCAAAAAAGAGTTTTTAAATAACTAGATTTGGCTTATTTGCACATCTAATCTTAAGTGGGTCAAAAAACTGGATCAAGAGAAGAATATGAACAGAAAAGAACCCAGGAAATGATTACTGAACAAAAAGACACGCATAAGGGAAAAATATTTTCTTCCTGGAACAAAAACTCAGGTTTAGAAATTTCTTCCATGACTGGAAGATTGTTGGGGATTAAATTTCATGAAAAATAATCAAATCCTTCTCACAAGTGAAAGTTCCACTTGATCTTAATGACCAAAATATTGTGTTCTGAATAAAAATATGGAAAATTATTTGGACTGCAAACTTAAAAACGAAAGAGAACTCTCTAAGTGAGAAAGGTTATCTATCGGGGACACTATCACATTTACTTCAAAGCAGCTAAAAGTTTTTTACCTGGGTATATAGGCAACATTCCACACCAATAAATACTCCCTCTCTTGTTCAAAACACTTTTTTCACTTGGCTTCCAGCACAACCAGTCTTCTTACTTTTCTTCTAGCCACTGGTGGGTCTTTCTCAGTCTTTAGCTGGTTCCTCCTTTTTTCTTCTACTTCCTAATGTTGGCTTGCACAACAGGACTCAGTTCTTTGCTGTCTTTATCTTCTTTTTTCTAGCAGCACTAAGTGATCTCCTAAGATGTCATGGCTATTCATTAATGATGCCCAAATTAATTTTGCCAATCCCAATACGTACCCTGAACTCTAGGCCTGGACATCGCCTGTCTACTCAGCACCTCCAACCTAATATGGCCAAAACAGAGCTTCTGAATCCACACCCCTCCAAATCTGTTCCTCCTCCAGTATGCCAGGATGTCAGAAACCTAGGAGTTACCCTTTACTCCTCTCTTTCCCTCTCTTCATATCCAAGCTAACACAGATCCTATCTTCTCTAAGTTTAAAGTAAAACCTAAATCCACTCTCCAACTACCTTCCCATCATCTACCACACTAGTCAAAGACTCTTGCCTAGAACTCTAATAACTTAACTGGTCTCTCTGCTTTAACCCTTAATCTTCTTCAGTATAACCTTCAAACTACAGCTCCATACAGGTAAATCAAATTATATCACTCTGCTCTCAATCCTTCTAATGGCTCCCTATTATCTATCCATAACACATCATGAACTACTCTCTGGTTTCTCTATTTCATTCTTACCACTCTTCTCTTTTAATTACTATATTGTAACCTTACTGGCCTCTCTGCTAGTCCTCAAACATGCCAACTAAGTTATCATTTTTAAGCCTTTTACAACTTGCCTTTACCTCTGCCCAGAACGCTCTTTCCCCAAATTTTCACATGGCTCATACACTTATTTCATTAGGGCTTCTGCATAGGTCACCTCCTCAAACAGGCCTTAAAGTAGCAACCCTCTCAATATTCTGCCCCTACTCCTTGCTTCTTCCTTATAGCACCTCATACTATATTTTTGCTTATATTTTTATTGTCTGCCTTTTCCAAAGGGATGTAGTAAATCTACAAAAGCAGTACTTTGTATTGGTCACAGCTATACAACCAGCACACAAAAGAATATCTGCCACACAGTAAGCTAGATAAATATGTATTGAATCAAAAAATGAATTGGATTCTAGTCTGAACACTACCTAATAATACAGAGTTTTGTTTTGCTTTAAAGGAAAAACAAGAACCATAAGAATGTGTCCTTAAAAACAAAAGTAAAATCAGCTTAATTTCTCTCAAGTGATATGAATTTTACTAGAAGAGAAGTTACTCGGTAGTAGTGAGGCTGAATTTTCAGCAAAATATTCTAGCTACTGTAAAATTTTTTTAAAGCTTCAGAATTATCCCCGAAAATAAAGTATGTTTACTTGGGCCTGACCACTTAAAAATGGGCATATAACATAAACATACACACACAAAATAGTATAGTTTTCTGAAATCAAACTGGACTAAATAGGAACATTTTAGATTATCCCACAATCCTCTCCACTTCCTTATCAAATTGCTACTAGTGAAGGCCCAGGAAGCTACCAATGAATTAGAGTTAGAAATATTATATCCTGTTAACTTGAAGATGCTGACACTGTTGTTCACAATAAGGAAAATGGCAATATCCCCAGAGGTTTCAGAGGCAGGGCATTTTGCATGAGCATGTCTGTGGCTTAACTGCCACTATATATTACCTGCTCTCTTCCATCAATGCAACTTACAGTCCACAAGAATGTGAAAAATCCTGTCACATAACAGATATATCTACATATAATTTGGTGGAAGGCAGAGCCTGATGATGAAGTCATTTTTTACTAGTGGGCTAAAGAATCTAGATCCTGAAAAATAAAGTTAGCCACACTGAGGCTCTCCTGGGGGCATGCATAGAAGGCCAGTCCAAATACTCCCTGAGGATGGCAATCTGTTGATGCAAAGATAATGGAAACTCAAGTTGAACCACTTGGCCTCTCTAGCAACAAGGAAAAGAATTTAGTCCGGTATGGTCAGTCGTTTCAGTCAAAATTCACTTAATGTTGATGCTGCAGTTTAAGCTCTCTGATCAGGGGACAGAAGAATGATGAATACTACTTCTTATGAAAAGTTTCAAGCCTTGTAACCCCTCTGAAAATAAATAGTCCAAATACCAGTTCCATTTCTTTCCCTGCAAGCACAAAAAAACGGAAAATTACTCATCAAATATTTACTATGCATATTCTCTACCTCTTCTTCTTTCCCTAGGAAAAGTTCCCAATGTCCTGAATGCACATACCAAGAGTTAGCTGAGAGGGGCCAGGTTCCTAACTGGAACTCAGGCACTAAAGTGACATCCAAACCAGAAAGTACCCAAACTTTAAGGGTTAAACATTCCTTTTATTATACTGGCAAAAAATTTTAGCTGTTCAACTGAACAAGTATTATGAAATGGGTCATCATCCCCATGCTCTACAAATTCAATATCTAAAATGGATAACACGGGAGCAGAAATTACTATATTACTGCCTTCATTAAATATGTACACAGCAGAGTTTCTATAATAATGAGACAACTGTGTTAGGTTTTGTTAAATCACCCTCATTACAGTCACACTTTGAATACATGCAACTGTACTATAAAATGAGATAATGCACGGATCCAAGAGCAAGAGTCAAACTGTGAATAGCTCTATCTTAGAGAAGACTGTAGAGGGTATGTGCCAACAAATTCACATAAAAGTCACTGGAAATACTTCAGGAGGCAAACATTTCACTCTGACTTTGTGGAGGCAATAGGCTTAAGACTGTGGGAAAGGAAAAGTATAAATTTTTTGATGAAATGAAGCTATAGTAAATCCCTGAACGTGATGAAAATAAATTTATTTACCCGAATAGAGCTCACGCTTACTGTCCTTTCTTCTGGCCATTCCTTAAAAAGCAAACAAAAAAAAAAAGGTGGGGAGATAGGAGATGAAAATGTTTGGTTACCAAAGATTACCAGAAAATTAAGATGGCTCTTTACTGTCTGATTCATTTGCTACATTTTATTCCCACTATCACTCCAGCATTCCTTCTGAGTAAACATTCACAATAACCTTCCACATTTCTCCCTACTAGCATAAACAGAAGGAAAATAAGATTACAGTGAGTAAAGTGAGTACCATTTTGCTAATTTATGGCCTCAAAATCTACTCAGCCACTAGAATGAAGATAAAAGATGTTAGAGAAGGCATCTTCTGAGGTAAAGGATACCTGAACTGAGTTTTGAAGCATGAGGAGGACGTCTGGTGAGGCAGTCTGTGTTCACAGTAGATTCTATAAAAACTGATATGAAAACTCAGACCTAGTTGATCCCATTTATTTCCCATCTTTAATTATCACCCACTGTATTTCAATGAAAAGTCATCAATTCTAAAACAAACATTTTTTATATATTCCTAAGAATAAACTAGGCCTATTAAGCTATGTATAATATAATGTGTTCTTAACACTTAGAATTTTTTATTTTACTATGATTGAGTTTTAGATGTAGGCAGATTTTGATCATACATCATTTTTATAAACATGAAATGGTAAATATAAACAAAATTAAGTAGTGAAAGTATTTCTAAAATTTTACATTTGGAGTCCTACTCTTCTGAATTACTTTTCTACTCAAGAGCTGTAGATAACTATGTTTTTTCACACAATATCATCTTTACTGCCAGAGTGTTGGCAATGCAACGTTTCTTAAAAGATACTAGTGTTGGGGTCCCAATTACATAAACCTAACCTACTTTTGGTTCCTGCTTCAAGGAAAGTCCATATCATGTATGATATACTGCTTCCTTGCCCTCTTCCTCTAAGACATTTGGTTTTTGGGGCTTAAAAGAGTGTTCCAATATTTTCTCCAAGTTTTTTCCACCTGGTGACAACCATCCTGCAAGGTCTGATTCTGGCAATCTGCCTGGGTGCACTGAAAAACAGCAAATGACAACTATATTTTCATTGCTCCCTGGCTGACATCGCAAGATGTATCCTGATCTCTGAGAAGTTAGAAAGTGAAAAGAACATGTGGTTTTACTGATTAAATATACTCCATGCTTACAAATTTTATATTTATTTCTCTAGTTCCAACTTCTCACCTGAACTCCAAGCCCAGCTTCAAACTGCCTATACTTAGACTTCCTGGATGTCTATCAGGAATCTCAAACTTAAGGTCAAAAGAGAACTTGAGTCTCAACTTGCCCTCCCACCAAACCAAAATAACCTCTTCTGTTCTTTCATTAGTATTCTTCTTATTAATACATGGAAACACCATCTACCTAGTTGCTCAGTTAATAAAACTCAGAAATCCTTTTCTTCATTCCTACTTTTTTACTGGTTTCAGAGGTAGAATTTATTGATGTATCAGTCTCATATAACACCCAGTGCTCATTACATCAAGGGCCTGCCTTAATGCCTGTCTCCCAGTTTCCTCAAGTTCAGCGTCTCTTATGGTTTGCCTCCTACTTCTAAAGAAGCCATTCATTAAGTCCAGTCTGTTCTACCTCTGCAATATATCTCAAGTCAGTCCACTTCCATCCATTCCACTACCACCACATTTATACAAATCTCTACCAGTATCTCTGTCCAGACTCTACCAACAACCTAACTGGTGCCCCTGCAGTCACTTGGGCCTCTTATAACTCTATCCTCCACAAAAAGAGCCAAATTGATCTCTATTAAACATAAACTCAGACTGTATTATGACTTTGCTTTAAGAATTTTCAAATGTTTCCCATGGCACTCCCAACAGATCTATAAGAGAGATAGCCCCTGAATCTCTGCCATCTTATTTCATTCCATTCTCACTCTTGTTCCTTAAGCTATAAGCCATACTGGCCTTCCTTTTTTTCCTTGAACTCCTTGAGCCACTGTACCATTTCTACCACCTAGAATGCTCTTATTCCAGCCATTCTTCAGCTGGCTTATTCTCATCTTTTAGAAGAAATCTTAGACCAAATGCCACCTCCTCAAAACCTTTCTTGAACACCCATTCCTGGCAACTCCTCAGTCACTCCTTCTCTTACCCCACCCTGTTTATATCCTTCATAGCATTTCTCAAAATTCAAAATTATCATGTTTACTTATTTCATTACTGGTTTACTATTTGTTCTTATTTGAATATAAACTCCATTTGGGCAGAGATGGTATCTGTCTTCTTAGGTACTATATTCCCAGTTTGAAAAGCATAGTGAATACAGAATAAATAAATATTTGTTGAATGAATAAAGAAACAGCTACTGATTCAAAGGTAATTATGATAATAAAATCTAGAGCTTCAGAATTTCCTGAAATGTAGGCTCTACAAATGTTCAAAATATTTTGACTCATTAACTGAGTGGAGCTCTTTGATACTAAGAATGGATTGGCCAAATTAAATTTACTAAATTATCTCTAAAAAGCTGACTAGTTTGAAGTATTTACAATATTAAAATTCCATAAAGTAAAAATGTCACCATTAAATCATATTGCCATGGTATCAGAGGTTATTTTTACCATCTTGAAGGTAAGATACTTAGCAGTTAGTTGGTGACAAGGGCTCAAAAAGCACTCTTCTAAAACACAGCTTGACATTTAAAACCTAGCATTTTCAGAACCACACAGAAACATCATCAGTTACAAAAATGGCAGTTTCACATTTTGCCAAATGTGCTCTATGCTACTAGAATTTAAAACTTCCAGTCAGAACTAACCTTCCTTAAACATTTTAAAAACTATTTTCTGATTTAAAAGAATATATCGATCAATTCCTGATCCCCCAAAATGAGCCTGCTTACCTATGTTCAAGTTGGTATTTACTACTTTAGAGACTGAGTCTTCTAACATACACACACACAGTCTATAAGAAAAATTATTTAAGAAAATCAATCCCACTCTATATGTAATTCATTACAGGCTTTACCAATTAAGAACTGGATGCAACCACGTTGACAGGGTATGGAGAAACCAACAAATCAATCATTGTTAGCAGTAATGTAAATTCGAATAACTTCTACTAAGAGCTAAAATTTGTTTTTTTTTTTTAAAGATTTTTATTTATTTGAGAGAGAGGAGAAAGAGCACGAGCAGGGGGAGGGGTCTCGGGAGAGGGAGAAGCAGACTCCCACTGAGCAGGGAGCCCAACACGGGTCTCAATCCCAGGACCTCGAGATCATAACCCAAGCTGAAGGCAGACACTTAACTGACTGAGCCACCCAGGTGCCCGTAAAAGCTAATATTTAAGGACACCCAACAAAATAAAAAAAGATACACACTTTGAAAACAATTCCACTTAGAACAATTTTATCCACACTTATATATGTACGAAATGATGTATATGGTTGAAGAATATTCATTAGAGCACAATTTCATAAAAGAACTAGAAACAGCTTAAATGCTCAACTTACATGCTTAACTTTAACATAGATTCATAAGAGAGAATACTATGGAGACATCAAAAAGAATGAGGCAGCCCTTTACATACAAAAATGAAACAAAAGTCTAGACATTAAGTCAAAAATCCAAGAGGCAGAAAAGTAAATATGGTATATAGTGTTGTAAAAGATCATTTACACAGAAATATGCAGTATGTCTCTAGAAGGATATTCAAGAAACTGAATGTGGTTGCTTTTATGATAAAAAGTGTCCACATAGAGTTCCACTTCCAGGATGAGATCATGAGTTCTGTGGACCCACTCCCCAGAAAATGAGAAAACTTGGCAAAGACTATTTTTAAAAACCCAGCATTTAAAGTCTCTGAAGGATGATCTCAATTCAACAACCTAACCTACTGCTTCAAGAAACTAGAAACAGGAAAGCAAACTAAACCCAAAGTAAGAAGAAAGTACAGGCGACCCTTGAATTACATGCAGTTAGGGGTGCCAACCCTGGTGCAGTCAAAAATCTGTGTATAACTTTGGCTCCTCAAAAACTTAACTACTGACAGCCTGTTGGCCAGAAGCCTGGCCAATAACATAAATAATTGATAAGCACATACTTTATATGCATTATATACTGTATTCTTACAACAGAGTAAGCTAGAGAAAAGAAAACGTTACAACCTTACACCAGTTAGAATGGCTATGACAAGGCAGGACACAACAAATGTTGGAGTCGTTGTGGAGAAAGGGGAACCCTCTTACACTGTTGGTGGGAATGCAAGCTGGTGCAGCCACTCTGGAAAACAGTATGGATGTTCCTCTAGGACATTAAAAATAGAGCTACCCTACAACCCAGCAATTGCACTACTGGGTATTTACCCCAATGATACAGATGTAGTGAAAAGAAGGAGCACATGATGTGATGAGCACTGGGTGCTACACGCAACTAATGAATTATTGAACACTACATCTGAAACTAATGATGTACTATATATTGGCTAACTGAATTTAAATTTTAAAAATGTTATTAGGGGCACCTGGGTGGCTCAGTGGGTTAAAGCCTCTGCCTTTAGCTCAGGTCATGATCCCAGGGTCCTGGGATCAAGCCTCGCATCGGGCTCTCTGCTCAGCAGGGAGCCTGCTTCCCCCTCTCTCTCTGCCTGCCTCTCTGCCTACTTGTGATCTCTCTCTGTCAAATAAATAAATAAAATCTTTAAAAATAAAAAAGTAAAAGTGTTATTATAAAAATCATAAGGAAAATACATTTACAGTACTATGCTGTATTTACTGAAAAAAATCTGCATGAAGTGGATTCATTTCAAACCTCTGTTGTACAAGAGTCAATCATAAATAATAAAGATTAGAGCAAGATATAAATGAAATAAAGAATAAAAAACAGGGGCGTCTGGGTGGCTCAGTTGGTTAAGCATCAGCCTTCAGCTCAAGTCATGATCCTGGGGTCCTGGGATCAAGTCCCACATCAGGCTTCCTGCTCAGCAGGGGATCTGCTTCTCCCGCTCCCTCTGCTCCTCCCCCCACTCATGTTCTCTCTCTTTCTCTCTCTCTCAAATAAGTAAAATCTTTTTTAAAAAAGGAATATCGGGGTGCTTGGGTGGCCCAGTCGTTAAGTGACTGCCTTTGGCTCAGGTCATGATCCCAGGGTCCTAGGATCAAGCCCCACATCGGGCTCCCTGATCTGACGGAAGCGTGCTTCTACCTCTCCCACTCCCCCTGTTCATGTTCTCTCTCTCCCTGTGTCTCCCTCTGTCAAATAAATAAATAAAATCTTTAAAAAAAGAATATCAAAACAAAGAGTCTCACACTTCCTGACTTCAAAACTTACCATAAAGTTACAGTAATTAAAACAGTGCAGTACTGGCATGAAGACAGACTTATAGATCGGTGGAACAGAATAGAGAGCTGAGAAATAAACTCTCGTGTAGTATACGGTCAAAAGATCTTTGACAAAGGTGTCAAGACCACTTAGGAAAATACAGTCTCTCCAACAAATAGTGCTGAGGAAACGGGATATCCAGAAACAGAAGAATGAAGCTGACCACTTATTTTATACCACAGACAAGAATTAACTCAAAATTAATTAAAAACTTAACTATAAAATCCCTACAAGAAAACATGGGAGAAAAGTTTTATGACATTGGACTGTGCAATGATTTCTTGGATATGACACCAAAAGCAAAGGAAACAAAAGTAAAAACAAAACAAAAAGACAACAAAACAAACTTAAAAACTTCTACACATCAATGGATACAATTAACAGAATGAAAAGTCATCCTATGGAATGAGAGAGAATATTTGTAAATCACTTACCTGATAAGGGGTAAATATCAAGACTTTTTATATAAAGAACTCCTACAACTCAACAACAAAATAACAACCTGATTTGAAAAAATGGGCAAAGGACTTGAATAGACATTCCTCCAAAATTATACACATGACCAATAAGCACATGAAAAGATGCTCTATATCATAAATCATTAGGGAAATGAGAATCAGAACAACAATGAGATAACCACTCCACATCTATAGGATGGCTATTTAAAAAACAAACAAACAAACAAAAACAGAAAATAAGGAGTGCTGGTGAGGCCACGGAGAAATTGGAACCCCTGTGCCCTGCTGGTATGAATATAAACTCAATATGGAAACACTTATGGAAGACACTACAGTGTTTCTTCAAAAAGGTATAAAGAGAATTACCATATGATCCAGCAATTCCACTCCTGGATATATACCGAAAAGAACTGAAAGCAAGGACTTGAACAAATAATTCTATACCCATATTCATAGCAGCATTATTTTCAAGAGCCAAAAATAAGAAGTAATCCAAGTGTCCATCAAAAGATAAAACAGACATGGGTTGACCTAGAGGGTATTATGCTAAATGAAATAAATCAGACTGAGAAAAATACCACATGATTTCACTCATGTGGTATCTTAAAAACCGAACAAATGAATAAACAAACAAAAAGCACAATTAGACCTATAAATACAGAGAACTGATGGCTGCCAGAGGGAAGAGGGTAAGGCAGATAAGTAAAATGAGTGGTGGGGAATAGGATATACAGGCTTCCACTTATGAAATGAATGAATCACAGAAATAAAAGTTACAGTATAAGGAATATAATCAATGGTATTATAATAGTGTTGTATGGTGACACATTAGCTACACTTGTGATGAGCAAAGCATAATGTATAGAGAAGATGAATCACTATGTTGTACAACTGAAACTAATGTAACATTGTGTGACAACTATACTAAAATGAAAAAATTAAATACAGAGGGATTGAGATTTTTTTTTAAAGATTTTATTTATTTATTTGTCAGAGAGAGAGAGAGAGGGAGAGAGAGCAAGCACAGGCAGACAGAATGGCAGGCAGAGGCAGAGGGAGAAGCAGGCTCCCCGCTGAGCAAGGAGCCCGATGTGGGACTCGATCCCAGGACACTGGGATCAAGCCCCGCATCAGAATCTCTGCTCAGCGGAGAGCTTGCTTCTCCCTTTCCCTCTGCCTGTCTCTCTGCCAGCATGTGCTCTCTCTCTATCTCTCTGTCAAATAAATAAATAAAATCTTTTTTTAAAAAATGGATAAACAGATAAACAGAATGTGGTAAACACCTACCATGGAATATTATTCAGCCTTTAAAAAGGAAGGATATTTCTACACATGCTATATTAGGGATGAACCCTGAAGACATGCTAAGTGAAGTAAGCTACTTACAAGAGGACAAATACTGTATAACTCCACTTATATGAAGTACGTAGAGTAGACTCAAACTCAGACTAAAAATAGGATAAAGTCTACAAAGGGCTGTGGGGAGGAGGGAATAGGGAGTTATTGTTTAATAGGTAGAGTTTGTTTTACAAGATGAAAGATTTCTGTGGATGGACAGTGGTAATGGTAGCACAACAATGTAAATGTATTTAATATCACTAAATTATATACTTAAAAATAGTTAAAATGGTAAGTTTTATGTTATGTATATTTAATTACAATTAAAATTTAAAAAAATTTAAGTAGAGAAAAAGCAATGAAACCAAACTGGTTCTTTGAAAAGGTCAACAATATCGACAAACTATCTAGGTTAAACATACAAAAAAAGAAAATTCAAATCACTAAAATCAGGAATGAAAGGGCGAAATCATTACCAACTTTACAGAAATAAAAGGTATCATAAGGTATATCAATAAATTAGGATAAAGTATATGAAATGGACAAATTCTAGATAAACAACTAAATATTGAGCATGACTCAAGAAGAAATAGAACAGCTGAACAGAACTATAACAAGAGGTTCAATAGTAACTAAAAATTTTCCCACTAGAACCCTCCTACACTGTTGGTGGGAATACAAGCTGGTGCAACCACTCTGGAAAACAGCATGGAGGTTCCTCAAAAAGTTGAAAATAGAGCTACCCTATCACCCAGCAATTGCACTACCGGGTATTTACCTCAAAGATACAAATGTAGTGATCTGAAGGGGCACATGCACCCGAATGTTTATAGCAGCAATGTCCACAATAGCCAAACTATGGAAAGAACCTAGATGTCCATCAACAGATGAATGGATAAAGAAGACGTGGTATAATATACAATGGAATACTATGCAGCCATCAAAAGAAATGAAATCTTGCCATTTGCGACGACGTGGATGTAACTAGAGGGTATTAGGCTTAGCGAAATAAGTCAATCGGAGAAAGACAACTATCATATGATCTCCCTGATATGAGGAAGTGGAGATGCAACATGGCGGGTTTGGGGGGTAGGAAAAGAATAAATGAAACAAGATGGGATCAGGAGGGAGATAAACCATAAGAGACTCTTAATCTCACAAAACAAACTGAGGGTTGCTGGGGATAGGGGAGTAGGGAGAGGGTGGTGGGGTTATGGACATTGGGGAGGGTATATGCTATGGTGAGTGCTGTGAAGTGTGTAAACCTGGTGATTCACAGACCTGTACCCCTGGAAATAATAATACATTATATATTAATAAAAAAAAAATTTTTTTAATCTTCCCACTAATAAAAGCCCATGACCAGATGGCTTCACTGGTAAAATCTATAAGATATTTAAAGAAGAATTAATGCCAATCCTTCACAAATTTTCCAAAGGGTATGAGAAAGGATGCTTCCTAACTTTTTCTATGAGGCCAGAATTAACCTGAAACCAAAACCAGACAAAGATATCCAAGGAAAAATCAATATCCCTTATCATCCACAAGCTACTGAGAAACCAAATCTGGCAACATCTAAAAGGGATTGACCAACTGGGATTTATCCCAGGAATGCATGGTTGGCTAAATATCTAAATATTTAGGAGATTAATATTATCAGGAAAAGAAAGGGCAGGAACCACATGATCACATTTGTAGATACAGAAAATAGCACTTCACAAAATCCAACAGTTTCATGATAAAAATACTCAATGAACTAAAAATAGAAAGGCAGTTCCTCAAGCTGATAAGGGGCATCCACGGGAATTCCTAATATCACACTGCAGAAAAATGAAATTATTTCCCCAATAATCAAGAAAAAAAACCAAACTTGTCCATTCTTGCCACTTTTCTTCAACATTAATTGTACCTGAAGTTCCAGGGAATGAAATTAGTTAGGTAAGAAAAAAAAAGATCCAGATTTTAAAGGAGGAAATAAAATCATCTGTTTGCAGAAAACATAATCTTGTGTATAGAAAATACTAAGGGATCCACTGAAAACTGTACAAGCTAAAAAAATGAATTTAACAAAATAAAAATGAGTTCAACAAGGTTTTAGGATATAAGATCAATATACACAAAACTGCATTTCTATACAGCATTAAAGAGTAAAATGAACATGAAATTAAGAAAGCAATTCTAAAACAATGTCTTTGAGTGACACATTGGACCAGATGGCCATACACAGAATATTCTAGCCAAAAACAACAGAATACACATTCTTTTCTACTGCACATGGAACATTCTGTAGGACAGATCACATATTAGGCCACAAAACAAGCCTTAATAAATTTACAAAGACTGAAATCATATCATGCTCCTTTTCCAACCACAGTGGTATGACACTAGAAAAAAAATCACAAGAAAAAAAAACTGGAGAAGAAAAACACAGGGAGACCAAACAGCATAATATTAAACAACCAATGGGTCAATGAAGCAATCAAAGAAGAAATAAAAAATACATGGAGACAAATGAAAACGAAAACACAATAGTCCAAAATCTTTGTGACACAGTGAAAGTACTGCTAAGAGGGAAATGTATAGCCAGGCCCACCTCAAGAACAAGAAAAAGCTCAAAAAAACAATCTAAATTTACTCCTAAAAAAAACTAGAAAAAGAAGAACAAACAAATCTCAAGGTAAGTAGAGGAAAGGAAATAATAGAGATGAAAGCAGAAATAAATGACAGAGACTAAAAAAAGGAAAAAAAAAAGCAATAAAACTAAGAGCTGGCTCTTTGAAAAGATAAACAAAATTGATAAACCCTCACCAGACTCATTAAGAAAAAGAGAAAGAACCCAAACAAATAAAATCAGAAATGAGAGAAAGTAATAACTAACATCACAGAAATACCAAGGATTATAAGAGAATAACTATGTAAACTTAGATACCAACAAAGTGGACAACCTAGAATAAATGGATAAATACCTAGAAACATACAATTTTCCAAAAGTGAACCAGGAAGAAATAGAAAATCTCAACAGACTAATTACAAGTAACAAAACTGAAATGGTAATAAACAACTACCAAAAAATAAAAGTCCAGGACCAGATGGTTTCACAGATGAATTCTATCAAACTCGTTTTTTAAAGATTTATTTATGGGCCACCTGTGCGGCTCAGTCAGTTAACCACCTGCCTTCAGCTCAGGTCATGATCTTAGAGTCCTGGGATCGAGCCCTGTATTGGGCTCCTTGCTCAACGGAGAACCTTCTTCTCCCTCTCCCTCTGCCTGCTGCTCCTCCTGCTTGTGTTCTCTCTCTCACTATCTCTCTCTCCCTGTCAAATAAATAAAATCTTTTAAAAAATAAAAAATATTTATTTACTTGAGAGACAGAGAGAGTGCAAGGGGTAGGGGCAAAAAGAGATAATTCTAAGCAGACTCCGTGCTGAGCATAGAGCCTGTCACAGGGCCAATCTCATGACCACGAGATCATGACCTGAGCCAAAAGTGAGAGTTGGACGCTTAACTGACTGAGCTACCCAGGCACCCTGATTTCTACCAAACTTTTGAAGAAAACTCAATACCCATTCTCCTCAAACTATTCCGAAAACTGTAAGAGCAAGGAAAGCTTCCAAATACATTCTACAAGGCCAGCATTACCCTGATACCAAAACCACACAAAGGTGCCACAAAAGAAAACGTCAGACCAATATCCCTAATGTACAGAGATGGAAAAAATCCTCCACAGAATACGAGCAAACTGCATACAACAAGAGATTAAAACGATCATTCCCTATTTCCAGATGACATGGTACTATATACAGAAAACCTTAAAGACTTTTCACCAAAAAACTAGGACTGATAAATTAATTCAGTAAGGTCACAGGATACAAAATTATAGAGAAATCAATTGCATTTCTATACACCAATAATGAAGTAGCAGAAAGAGAAATTAAGAAAGCAACATCATTGATAACTGTACCAAAAAGAATAAAATATCTAGGAATAAATTTAACCAAAGGGTAGAAAGACCTATACTCTGAAAACTATAAAACACTGATAAAAGAAATTGAAGATAACACAAAGAAATGGAAAACCATTCCATGTTCATGGACTGGAAGAACAAGTATTGTTTAAATGTCTATACTACCAGGAAGGAGCCCTAATGTCCATCAGCAGATGAATGGATAAAGAAGCTGTGGTATATATATATATATATACAATGGAATATTACTCGGCGGTCAGAAAAAATGGAATCTTGCCACTTACAATGGCATGGGTGGAATTAGAGGGTATTATGCTAAGTAAAATAAGTCAGCGAAAGACAAATACCATATGATTTCATTCATATGTGAAATTTAAGAAATGAAACATGAACATGGGGAAGGGAAGGAAAAATAAAATAGATGAAAATAGGGAGGCAAACCATAAGAGATGCTTAACTCTAGGAAACAACTAGAAGGTTGCTGGAGAGGAGGTAGGTGAGGGGAAGGGATAATTGGGTGATGGGCATTAAGGAGGACACTTATGTAATGTAATGTTTACACACATGTAATGAGCACTGGATGTTATATGTAACTGATAAATCACTAAGTTCTACCTCTGAAACTAATTTTTAAAATTAATTAATTAATTTTAAAATATTTATACTATCTAAAGGAATCTACAGATTTAATGAAATCCCCATCAAAATACCAACAGCAATTTTTTTCAAGTGGCAACATTTATCAGACTTTGTTTGGTTTATTGATTTCTGATATATATATAATAGGCTACTATATGCAAAGTTTTCAACTAAAAAACAGAAACTTTTTTAAAAATAAAAATTTCAAATTGTTTTTTCTAATATTCACCATTTGTTAAGATTCCACTACTATGCACTGAATATTCCCCATAATCATCCAGTTAATATATCACTTTAACACAGTTACTGTTATTTACAATGTGCAATGCATTTTTTTAGGTTTTGTGGTATACACACAGAATATACAAAGCATATATGATAAAGTCTGATGTATACAGAAAACACATGGCTCAGTACAATCATAGAGGTAGATGAGATGCTTATAAGAGGAAGTAAGGTTCAATTCTGAGTGGAAAGAAAAAGTTTGGGGAGCTCCTGAAATTTGAGTTTTGAAGGATGGGATTAGAGGCATAAAGACAGGAAGGGAGTAGTCAACAAAGGCACAGAAGCAAGAAAGTATGAGAAATGATGTGGAGTATGTGCTTAGTCATTAATTCATTCAATACACACTGTGTCAGGCACTACTCAAGGGGAAAGGGTTCCTGCCCTCGCACTCAAGTGCTTTTGCAAATAATGACTAAAACATGTATTTAAGAGAGTAAGAATAAGGTGGAAATCAAAATGAAGTATGAGAAAAGACTGTTAAGGAGTATGATGCTAAATGAGTGGGCACTTCAACTTTCTGGCATTTAGTATCATGTAAAATGGAAGAGTACTAGTTATGATAGGATTGAGTTTCATATTTCTGCATTTGTTCTCAAGGTAATGGAAAGCCATTGAGGTCTCTGAACGAAGAAATGGCATGATCATCTTACTGCCTTCAGAAGAGTAAAATTAAGGAAGAAGCAGAGAGAAAAACTATTTTGGAAGTCTGGACATAAAAGCATGAGGGTCACAAGTAGAAGAGCTAAGAGGCAGTGACATGACAATAAGTTGAGAAGGGAGTAGGAAAAAGTATAATTAATTAGCATCTGCTCTTTGGGGAATTAAAAAAGTAAAGAAATAGGATGATGAAATTTATATGAAGTTTACCCCTCTGTCCTGAGGATAAATTTTTTAAAAAAAGGTTTTATTGATTTATTTTGTGTGTGTGTGTGTATTTTATTTTAATTAATTTATTTTTTATTAACATATAATGTATTATTAGCCCCAGGGGTACAGGTCTGTGAATCACCAGGTTTACACACTTCACAGCACTCACCATAGCACATACCCTCCCCAATGTCCATAACCCAACCACCCTCTCCCTAACCCCCCTCCCCTCAGCAGCCCTCAGTTTGTTTTGTGAGATTAAGAATCTCTTATGATTTGTCTCCCTCCTGATCCCATCTTGTTTCATTTTTTCCTTCCCTACCGACCCAAAGTCCCCCCTCCCCGTTGCCCCTCAAATTCTTCATATCAGGGAGATCATATGATAATTGTCTTTCACTGATTGACTTATTTTGCTCAGCATAATACCCTCTAGTTCCATCCACATCGTTGCAAATGGCAAGATTTCATTTCTTTTGATGGCTGCGTAGTATTCCTGTGTGTGTGTGTGTATGTGTGTGTGTGTATACCACATCTTCTTTATCCATTCATCTGTTGATGGACATCTAGGTTCTTTCCACAGTTTGGCTATTGTGGACATTGCTGCTATAAACATTCGGGTGCACGTGCCCCTTCTGATCACTACATTTGTATCTTTAGGGTAAATAATAGTGCGATTTCTGGGTCGTAGAGTAGCTCTAACAGCAATTTTTAATGGAACTAGAACAAATGATCCTAAAATTTATATGGAACCACAATAGACCCAGAGTAGCCAAAGCAATCTTGAAAAAGAATAAAGCTAGAAGTATCATAATTCCAGATTCCAAGATATACTACAAAGCTGTATTAATCAAAATGTATGGAAGTGGCATAAAAATAGACACACAGATCAATGGAACAGAATAAAGAGTCCAGAAATAAAAGAACAATTACATGGCCAATTAACCTATGTCAAAGGAGGCAAGATTATACAATGAGGAAGACATTCTCTTCAACAAATGGTGCTGGGAAAACTGGACAGCTACATGCAAAAGAATCAAATTGGACCACTTTCTTACACCATATACAAAAATAAACTCAAAATGATTTAAAGACCTAAATGTGAGACTTTAAACCATAAAAACCCTAGTAGAAAACATAGGCAGTAATTTCTCTGACATGTGCGATAGCAATATTTTTTTAAGATATGTCTCCTAAGGCAATGGAATCAAAACCAGAAATAAACTATTTGGGGGAACCTGGGTGCCTCAGTAGGTTAAGTGTCTGCCTCCAGCTCAGGTCATAATCTCAGGGTCCTGGAATCCAGCCCCGCATCAGGCTTCCTGCTAAGAATGCAATCAGCTTCTCCCTCTTGCCGCCTCCCTGGTTCATGCTCTCTCAAATAAATAAATAAAATCTTTTTAAAAATTAAATTAAATTTAAAAATAAACTATTGGGCCACGTCAAAATAAAAAGCTTTTGCACAGCAAAGGAAACTTTCAACAAAACAAAAAGGCAACCTAACTAAACAGGAGAAGATATTTATAAATGATATAGCTGATAAGTGGTTAGTATTCAAAATGTACACCGACTTGACACCAAAAAACACAAATAATCCAATTCAAAAATGGGCAGAGAACATGAATAAATATTTTTCCAAAGATATACAGGTGGTCAACAGACAAATGAAAAGATGTTCAGCATCCGTTATCATCAGGGAAATGCAAATCAAAACCACAATGGGGTATCACCTCACACCTCTCAGAAAGGCTAAAATCAAAAAGTCAAGAAATAAGAAATGTTGGCAAGGATGTGGAGAAAAGGAAACCTTTGTACACTGTTGGTGGAAATACAAGTTCGTACAGCCACTGTGGAAAGCAGTATGTAAGTTCCTAAAAAAATTAAAAACAGAATTGTCACATTATCCAGTATTTCCTCTACTGGGTATTTATTTACAAAGAAAATGAGAACACTAATTTGAAAAGATATATACACCCCTATGTTTACTGCAGCATTATTTACAATAGCCAACAGATGGAACCAATCCAAATGTCTATCCAGATGAATGGATAAAGATGTGGGATACATAATATGTGTGTGTGTATGTGCATGTGTATGTATGTATGTGTATATATATATATATATATCTCACATATCTCACACATGCTGCAATATTACTCAGCCATAAAAGAATGAGATTGTGCCATTTGCAATAACATGGGTGGCTCTACAGGGTAAAACGTTAAGTAAAATAAGTCAGTCAGAGAAAGACAAATACCATATGATTTCACTCAAAAGTGGTATCCCAAAAAAACTACAGAATAAATACAACAAATTTATAAACAATAAGCAGAATCAGAGCTACAAATATAGAGAACTGATAGTTGCCAAAGGGGAGGGGGTGGGAGGTTGGGCAAATTAGGTGAAGGTACGTGAGGGATATAGGCTTCCAGTTATGAAAGAAGTAAGTCATGTGAATAAAAGACCAACATAAGCAATATAGTCAATGACAGTGTAATAGCCATGTAATGGGACAGATAGTAGATACACTTGTGGTCAACATAGCTAATGCATAAACTTGTTGAATCGCTATGTTATACATCTGCAACTAACATAACTTTTTGTGCCAACTATACTCAAAAAAAAGAAAACAATTCCATTTGTAATAATATAAAAAAATAATCAAGAATAAATTTAACAAAAGAAGTATAAGACTTATACTATGAAAACTATAAAACATTGTTAACAAAAACTAAAGGGGACGCAAATAATTGGAAATACATTCTATGTTCACAGATCAGAAGACAACATTTTCAGATGGCAATACTATTCAAAGTGATCTAGGGATTACCTATCAGAATCCGAGCTGGTTCTTTGTGGAAACTGGCAAGCTAATTCTAAGATTCACATGGAATTTCAAGGGAACAATTTCAAGGGAACAAAACAATCTTGGAAAAGAACAAAGCTGGAGGTCTCATATTTCCTGATTTCAAAGCTGATTTCAAAAGCTACAATCAAGACAGTTTTGTACTGGCAGACACACAGATTAATGGAAAAGAATCAAGAATCCAAAAATAAATCCATACATCTATGGTCAATTGAGTTTTGAGGGTTCCAGTACATTTTAATAGGAAAAGAATAATCTTTTCAACAAATGGCACTGGGAAGAGTCACATGCAAAAAAAATGGAGTTAGATACTTGTATCACATCCTACACAAAAATTAACACAAAATAGATTTTAAAAATCTAAATAAAAGAGCTAAAGCTATAAAACTCTTACACAAAACCTGGGAATAAATTCATGATTTTGGATTAGGCAGTGATTTCTAAGCTATGACATAAAAAGCACAAGTAATATACTAACAATCATTTATCCACAAAGGAAATTAAGAGGGTGCCTGGGTGGCTCAGGCAGTTAAGCTTCCAACTCTTGGTTTCAGCTGAGGTCATGATCTCAGGGTCGTGAGACAGAGCTCCATGTCAGTCTCCATGCTCAGTACAGACTCTGCTTGGGATTCCTTCCCCCTCTCTCTCCCTCCCCCTCGGCTCCTCCCCCTGGTCACACTATCTCTAATAAATAAAATCTTCAAAAAGGAAATTAAAATCCTATTTACAGTAGTTTTAAAGAGAATGAAATATTTAGGAATAAATGTAACCAAAGAAGATGAATGACTTACACACTGAGAAACTATAAAACACCAGTAAAAGAAATTAAAACATATGCAAAAAATGTAAAGACAGCCTATGTTCATGGATTCAGAGAATTAACATTAGTAAAATATCCGTACTAGCCAAAGCAATGTACAGATTCAATGCAATCCCTACCAAAACCCCAATGGCATTCTTTTTTAAGATTTTATTTATTTGTCAGAGAGAGAGAGAGAGAGCACAAGCAGGAGGAAGCAGCAGGCAGAGGGAGAAGCAGGCTCAATCCCAGACCCTGGGATCATGACCTGAGCCAAAGGCAGACAACCAACTGAGCCATCCAGGGGCCTCTCCCAATGCCATTCTTTACAGAAAGAAAAAATATCATGAGATTCATAGGGAACTACAAAAGACCCTGATTAGTCAAAGTAACTCTGAACAAGAACAAAGCTAGAGAACTCATACTTCGTGATTTCAAAATATATAACAAAGCCGCAGTAATCAAAACAGTATGGTATTATATAAAAACAGACACAAACCAATGGAACAGAATACAGCTCAGAAATTACAAGGGTGCCAAGAATCACAATTGGGATAGTCTTTTCAATAAACGGTGCTGGAAAAGCTGGGTATCCACATGGAAAGAACGAAATTGGACCCTACCTTATACCACTCACAAAAATTAACCTGAAATAAATCAAAGACTTCTATATAAATTATTTTATTAAAATAATTTATTAACATTTTAAATAAATAATATTAATAAATAATTAGTAAATAAATAAATGACTATTTATAAAATATAAAAATTTATAAAATATAAATTTATTATTTATAAAAAATAAAATAAATTTATTAAAATAAATTAAATACTTAAATGTAAGACCTAAAATTGTAAAACTCCTGAAAGAAAATATAGGAAAAGGCTTCTGGACATTGGCCTTGGCAATGATTTCTTGGATAGGACACCAAAAGCACAGACAACAAAAGCAGAAATAGACAAGTGGGGTAACATCAAACTAAAACCTTCTATATAGGAAAAGAAAAAAAAATCAACAAAGTGAAAAATCAGCCATAATGAATGGAAAAGAATTTGCAAACCATATATTTAACAAAGGGTTAATATCTGAAATCCTACAACTCAACAGCCAAAAAAAAAAAAACCCAAATAACCCAATTAAGAAACAGGTAAGGGAACTGAAGAGACATTTCTCCCAAGAAGACATATAAATGGCCAGCAGATACATGAAAAGGTGCCCAATATCACTAATCATCAGGGAAATGCAAAACAAAACCACAATGAGATACCACCTTACACCTGTTAAGATTAATTTTATCAAAAAACAAACAATAACAAGTGTTGGCAAGAATGTAGAAAAGAGGCAACCCTTGTACACTATTAATGGGAATGTAAATTGGTGCCCTGCTATGGAAAACAGTATGGCGATTCCTCAAAAAATTAAAAATAGACCTGCCATATGCTCCAGCAATTCCACTCTTGGGTATACACCCAAAGGAATTGAAATTAGGATCTTGAAGACCTCTCTAAACTGACATCTTCACTACAGCAGTATTCACAATAGCCTAGACAGGGAAGCAACCTAAATATCCATCAACAGATGAATGGATCAAGAAAATGTGATATATACATACAATGGAATACTATGCAGCCTTTCAGAAGAAGGAAATTCTGCCATTTATAATAACATGGATAAACCTGAAGGAAATTATGCTAGGTGAAATAAGCAAAACACAGAAGGACAAATACTACATGATACCACTTACATGTTGAAACTAAAACAATCAAACTCATAGAAGCTAAGAGCAGAATGGTGGTTGCCAGGGGCTGGAGGGGATGGGGACATAGGAAATCATTTTTAAAAAGCACAAGAGACAAAAGAAAAAAATTCATAAATTAAAAGTTCACCAAAATTAAGAACTTCTGTCCTTCAAGAGATCAATGAAAAAATGAAAAGACAACCCACAGAATAGAAAACATTTGTAAATCATGTATCTGAGAAGTAACTTGAAACTAGAATGTAGAAATGACTCTCAATGAGTCAATAACAATAACACAACCTAATTTAAAAATGGGCAAAGGGTCTGAATAGACATTTCTCCAAAGAAAATATATAATGGGCAACAGGCAATAAGCACATAAAAAGACACTGAACATAAACAGCTATCAGGGAAATGAAAACTGAAACCACAATAAGTTACTACATCATACCCTCTAGGATGGCTGGAATAAATAAAAAACAGAGAATAACAAGTGTTGGGAGGATATGGAGAAAATGGAACACTTCCACACTGTTGGTAGGAAAGTAAAATGGTGCAGCTACTTTGGAAAACAGTCTGGAAGTTCCTCCAGTAGTTAAACATAGAGGTACTGTAAAATCCAGCATTTCACCCCTAAGTATATGCCCAAGATAAAGGAAAACATGTTCACACAAAACCTTGTATACAAATCTTTATAGAAGATCAATCATAATAGCCAAAAAGTGGAAATAACCCAGAAGTCCATCAACTGATGGATAAACAAAATGAAGCACATCTGTACTAAAAAGTATTAGTTGGCAATAAAAACAAACCCAGAAGTCCATCAACTGATGGATAAGCAAAATGAAGCACATCTGTACTAAAAAGTATTAGTTGGCAATAAAAACAAATGAAGTACAGATACATGCTATGCCACAGATGCCCCTTGAAAACATTATGCTAAGTGAAAGAAGCCAGTCACAGAATAACATGTATGAGTTCATTTTTATGAATTTTCAGAGTAAGTGAACCTACATAGATATAAAAATAGGTTAATATTTGCCAGGATGGGGGCAGGGAATGAGGAGACAGGGGTGACAGCTAAGGGTTTTAGGGTTTCTTTTTGGGATAATAAAAATATTATAAAATATATTATGATGAAGCACAGCTCTGTGAATACACTTTAGAAGACACTGAACTGTATATTTTAAATGTGTGAATTATAAATTATATTTGAATTGTATCTTAATAAAGCTGTTTTAAAAAGACAAATTTTTAAAAAGTGTCCCTATCTTTTAAAGGTATATAATGAAGCATTTACAGCAAGATTGTATAACCTTTGGTTTTTGCTTCAAAATAATTGTGTGGGGTGAGAGGGTAACACTGGATGGGAGTAGAGACTGAACTGGGCGATGGGTATGTGGGGGTCTATTATACTATTCTCTCTACTTGTGTATGTTTGAAATTTACAACACAAAAGAAATTTGTAAAAAAAAAAAAAAAAAAGGTAAAAAAGACCTAACTCTATGGTAAGGAAAGCCAAAATCTATGGTAAGGCAAGCCAATATCTAGAAGATGAGAACCCAGATGGCTAAACCTAATTCTCAAAGTCACTCTTGGCTTTTGCCAATTTGCCAATGCAGAGGCATCAGCTGCAAAATTGAGCTGCACTTCCACAGCTTCAAAGGGCTAAGGTACCTAAAGTCAAAGCACAGGGTTTGCCAAAATTGTGAACTCTTATAAACAAACCCCCACTTTACACCGCAAACCCAAAAGGCTATACCCTCAAGGTAAGAATTCACCGGAAGTAAATTAGCCTTCTCTCAGGCTGGCAGTCTAATCATCCACGATCCAAGGAACCTTAGGCAGAGAACTTGGATTAGGGTAGTCCCAGACAAACAGAACTCCTAGGTATCTACAGGAAGCAAATTAAAGTTCTCTCTGCAGGAAGATCTCACTCTAATCTTCTGATCCTTTCTACAAATAATATTCCAGGTATCCAGCACATGGCCAAAGATAACCAGACACACAACATGAGGAAGCAGCAGCAGAAAAAGGAGGTAACAGATACACATGAAAACTTCTGGTACTAGAATTATCAGACACAGATTATAAAACAATGCTTACTAAGTTTATTTATTTTTTTAAGGTTTTTATTTATTTATTTGACACAGAAAAAGAGAGAGAGAGAGAGTACAATCAGGGGGAGCTGCAGGCAGAGGGAGAGGGAGAAGCAGGATCCCCACGGAGCAGGGAGCCCAATGCAGGGCTCAATCCCAGGACTCTGGGATCATGACCCAAGCTGAAGGCAGATGCTTAACTGACTGAGCCACCCAGGTGCCCCAAACAATGCTTACTAAGTTTAAAGAAAGGAAACAGTTGATGGGAAAAACAAGAAGCAATAAAAATGGCTACCTAAAGACAAAGAAGAGAAAAGAAGGAGACAAGGATGGAAGCGAGATTTCTATAGTTTAGAATTTGGAATCAGGTAAATGCTTTACATATTCTAGGAATGAAGTTAAATTTTAAAAAGCAACCTCTAAGACATGAAAAGAAATTGAAACCAGGGGCACCTGGGTGGCTTAGTGGGTTAAACCTCTGCCTTCGGCTCAGGTCATGATCTCAGGGTCCTGGGAAGGAGCCCTGCATCGGGCTCTCTGCTCAGCACAGAGCCTGGTTCCCCCTCTCTCTCTGCCTGCCTCTCTGCCTACTTGTGATCTTTGTCAAATAAATAAATAAAATCTTCAAAAAAAAAACAAGAAACTGAAACCAGTATATCTAAATATAGATATTTAGATGCACATGCACATGCACTGTGCAGTATAAGTAGGATTTAGTCCAGAGGCAAAAAGAACTAAAATTATTTCAAATTTCATCCACTAGTCTCATTATTAACAGTAAATACTATTAATTTGAAACAAGTTTTCATATATGATTAATCAGACAAGTTATGAAGGTGAAAAAAGAATATCAGAAAATCACTAAACTCTACAGCTCTGAAATCCCTCTATGTATTTAAAAATGTAATTTTTATTCCAATACTGAAATCAATCAATATGTTTTTGAAGGCCTGTATAATATTTTTTTCACTATCTGGTCCCTGACTACATTTCAAGACCTCATCTCCTATCATGCTACGGGCTAGCCCAGTGGTTTTTCAACCCCTGTTGTATATCAGAATAATTATTTTAAAAAGGAGATTCTGGATGTCACCCTAGAGTTATTAAATCAGAATCAGACTCTCAGGGTGGGAGCAATCAAGGAGGTATACTTTGAAAAAGCACCCTGGATGCTTCTGCTCAGCTAGGGTAAAACCCCTGCTCAAGCCCTATGGTTACTACTTCAGTTCCTCAAACATGACAGGCTCTAAATAGAGGCCAGCAAACCATAGCCCATGGCTCACATCCAACCCAATACCTGTTTCTGTAAATAAACTTTCATTAGCACACAACTCTGTCCATTGTTTACCCACTGTCTATGGCTACTTTCACACTACAGTGGCAAGGCTGAGTAGTCCTGACAGAGACAACATGGTTACAAAACCAAAAATATTTACCATCTAGCCCTGTAACAGAAAAAATCTACTGTCTCCTGCTCTATCTTTGCACTATTCTTCAAATACTTCTCCTGTCTTAACAAGATCATGCTCATCATCAAAGCTCTGATTAGCATCATTTCTCTAAAGCCTGAACTGGGTGAGCATCCCTATACATTTTTTCATCATCCTCTGTACTTTCCCTGTATTACTCATCAGTATTTATTCTACGATGTCTATTTAATGACTACCTCCCCAACTAGACTGTAAGCTCTGTGAGGATAACACCCAGATGTGTCTTACTCACCAGTGCCTGGTTCATTGCATGTACATATACATTGCATGTACATATTAAGCAATTATTCAATGAATATCTCACCCATTCTGTACATTTCTTTTTCATTTTGTTTGATTCCTCAATGTTCCGATCTGTTAAGGGAATTCTGAATCTAGATTCTATCAGTGTATTTGTAATCTCATCCTGTTTTGTCATCCACATGTTTGATAAGCACACCATCTGAATTCCTCAAGTCACTGATAAAGGAATGAAGTAACAAAGATCTAACACTACAGTAAGAAATGAAAATGACTGGGCTGATGATGAAGTCCTGAGAAAACCACACTCCCTCCCTTCCAGAATATTGATATCCATTAGATCAGCAGTCTTTGGTAAAGATTCCAACTCTAATTATAATAGTATCTAGCCTACATTTTCTGTCTTGTCTAGAAGGATTTTTGAGAGCTTCTACTTCTCCACAGCCTTATCTTACCTGGTACCATCTCTACCCACGCAGAACTGAATTAATAATCACTCCCCCAGCTTTCTCACAACTGTACCTTTTCTCATTTCACCTCTCTGTATTATAGTAACATTTACAAGTTTGTCTCTGCCACAAGCCCAAGCTCTTGAGAGGGTAGAAACTTAAATTAACTTTGAATCTCCAGAACCTAGCACAATACCCAAAATCAAACTAACACTTTAAAAGGAATGACTGAACATGTCTTACAATTCAGACAACACTAAATTTATGGCACTTCCTATTTCTGCTATTGTAGTATTCCTATATAAAATCTAACAATCTTTCAAATGTCCTTACCTGTAGCAGAAAGGAAACAGCATAACTCAGTAGAGCAGGGTGATGAACTACATTTAAACTGTTTTTATACTCTGCTATTCCAGCTTTTTCTAAGACTTCAGGGTCAATATATAATCCTTTCTGGAAAGGTTTGGATGTCCACAGACAACCAACCATGGCTGTCAAATAGTGATTAAATTCTTGATAGGTCTTGCTGCTGAAATTGAACTCTGATTTTGTCTATTGGGAAAGAAAAAGAATATTCTCATTATCACCTAGCCTCCCTTTCCTTCTTATTCCCAGATCATATATATCCAAAACTCAATTTTTAAACACTGGTGATTTAACACAGAGCTTTATCATCCATACCTTTTGTACCAACTCATTTTTCTTGGCAGCTGTCAAATTGTTACGATACCTAAAAGGGAGAACAGAATGAAATTCTGAACTTTAAGTGCTTTTGAAATGTAAATATAAACAAAAGTGTACATTTTAAATGTAAATATATGCAGATGTACACGTACACAAATACCCAGCTGTCTAGTTAAGGATGTTATTCTTCTGTGCTACACTCTTCTCAAAGAATAAAAATTAATAGAGACTCAAACATTGAGTTATATATTTAAGATATGCCACTTGACTGCATGTAAATTATACCTGAATAAAAAATAAAAAACAATGAAGAAAATGCTTTTAATGTTTCATTATAAAAAAAATTAAGAGAGACTCAATACCAGAAACTGATGGGGCACCTGGGTAGCTGAGTAGATTAAGCAACTGACTTCTGCTCAGGTCATGATCGCAGGGTCCTGGAATTGAACACTGTCTAGGGCTCCCCACTCGAGGGGGAGTCAGCTTCTCCCTCTCCCTCTGTCCCTCCCTCTCCCTCCATTCATGCTTTTTATGTCTCTCTCTCTCAAATAAATAAATAAAATCTTTTTAAAAAAAGAGCAGTCACTGATTCAAAACATGTTTTCTTAATGTAAAAAAAAGGTACAGTAGAAAGGATAAAGGAGAAACATAAAAATTTTTTCTGGCCTAGGAACTATTACTTAATTAGTTTACAAAATTCTAACCTTGACATATTCCTACAAGTTTTGCCAAAAGGGTCTACAACACTTGTGGACTAAAAAGTGTAATTTAAGCCTATAAATGAAAGAACTAGAGGGGATTACAAATAATACTTAGTTTCATATAATTGGCAATAAAATACTTTCCCCAATCTCCCAAAAAATGTTCGTTTTATCAGAGAAGCTACATAGACCCAAATCAGTTGTCAGTAAATGACTAATTTTTCTTTAAGACACAGCAATGAGAATGAAAAATGCTGATTACACCACTACCATTGCACAAAAAATTCTTCAACTATGAATATTTAATTTTTAAAAATGAGTGTTAGCTGATATACAATGTTACCTTAGTTTCAAGTGTACATCACAGTGATTTGACAAGTCTATACATTATGCTATGCTCACCACTCACTGTAGCTATCACCTGTTACCATACAATGCTATTATAATATCACTGACTATATTCCCTATGCTGTGCCTTTTATTCCCATTAACTATGAATTTTTAAAATCCATATCCCCCACAGTGACACCTCAAAAACACAGTTAAAATATACCCTTTTGGAAGGTCATTACCAAAAGAAAGACATATTTCCTATTTCCATAGCTTCTGGCAGAAAATGGAAATAGTTTTATTGTATTTAATATTTTATTACATCTTATATAAAGTTTATTATAATGTATTTATAAATTATAATTTATTGTACAGTTGAAAAACAAAGATAGAAGTATGACGTGTTCATTTAAAAACACAAGAAATGCTTTGTACCTGTGCATGATATAACATAGCTGATTCAGGATACTGGAATCTAGGCTGAGGAGAGCAGAATAGAAGATCCCCGGAGGAAACAACACCACTAATGGAAGGTTGTAATTTATATATATGTCACACACCTTTTGGAAAGAATGATAACATCAGAATATAGATTATTCCCCAGAACTCCTGAACCAAGTTCACCCAAAGTAGCAATAGAGAATAAGCAATAATAGAACATTAGATTTGGGCCTCACTGATTCATAATATAATTCATAATAGAATATAATTCATAAAATAGGGAGCCATAAGCCTGCTTAAAAATATACCTCATTAAACATCACACTTGCCATAGAGGATTATTTCTACAAGGTCATTACTAAAATATCCCATTTTTTTTCCTGGGAAGAGATCTTTGAATTGGGAAGAAAGAGGAAGGGAGAGCTTCTTTCACCTTAAGTCCCATTAATACTGATTTGTCATATTAGTTAGCTGTCAAGCTAGAAAACAAAGGAGCATACTTCTACATAAATATCTAACACAAAACAATTAGTACAGGGAGGAAGCCAGAAAAACTGGGATTAGTGGGTACTTCTAGGATAATAGTTCTCTCTACATCAAATACTATAAAAAATTGAAGAAGACCAGAATTATAGGTACTATGAGAAATAAGGCAGTTGAAAGGTGGAAGTGGAGAGCTGAAGAAAAAACAGGGTATTTTTGTGTTTTTGGCAGGGGTCTGGGATGTACAATGAATTAGCAAAAAGTGATGCTAGAGACAGACTTCTGTCTAGGGTCTGCATTCTTCCGGGGAATGTCTATTAAAGCAGTACCTGAACTCTTCACGAAAAGCACTTGTTTCTCCACTTTATGAACGTCAGTTATTCAGGTGAGAATATGATCATTAACTTCAAAATAAGTAGCTTATTTTAACTATGCTAATAAGGTCAAAACCCAACTAAGAGTCATACATAAAATTTAAATAATAGAGCAGTAAAGCAGACCACCATCACAAAAATCTAAATAGAAAAAAACTGGGAAGTGTACCACCTTCTCATAGAAATCCAAAATAAAGTGCAGTAAGAAAGTACTGTTGTTTTCCAAGCGCACTGCAGTAATGGACAGCTCCCCCACGTAGTGAATCAGTTCAGACACAGAGTTCATGGATCCACCTAAAGTTGTCTCTCTGAAATAAGAAATCATGACATTCAGATCCATGTTAGCAAATGTTTTCACAATTTCCAAGCTAGAGGTAAATAATACATAGCAAAAAGTTGTTAAGGATTTCAGAAAACAATCAGTGCTCCAATGTATAATTGACTTTTTTTAAAACCACAGTGATCAACCATAAAACTACACAGCCCTCCAGGGAATCATTAAGATCAACTCACAGAACATCTTCAGCAACCATTTTACTAAATACCAGAGAAATAAAGTATTAAGCTCCACAAAGACTTTTGAAAATATTCCCTATGTCCAGGAACCACAGCATTTAGCAAATTAGTTTCTAAGTATACAAATCAAGACCCAGTTTTAGCTGAATTCCTGAGCTGAAATGCTATTAAAAATATTTTCACTTTAACTGGAATTCAATTCAATCTGAAAACTGAATTAGAAAAATTTTTGGCATCTTTCTATCTTCCACTAAAAACCAAATTAGATATGTCATATTCTTCCCAAATCAATGAACTGTGTCTCTTTAAATTATACCTGGGTATAACTGGTTCAATTTATCCATCTACTCACCCCTGTCCTTCAATCCACTGTTGAGTGGAATAGGAAAAGATCTAGAAATGTGATTTCACAGCTTTATCCTCTGATCTAGGTAGCCAACAATGGTTATGCACAAGAAATAAAGAACATCATATAGTCTTAGAGCCAGAGAAATGATGACTCTAACCACTACCCACCACTGTGATAGCTCAGTGCCAGAGTGAGCAGGGAAAGATTAGGAGACCATTCACATAGGTGGGCATCCATATACTCAGCTGGCCATTTGAAAACTATATTTTAACTATGATTTTTGGTAGCACCTGGGAAATGTGTCTAAAATAACTTGAACAATGATGACTGCTCAGAACAGCTTCCTTTGAAGTCTTTCTCCACAGGACACCAGAGGCCATTTTGGATGAAACAATTCCCTATTCAGGATTGTCTCCTACTCTCCCCACCCACAGTAGTACATTTACCATCCTTGGCTCCCACCTACTAAATACTGGTACCACACTCTTCCCATTCACTGTACCAACCAAAAATGCCCAATGAAGGACCACTTCTGAGAATGGTTTCCTACCCTACATAATACGACTACAGTTCACTCCCTTTGACAGTCATGTGGCATATGGTCATATGAGAGGGACATGGCATTACTTCAATATGTCCAAATAAATGAGAACCTAAGAACTATATTATAGATAGCAGCTCTTTCTGCCCACTGGTCCTGTCCCCACACTTTAATAAAACCACCATTTTACACCCAAAAACCCCTGTATTATATAATACCAAATGGTATTATGACATTAAAGTTATCTACATTTATGTCCATTTGTTTAAGAATTTTAGAAAACAAAGCTCCTTTTATTTTTTTAAATATTTTTTTCAAATTTATTTATTTGAGAGAGAATGAGAGAGAGAGAGAAAGCATGAGCAGGGTGAGGGTCAGAGGAAGAAGCAGACTCCCTGTTGAGCGGGGAGACCAATGCAGGACTTGATCCTGGGACTCCTGGATCATAACCCAAGCCAAAGGCAGACGCTCAACTGACTGAACCACCCAAGTGCCTAACAGAGCTCCTTTTAAAATGCCCTCCCATGATGTAATGAGCACCGGGTATTATATAAAGCTGATAAATCTCTGAACTCTACCTCTGAAACTAATTAACACACTATATGTTAATTGAATTTAAATAAAAATAAATAAATAAATGCCCTCCCAAAATTTATGACACTAATTTTAAAAGGCCGCTAGGAATTTTGGAAATAAAGGAATTGTAAAGTTCCTATATCAGGGTGGCTAAAGACTCACATTGTAAATTTCCCAAAGATTATAAACTCAAACATAATCTTCTTAATAGAACTGAGACGTTTGAAGAGGCCAAACATTTAATTTATGATCATGGTTCTCAAACTTTAGCTAACACCAAAATCATGAGAGCATTTGTTAAAACATAGATTACTAAATCCTACCTCCAGAGTTTATTCCAGTAGGTCTAGGTTAAGGCCTGAGACTTTGTATCTCTAACAGTTCCCAGTGATGCTGATGCTACTGGTCCAGGGACCAGACTTTGAGAAGCACAGCCTTACAAGATGCTCTTACCACTCATAATGCTCCATTTCCTTCTAAAAGTAAAAGACATACATAGTATACAGACACACTACAAAAATGAATAGGAAGAACTAAAAACAATTTCCAGGCAACTCCCAAGAAGTTTCTATTCACCATGCTCATTTCAAAGTAAAAGATCACTATAGGGGTAAGAACATATAGAAAAGTAGGAGCTAATCTTGGGGCGCCTGGGTGGCTCAGTGGATTAAAGCCTCTGCCTTCGGCTCAGATCATGATCCCAGGGTCTTGGGATCGAGTCCCGCATCGGGCTCTCTGCTCAGCGGGGAGGCCTGCTTCCTCCTCTCTCTGCCTGCCTCTCTGCCTACTTGTGATCTCTCTCTGTCAAATAAATAAATAAATAAAAATCTTTAAAAAAAAAAAAAGTAGGAGCTAATCTAACCAAGCTAACCACTAACTACATGCAACTGAAGCTGAAGGATCCTTATACTTTGTATAAGGAAGATTACGTAAGATTATGTATAAATAAGATTAAGTAAGATTATGACTGATAATATAGGGAATTTGAATGTTGATTAGATATTTAAAGATATTAAGAATTATTTATTTTTTATACATCAGAGAAAGACAAATACCATATGATGTCACTTATATGTGGAAAAACGAATAAAGAAACAAAAAAACGGAACAGACTCAAATACAGAGAACTAATGGCTGCCAGAAGAGATGGAGGTGGTGGGGATGGGGGAGACAAAAGAGGTGAAGGAGATTAAAAGGTATAATAACTTCTAGTTATAAAATAAGTCACAGGGTTGAAAAGAACAGCAGAGGGAATATAGTCAATAATATAGCAATAACTTTGGTGACAGATGGCAACTACACTTATCATGGTTAGTACTGTATAGTATATAGAATTGTCAAATCACCATGTTGTACACTAATATAATATTGCATGTCAATTGTATTTCAATTAAAAATGTTTTTAGGTGGGCGCCTGGGTGGCTCAGTGGGTTAAGCCTCTGCCTTCGGCTCAGGTCATGATCTCAGGGTCCTGGGATCGAGTCCAGCATCGGGCTCTCTGCTCAGCAGGAAGCCTGCATCTCCCTCTCTCTCTGCCTGACTCTCTGCTTAATAAATAAATAAAATCTTTTAAAAAAATGTTTTTAGGGCACCTGGATGGCTCAGTTGGTTAAGTGTCTGACTTCAACTCGGATCGTGATCCTAGGGTCCTGGGATCAAGCCCCATATCGGGCTCCCTGCTTGGCAGGGAGTCTTCTTCTCCCTCTTCCTCTGCTTCTCCCCCTGCTTGTGCTCTTGCTCATTCTCTCTCACTCAAATAAATAAATAAATAAAATCTTTTTAAAAATTAGAACGTTTTTAAATGATGATAAAATAAACGATTAATTCTTTTGGTGTTATACTGGTTATCATTTTTCAACAGCTGAAATGATGTCTGGGTTTTGCTTTTCGCTTAAGAAAATCTAGAACAGGGCACCTGGGGGGTTTAGTTGTTAAGCAGCTGCCTTCAGCTCAGGTCATGATCCCAGAGTCCTGGGATCGAGTCCCATATCAGGCTTCCAGCTCCATGGGGAGTCTGCTTCTCCCTCTGACCTTCTCCCCTCTCATGCTCCCTCTCTCTCTCTCTCTCTCTCTCTCAAATAAATAAAATCTTAAAAAAAGATTTAAGAAAATCTAGAACAATGAATCTTAAAACACTACGTCAAAAACTAATGATGTATGGTGACTAACATAACACAATAAAAAAAGATATACTGCAAAAAAAAAAAGAAAGGAAGAAAGAAAGAAAATCTGGAACAGAGGAAGAAGAAAGTGAGGAGTGTTAGAAATTTTTAAAAAATTAGGGGTGCCTGGGTGGCTCAGTCAGTTAAGCATCTGATTTCAGCTCAGGTCATAATCTCGGGGTCCTGGGATCAGGACCCGTGTCAGGCTCCCTGCTCAGCAGAGAGTCTGGTTGGCCCTCCCCCAGCTTGTGTGTGTGTGCATTCTCTCACTCTCTCTCAAATAAATAAATATATAAAATCTTTAAAAAAATTAATCATGACCTGGTAACTGTTGAAGTTGGATGATGCACATATAGGGGTAATACTGTATCATTTTCTATACTTTTTTAAAAAAGATTTTATTTGGGGGCACCTGGGTGGCTCAGTTGGTTAAGTGTCTGCCTTCCACTCAGGTCATGATCCCAGGGTCCTGGAATCAAGTCCCACTTTGGGCTCCCTGCTAGGTGGGAAGTCTGCTTTTCCCTCTCACCACCCCCCTCCCCCCGCTTACTCTCTCTCGTTCTCACAAAAATAAATAAAATCCTTTAAAAAATAAAATAAAAGATGTATTTATTTTAGAAAGGGGGGAGGGGCAGAGAGGGAGGAGGAGCAGAGAGGGAGAGAGGCAGGGGGAGGGGCAGAGAAGGAAAGAATCCCACTATTTCCTATACTTTTGATTATGTTTGCAGTTTTCTACAATAGAGGATTTTTAAAAATAAATGTTAAAGAATAATGTGGCTGATAATATAGGGGAAACCAAGGATTTTAGTAGAAAGAGTCAAAGCACACCTTTAATAATAATCGACATAATGGAAATCTGGGGCTCTTTATTCCAAAGTGAAAATACTATACATAATCAAGTAATTAACTGATTAATGTATATAATCAAAAGACACCAAAGAAACAAAAAAAAACCCCAAAACTATACTGCAAAATTACAGATTTTCCTAGCCATTATCAGACTGATTTTACATATAAATAAGAACATGTTTTCTAAAGTGAGCTAAACTGAATGGAAGTCAGATATGTAAGTTCTAACATCACCTCTCCAATATTTTGCTACAATAACTCTTGCAAGTCACTTAAGAGGCTTAGGGGTTGTTTTCTGATTTACAGAACTGAACTTGAGGAATTGCCCTTCCTCACAGGATTGTAGGGAAAAGAGCGAAAAGTTACCAAAAAAATTTTTTTAGAAAACTATGATTAAGCATTTACAATAAGGTCTCATGACACACTATTAAACTCTACATGCAAAGATTTTTGTACAGATCATTTCTTGTGGAGTGTTTTAAGACTCACAGAGGACTGTTCATCACAGGTTTCATGTGGATATCTGCAGAAAGCCACAACAGCCAATTCTGCAGTAGTTCTTTCAGACACTGGAGAACACTACACTGAGAAGGCAAAAGAAAACAAAAAAAAAAATCATTCATAAAATCATTCAGACACACTTTAGTGTTGAGAACTAACAAATTAAACCAGAGGCTTAAAGATGGACGGGACCATGGGGATGATTGTATCCAGCTACTGCATCTTGCATCAGAGCCCAATAGCTACTACTACAGCCTGATCAGTCTCCAAGAGATAGATGAATGCGAGTACAAGTTTATTGCTGTTTTCTCTACAAGACTGCCCCCCAGCTTATCAGCCCAGGAACAGACTCTTGTTTCTCTAAATTACATTCATTTATAACATATATCTTCAAATACAGTATCACCCACTACTTACTATCTCCCCTCAGAGATCCTTTGAGTTGCTATGGAAATGAGTTGCCTATCCTTTTCACCCTGTGTCACAACTATAATTTACTCCCTTTTTGATAATCAAAAAATTTATCTTACCTTCTGTAACTGGAAAACAAACAATTCTAGTCTTTCCTTTCTCAGGCTTTGCCTTGATTTCTCAGGGCCTCATTTACATAGAAACACAGTCTTAACAGAGATGTGCTCAGAGCATTCATGAGGATAAATCTATAAATTTGAAAGCTCTCCACATCATCCCAAAACCTAATACAGGAAACCTTTATTACATATCCTTAACAAATACTGGCCTAGATGCTATCTGAGTATCTCCAGTGATAGGATGCTCACTTCACAGAACAGTTCAATTAATACTTTTTAAAGAAACTGACACCTTGAATTCAATCCACCAATTATTTGAAAGGACCCACAAAATCTTAGTTGTTTTCCTCCAGGCAAAATATCCCTGCTTCCTTTACTATACCAAGCTAGAAATCATAAAGCCATCTTGTGTCCTTCATGCTTTTCTTCATCTCCAAATCCTATCATTTTTCTTTCTTTTCAAAATGTCCAACTTTTCTGTCTCCAATCCCACTGTAACTACCCTTGCCCCGGCCTTCACATCTCTGAGATTACTTTGTCCTCCTAGTCAGTCTTCTTTATTCTAGTCTCATCTTCCAAACCCCAATTCTTTCTCCATGGCTGCCAGACCCTTGTTATTTAAGTACTCTACCCATTATATCCATCTGCCCTCAAAGAACTGTGTATGGCAAAGGAATACCAGCATGTAACAAGGTCATGAAAAATATTCAAACTCTTTTCTTTCATCCAGTAACTTCGTTCCTGGAAATGTATGCCAAAAGAATGAAGAAATCTGTATTATGAAGATGATCAACATAGTTATCTACTCCTACAAAGAAACAAATTAGAAATAATAATGGAAAAAAATTCACTGTGGTATAACATCTATGGACTATGAATACATTTGACTATATTTGACAAATCTTGTATCCTGGTTTTTAAATTTATTTTTTTTCAGTATTTCATTTATTTATTTGCCAGAGAGAGAAGGAAAGCACAAGCAGGAGGAGCGGCAGGCAGAGAGAGAGGCAAACACCCTGCTGAGCAAGGAGCCCAACACGGGACTCAATCGTAGGACCCCAAGATCATGACCTGAGCCAAAGGCGGACGCATAACTGACTGAGATACCCAGGCATCCCAGTTTTTAAATTGATATACACTCTTTTTGTAATTATACAGGAGACATAAATCAATGTGGACAGAAATGAGAAAATTAACATGCCACAATGAAAATAGCATTGTTACAGTAGATTTGTAGACTTTTCTCACTCATAATTCTTCAGTGAGAAAAGTTGTTTGCTGATAGACACAACCAGCTAAGCACAAACAAATGCATTGGAAATGTTTTAATAGACTTTTTAAAATATTATTTATTTGTTATATTAAGCTAAATAATCAAGTTATACAACAGCTAAAATAATAGTCATTAAAAATCCTCATAAACTATACTCTGGTTCCTCTTCAGATCATATAAATCTTTTACCTTTTAAAATCCTCATAAACTGGGCCACCTGGGTGGCTCATTCAGTTGAGCATCTGAATCTTGATTTCAGCTCAGGTCACGATCTCAGTCAGGGTGCGATAGAGCCCCACATCAGGCTCTGCGCATAGCGTGGAGTCTGCTAAGACTCTCTCTCTCCCCCTCTTCCTCTGCTCCTCCCCCCATATAATTTTAAAACAATAATAATAATAATAAAAGCCTCATAAACTAACTGGATCTCTAGCTAATTCTACTACCATGTCACACTGCTGTTATCCTTAGCCACCTACCAAAATGAAAGCCCCTTTCATCACTTATCCTTTCTTTTACTCTCTACTTCTCTGTGCTTCTTTCCCCCTTTCATCCTTTTTTCCCCCTTCTCATCCTTCCCAAATCTTTCTGGGCTACAAGGATGGTTCAACATTCGCAAATCAATCAATGTGATAGAACAAATTAATAAGAGAAGAGAGAAGAACCACATGGTCCTCTCAATTGATGCAGGAAAAGCACTGGACAAAATCCAGCATCCATTCCTGATTAAAACGCTTCAAAGTATAGGGATAGAGGGAACATTCCTGAACTTCATAAAATCTGTCTATGAAAGACCCACAGCAAATAACATCCTCAATGGGAAAAAGCTTGCAGCCTTCCCGTTGAGATCAGGAACACAACAAGGATGCCCACTCTCACCACTCTTGTTCAACATAGTATTAGAAGTCCCAGCAACAGGGGCGCCTGGGTGGCTCAGTGGGTTAAGCCTCTGCCTTTGGCTCAGGTCATGATCCCAGGGTGCTGGGATCGAGCCCCGCATGGGGCTCTCTGCTCAGCGGGGAGCCTGCTTCCTCCTCTCTCTCTGTCTGCCTCTCTGCCTACTTGTGATCTCTCTCTCTGTCCAATAAATAAAATCTTTAAAAAAAAGAAAAAAAAAGAAAAGAAAGTATGATGGCTTAAAATATTAAAAAAAAAGAAGTCCTAGCAAGAGAAATAAAAGGTATCCAAATTGGCAATGAAGAAGTCAAACTCTGTCTCTTTGCAGATGACATGATTCTTTATATGGAAAACCCAAAAAAGACTCCACCCCCAAACTACTAGAACTCATACAGCAATTCAGCAACATGGCAGGATACAAAGTCAATGTACAGAAATCAGTGGCTTTCTTATACACTAACAACGAAAATACAGAAAGGGAAATTAGAGAATCGATTCCATTTACTATAGCACCGAGAACCATAAGATACCTGGGAATAAACCTAACCAAAGAGGTAAAGGAACTGTACTCGAGGAACTACAGAACACTCATGAAAGAAATTGAAGAAGACACAAAAAGATGGAAGACCATTCCATGCTCTTGGATCGGAAGAATAAACATTGTTAAAATGTCTATACTGCCTAGAGCAATCTATACTTTTAATGCCATTCCGATAAAAATTCCACTGGTATTTTTCAAAGAGCTGGAGCAAATAATCCTAAAATGTGTATGGAATCAGAAGAGACCCCAAATCGCTAAGGAAATGTTGAAAAACAAAAATAAAACTGGGGGCATCACGTTACCTGATTTCAAGCTTTACTACAAAGCTGTGATCACCAAGACAGCATTTAACTGGCATAAAAACAGACACATAGACCAGTGGAACAGAGTAGACAGCCCAGATATGGACCCTCAACTCTATGGGCAAATAATCTTCGACAAAACAGGAAAAAATACAGTGGAAAAAAGACATTCTCTTCAATAAATGGTGCTGGGAAAATTGGACAGCTATATACAGAATGAAACTCGACCATTCTCTTACACCATACACAAAGATAAACTCTAAATAGATGAAAGAACTCAGTGTGAGACAAGAATCCATCAAAATCCTAAGGAGAACATAGTAATCTCTTCGACATCAGCCACAGCAACTTCTTTCAAGACAGGTTTCCAAAGGCAAGGGAAACAAAAGTGAAAATGAACTTTTGGGACTTCGTCAAGATAAAAAACTTCTGCACAGCAAAGGAAACAGTCAACAAAACAAAGAGGTAACCCACAGAATGGGAGATGATATTTGCAAGTGACACTACAGATAAAGGGCTGATATTCAAGATCTATAAAGAACTCCTCAAACTCAACACAAACAAAACAGATAATCACATCAAAAAATGGGCAGAAGACATGAACAGACACTTCTCCACAGAAGACATACAAATGGCTATCAGACACATGAAAAAATGTTCATCATCAATTACAGTTTCCAGAACTTCTATTCCATGGTAATCTAAACCTATACCTTCAAAATTCTTCAAAGTATGCTTTCTGTCTTATTATAGTCATATCCTGGCTCTCCCTCAACACCCAAGGACACTGTTTTCTCTGAATACATTTTCTTATTCCACTTCAACAGCTGGAAGTAAGCACTGCCCTTGCTTCCCACTGCTAACATGAGAATATAAGCCTCTTCCTTGAGAAGGTAAATATAAAATCAGAATGACTCTCCCTTTAAGAAAAAAGAAATCTGGTTCTTCCCCCACCTTCCATTAAAACTGCTCACAAAGGTAGCAAAAAACTTCTGTATTATCAATTTCAAAAGAAACTTTCTTTGGTCCTCATTTTTCTTGATCTTCCTGGGATATATGGCAACATTATTCCTTCACTACTTCTTGATATCCTGTATTCCCTTTGTTTCCTTGGCACTACTGTTCTTTTGGTTCTTTTCATGCCTCTTGAAAAGGTTCTTTCACAGACTCATCTTTTTAGCTAAGAATACTGAGTATTCCTGAGTTCTGTCCTTGGCCCACCAACTATTTAATTTCCTCTATCCCTTTTTCTCCTCAGACTCCTGTTCTCAAATATATGTATATGTGTATAAATGTATACATAGTTATTAGGTTAGACCATATGAAATTGCCATTGATCAAACATCTTTGACCTATAAAAATGGCAATTTCGGGGGCACCAGGGTGGCTCAGTGAGTTAAGCCACTGCCTTTGGCTCAGGCCATGATCCTGGGCTCCTGGGATCGAGCCCCACATCGGGTTCCTTGCTGAGCAGGAAGCCTGCTTCTCTGTTGCCTGCCACTCCCCCTACTTGTGCTTGCCCTCTCCCTCCCTCCCTCCCCACCCCCGTCAAATAAATAAACACAAATCTTTCAAAAAATGACAATTTCGTATGGTTTGACCTAATATTTATAGATAAACAGCTCTCTAGATTGGTGGAGTAAGAGAAGAGTTAAAAAATAACCCAGTTGTAAGATAGGAAGAAAATCACAAAAGGCTGCAAAATGAAGTCCCTAAAAATGCATTAGCTTGGAGAAGTGGTATGTACTGTCACATGAATGATGCTATTGGTCAGGTAGTAAGTACAAGTAATATAAATAAACCTGAAATCCAAGTTATTGTAACAGGTAATTAATAAAGTGCCATTTGAACATGACAAACACTAACCAGGACAAAACATCTTCCTGTAAATGTGGCCAACAGTAAGTGATTTAAGGTGAAAACAATGTTACAAAAGAAACATTGCTTTTATTGTCATTCTTCTGGAATAGGAATAACCATTCTATACAAAGTGGCTCTCAAACTCACTTGGGTAAAACTCTTGGAAGCCACAGTGGTCTTTTTGGAGAATACCCCAAAATGGTAACACATTTTAATTTTATTGTATAAAGTTGGAACAATGTTATTAGCAGAAAATGAGTATGTAATAAATATACAATATGAATGTCACAGGGGTTTTGTTTTCTTTGGCCATTACTGTATTCCCAGTGTCAAGAAGGGCATCTAGTACATGGTAGGTTCTCAATAAGTATTTGTAAAATAAGTCTATCTATAAAAATATCAACCACAACTATCAAAGTAAGGTTAAGCACTTCCCACTTTTTTTTTTATTAACACAAATTTGCCACCTGTTCATTCACTTTGTCGTCTGCTACAAGTGAAAACAATCCAGGAAAATTATATGCAACAAAACCTTTAAAACAGAAAATTCTGTGCATTTACTTTGATCTGAGGATTGCAACACCTCAAGTCCAGGTCCAAGGGAATCCTGCTGAAAAACCACCACTTCAGTATGGGTTTGGAATCATGTACCACTGGCCATAAAACAGTACTTCCTATTCAATTTAAACAAGACAGTTTTTTTTTTTACCTTGAAATAAATGGTTGATGTAAAGAAGAGTTGTGCTAGATGGTCAAAAAGAAGTGGTTTCATCTCTAGGAATTAAAAAAAAAAGATTATTCAAGATTCCTTTAATTAATATTACACTGAGTTAAAAGACCCCAAATTTTCATGATACATACCAGAGAAGCTACTAAATGGAATCCAGGTCACAAGTTGAAGGAACTGTGATCGACAACAGAAGCCATCCCAGAGAGGAAGACTCTTGTACAGGAATGTTTCACAGGAATAAAACCCCTCCTATAACAAAAGTCAATAATAAAAACTCATATGAAACTCCTCAAGGGGCACCTGGGTGGCTCAGTCGTTAAGTGTCTGCCTTTGGCTTGGGTCATGATCCCAGGGTCCTGGGATCGAGCCCGGCATCGGGCTCCCTGCTCAGCGGGAAGGCTGTTCTCCCTCTCCCACTCCCCCTGCTTGTGTTCCCTCTCTGGCTCTCTCTCTGTCAAATAAATAAATAAAATCTTAAAAAAAAAAGAAAAGAAACTCCTCGGTCCATAACTACTCTCTAAACAACCAGTTTAGGGGTGCCTGGGTGCCTCAGTGGGTTAAGCCTCTGCCTTCGGCTCAGGTCATGGTCTCAGGGTCCTGGGATTGAGCCCTGCATCGGGCTCTCTGCTCAGCAGGGAGCCTGCTTCCCCTTCTCTCTGCCTACTTGTGATCTCTCTCTCTGTCAAATAAATAAATAAAAAGTCTCTAAAAAATTAAAGCAAGCTGTTTATTCTGTGCTATAGTTGTTTTACTCTTAGACTAAATTTTTTGTCATCAATATAATAAAAGCCTTGGGTTAGGTCCAGAGTTTCTCACAAAAAGGACCAGATGATTAACATTTGGATACGTTACCATCTTCATCAACATACTTCTCAAATACCATAAAATAGCAATTGGAAAGAAGGTAAAAAGTCAAGTTATGGAATATTTTTAAAGATAAATAAAATGGTACTATTCTGGAGTATATGCAGTCATGTATACAACGTTTGGACGCCTGGGTTGCTCAGTCGGTTAAGCGTCCAGCTCTTGATTTCAGCTCAGGTCATGATCTTAGGGTTGTGGAATCAAGCCCCCGTGTCAGGCTCTGCTCCTCCCCTCTGCTCACTCACTCTCTCTCAAAGAAATAAATAAAATCCTTTTAAAAACGTATGCAATGTTATAATAGGGCTATAATTTCTTTAGAGGCCATAGACCAAATCCAAACTCTGGGCAGCTCCATCTGAAGGAACACTTGAGTGTGTAGACTGCTTATGTTTTCACCAAAGATTTAGGGCTTTCCTTTCTTCCCTGTGTTGCCCTGAGCCTTAAAGAATGGCATGCACCAGGACTCCATCCTAGACTTTCTTTTCATGACATGAATTCTCTGGATAATCTCATCTACAACATAGCTAAAACCACCACCTGTATCATGAGGAGTCCTAAAGCTATATATCAAGCTCAAATCTCATTCCTCAGCTCTAGACTCATTATCTAACTATCTACTGGATACGACCTTTCAGATATCCCATGGGCATCTTTTAAGTCAAATTTCTGAGGCACCTGGGTGGCTCAGTCAGTTAAGCATCTGACTTCGGCTCACCTCAATGACCCCAAGGTCCTAGGATCAAGCCTGTATTGGGCTCCCCACTCAGCACTGAGTCTGCTTGTCCCCTACCCCTCCCTCTGCTCATGCTCTCTCTCTCTCAAATAAATAAAATCTTCAAAAACGTAAGTCAAAATTCTTTCCTTCCAAGCCTGTTCCTTCTATATCCTCTTTCTTACCGAATGCCAAGCAGGAAACCTAAAAGTTAACCTAAACGTATCCCTTTATCATCATTACCATAATATACATCCAACTTCCAATTCAATGGTTTCACATCAAATCCTTAAGATTTAGTCATTTATTATGCACCTCTTTTGTACCAGGTACCAAGCTTAACACTTGTACAGGAAGAAAAGTTAGACAAGGTTCCCACCAGCTGGGAGCTCATAATATGTGGAAAGACAGATACTGAAAGTGCCATGATACAGGTAAGCACAGTGAACTAAGGAAGCACATAAAATAAACATCTAAACCAGACTAGGGCAATGAGTATAGGCTTCTTGATGGTGCTGATAAATGAGCTGCAGCTTAAAGTACAACTAGGGTTACTTACGTACACCAAATAATTAATTGGCTAAAACGTTAAAAAATTTTGTTGATAATGAGAACACAATTATTAACCCTATGAGGTCTATGTTACCAGCTAATTCAATTAGTTGAATGCATTCAATTACATCTTCAGTTTGTTCTCTTATAGACCTTTCTTATTTGCATAAATTAACAAATTATTTCCTCAAATCCAACAGTACAAAGATAAACGTCAATTCAACTCAACTCTATTTATAACGAGCTTTGAACTGAGCAAATACTGTTTACAAATTATGCCACACACCAACAAAGGGTATTCAGTGGATATCTAAATAAATTTTAGTAGGAAGTGGTGGAGTATATATGAAGAAAGTGGAATCTTACTTGTAAGAAGCACTGTGCCCTGATGATAGTGTCCAGGAAGTTGGTAAATTGTTTTCCATGTTCATAATTATTCATCTTGTACCAAATGCACTCTGGAACAGAAATATTAAACATAAGTATCTGGGTGAATGACAATAAAAACTATACAAATAATTACCACTTTTCTAAAGTGACGTGACAAATACAAACAAGTAATTAGTCTTATACACCCTAACCAACTTGCACTACAGACTGTAACAGGTAGGTGGAAGTGATAGTGAGATATTTCTCAAGAACTTAATGATACAGGGAAAGCTTACAGTGAAAAAATAAACTAGTAAAACTGATATATAATAAATGTGATTAGCAGGGCGCCTGGGTGGCTCAGTTGGTTGAGCGACAGCCTTCAACTCAGGTCATGATCCTGGAGTCCCAGGATCGAGTCCCACATCGGGCTCCCAGCTCATGGGGAGTCTGTTTCTCCCTCTGACCTTCTCCTCACTCATGCTCTCTCTCACTGTCTCTCAAATAAATAAATAAAACATTTAAAAAAAATAAATGTGATTAGCTTCAGTCACATAGTAGTCCAAAAGAGTATACAGGTATGACTTTTAGTAAGTGGTAATCTAATTATATCATATCCAATCTAAAGAAAAACTGAGCAGGAAAAGGAGAATTAGCCTGGAACTAACTAAAACCAACTTTAAATACTTCAAGATGGGGCACCTGAATGGCTCAGTGGGTTAAGCCTCTGCCTTCAGCTCAGGTCATGATCTCAGGGTCCTGATATCAAGCTCCACATCGGGCTCTCTGCTTGGCAGGGAGCCTGCTTCCCCCTCTCTCTCTGCCTGCTGCTCTGCCTACTTGTGATCTCTCTCTCTCTCTGTCAAATGAATAAATAAAATCTTTTTTAAAAATTACAAATAAATCAGTAAATAAATACTTCAAGAGTCAGGAGTTGCTTACCCAAGAAAGAAACAATCCGGTCAACAGAAATACGATCTCTAGAGAAACTGACCCCCTTAGAGGAATACAATGATCAGGCTTTATTTAACTATGGCCTGGATGAAAAACTCCCTTATTGCTCTTTCCTTCAATTCTGCAATTAAGAAATCTTCTAATGACTAATTTGGCTCTCATCTATACTGATGACAGAGAGGAGATACTAGTGGTGGCAGACATGAACATTTTGGTCACCAAAAAGAATTACTTCTATTATAAAATACTAAGTTGATATTCTGACTTATATATTAGTCTTCTCTGAGTGTGTTTAGCACTAGTCTGATGATTCTGGGGCCTGAACAGTAAGTTCCTAGACATATATAGATGAAGAGGCTTTGGATTGTGATGGTCATCAAAATGGAGACACACAGTGAGTTTAGGTGGCCATCCAGCAATGTTTCCTTAACAACACACCTCCTTTCTTATTGTCTCCTAAAATTACAAGGAAAGGATAGCAGCTCTAAATATATGATTATCAGAGAAATAGTTACAGCATATAAAGCCTCCTCCTATTTAGAATTTGTTACCCTTATAAAAGATGTGAACTATTTTGTTCCTTCCTCATTCACCTAATGTTTTTAAGTAACAATTTTTACCTTCTTGTAATGTTTGACTCAACCAGTGATAAAGCCTCAGTAATATAGACTCATCTTTCACACAGTTAAGATAGTGAAGTAACAGAGAGTTGTTCAACACTGCACCCATCTGAGAAGGCAGCTGCAAAGAGATAAGTCAACTGTAAGTATATGAAAAGTAGGTTATAGCAACAAGGAAATCATCAGAAAGCAAATATATAACAAAAATAAAGGGTATGAAAATCAGATGAAAAATGCAGATAAGCACATGGTCCAGTCCCATACCTCTAAGCAGTGGATGTTCTGTAAGAGCTGAGGGAAGCTTTTAAGCTGTTCTAGTGGAAACGATTCATTGCTACTGAGATAATCAGAAAGAGTCCTCTCTTTTTTCCCACATTCTTTAATGCAGCTACTAGAATTTAGCACTGGTATAACTGAGTAAGAATTCCATTTCTAAAGAAGAAAGACAATAAAACAATCTATCAATAGACTAAACAGACTACAAACTAAATGTGAAAGCAATTGTTGAGATTGTTCAATTAATGAGGTCTGAATGTGGTTTGCATAGAATCCTGGGCAGTTGAAATGTATTTAAATATCTATAATCTCTTCAAACATCTGAATGTTTATTGTTTGGATTTAAGAAAAGAACGTGCACAAATCATCTGGGCTATTAAATACTTACCCTTTTTACAGGACGGACTTGACCTGGACCTAACATCAATTTTAGAGGTTCAGGAGGGGGTCCCTGATTCCTTTGCCTCACAGCAAATAGAGCTGCTTTCCACAAATTCTCTGAATTCTTAAAATAGATCTATAAAAAATTGGATTAAAGTACATGAGTAGGTACCCATAACCCAAAGCAATATAAAATCCCAAACTCTTCATTAACTGAAAGCATATTAATTATGAAACATTTTGCAGCCATGCAAATTCATTTAGGATTTTTTCTGATCAAGAATCTATTAAATACATCAAATAGAATCAAAACAAAGTTCCAATCCCTAAAAAAACTTTCCAGAAACAGTGCTGCAATACTAAATCTTTTTTTTTAAGATTTTATTTATTTATTTGTCAGAGAGATAGAAAAGAACACAAGCAGGGGAGTGGCAGGCAGAGGGAGAAGCAGGCTCCCTGCCAAGCATGGGACTCGATCCCAGGACTCTGGGATTATGACCTGAGCCAAAGGCAGATACTTAACCGAATGAGACACCCAGGCATCCCTGCAATACTAGATCTTAAAACAGTATGCTGTAAACATTTCAGTTCAAATCTGCAAATTGACTTAATAAAAAATAACACATTTCAATCTCAATATGATTTACCACTCCTTAATCCCTTACCTTCCTCCTTGCAGGCAAAGTTACAGAAATCAACGTAGGAGCAAAGAACTTATACAGCGACAACAAAGCCTGGAGATGAGGCTGCATTCCCTGAAATGAAATAGGAAAATTGAAAATTTTCAATTTTCAAGCCTATGGCATAAGGAAAAAAAGTAATGATAAAGTAAACAGATTAAGTGCCCTAATTTTACTATGTGATATGGTATAGGAAGATGATACAGAAAATCAAAGAATAGGGGTGCCTGGGTGGCTCAGTTGTTAAGTATCTGCCTTTGGCTCAGGTCATGATCTCAGGGTCCTGGAATCGAGCCCCGCATCAGGCTCCCTACTCAGTGGGAAGCCTGCTTCTCCCTCTCCCACTCCCCCTGCTTGTGTTCCCTCTCTCATAGTGTCTCTCTCTGTTGAATAAATAAAATCTTTTTTTAAAAACGAAAATCAAAGTATAAATAACCAGACATTTAAATCAATGGTCATAAAACTACCCTCGCCAGCCTGTGGACTTCTCTTTTATGACCTTTTCTCTTACTTTACTTCTTATATTTTCTCTCTTCTTCTCTGTCCATGCCTAAGGTCTACCACTTATACTGCTAGCATGGCTTACATTCACTGGTAGCATACTCAGGACTCAAAGTTGATTCATTCTTGATTTAGACAGAAAGGTGGGAAGACAAAAAGGGAAGCCAAGAAAATAGGGCAAAAGAAATATTAAAATCTTATTATCATAGTTCCTGGAAAATTAACTAGGAAATCCAACAACTGCAGTGGTCAAGCAGCTTGATAGAACTAAAACAAGTCTTAGTATAAACATTAATATTATAATGACAGAAGTCTTTACTGCTGGATACCTGTGTTAGATATATCTGGCTATCCAGAGAAAGCATACCACTAAAATGAATTCCAAGAAAATAACCAAACTGCTTTTATTATATTACAATTTTGTTGAATCAAATACTGTTCAAAATAAGGAAGGCAGAAATGGGGCTTAGAAATACAGTATTCTTATTTTTATAACAGCTTCTTTTTTTAAGATTTTATTCATTTATTTGACAGAGATCACAAGTAGGCAGACAGGCAGGCAGAGAGAGAGAGGGAAGCAGGCTCCCTGCTGAGCAGAGAGCCCGATGTGGGGCTCGATCCCAGGACTCTGGGATCATGACCTGAGCCGAAAGTAGAGGCTTTAACTCACTGAGCCACCCAGGCGCCCCTATAACAGCTTCCTGAAATTAAATTTGTTATAACAAAACCAAAATAATCCAGTTTATCTATGCTGAAATACCTTCCAATCTCTGTACTCATTGTCAATTAGTATAAGTGTTTGTTTTGACTTGGAACTTTTTTTTTTTTAAAGATTTTATTTATTTATTTGAGAGAGAATGAGTGAGAGAGAGCATGAAAGAGGAGAAGGTCAGAGGGAGAAGCAGACTCCCCAAAGAGCTGGGAGCCTGATGCGGGACTCGATCCTGGAAGTCCGGGATCATGACCTGAGCCGAAGGCAGTCGCCCAACCAACTGAGCCACCCAGGCGCCCCTGGAATGTTTTTTGATAGAGCAAATATTTAGTAGAGGAGAGAACTTTAGCATTTATTGTCTAGTTAAATGAATATATCTTAGTTGTTAAAAAGTTAACATTCTCTGCTTTTTTAAAAAGAATTCCAGTTAAACATGGCATATTGAACATATGGATTTAACTCTGGGTCCTCCGAAAGCCCCACTGAAAACTAAAGGAATGAAAAAGGCATAAAGCACACATTCAAAGAGAACAAGAGAAGACACAACAGCAAATGAAAAGATCCCTAAAAGATTTTAGAGCCTAGAATGAAAAGAAAATGGACAAAGAGTAGTGAATTTAGCAAAACAGAGAAAACAAAACCTAAAGTAGCAACAGAAAAAGGCTCAAAAGCAGCAGATTCAGGTTTGAGAACTCTCAAAAAGGCTCAAGAATTTGAGGGACCAGATACCTCTGAAAAGTGGAGGTAGCAGAGTTACAAGAGGCAGAAAACAGGATTGGTTGAAAACCTAAGAAGTACAGCCCCAAATTCCTTCCTTACCCCCTTTCACTGCTTACATCCCATGGGGCTAGTAGCCAAGTTTATAACCTATGATGGTAACTTTTATATGTCAACTTGGCTGGGTCCCAGAGTGCCCAGATATTTAGTCAAACATTATTTGGGGTGCACCTATGAGAGTGTTTTACATGAGATTAACACTTAAATTGACGGACTTTGAGTAGACTGCCCTTCATGATGTCGGTGGCCCTCATTCAATCAGTTGAAAGCCCTTATAGAACAAAAAGACCAGCCTCCCACAAGCAAGAAAGAATTCTCCAGCAGCCTACTTAAAAGAGTATCTGTAACACCAGCTCTTTCTGGTTCTACAGCAGACTGCCTTTGGACTCAAACTGAAACATCAGCTCTCCAGGGTCTCTAGCCTGTTGGCCCCCCACAGACTATGGACTTGCTAGCTTCATGATCATACAAGTCAATTCCTTATAATAAATACCCTTCTATATATCTATACATGCATCCTATTGGTTCTGTTTCTCTAGAGAAGCCTAATACAACCCCTAGGCAGGAAATAAGAGAATTCCTCTCCAAGGAAAGTGACACAGCCATCTATGGGGCTCCCTAGTGAAACATCAAGATCCTACAATGAAAAGTCCTGCTCACATGCAAAACCTTCCAATCACCATTTTAGTTCTTTACTATTAAATATGGAAAAACAAGGTTTGCCAGGCATTTGAGAAGGCCTCTACTATGACAGACCAAACTAACTAAAGAAAGGAATTCTGAGGAAGCAGAGACAAAGCTGGAAATAGGGGGAAAAAATCATAGCCCAAGTCACATAGGCTCATGCTGGGCAGAGAGGAGAATCCTAGAAACCATTCTTACCAACCCTCAGGGGAGGGCTAACTCCCCACCTCTGTTCCAAAAACTGGTCTCAACAGAGCCTGGTGTATGTATGATAACAACATGCCTGCTCCACTTCCCACCATTCATGTTTGCCTCCAGAAAGAAAATTTCTGTATTTTGTTTCATTCATGGATCAGGAATTATGGGTATGAATGGGTATAGAGGAGATACATGCCATTGCAGGTGTCAGAAATTCACATATTCAATTTATTTGCTCTAACATGCAGATTATGCCTGTAACCACTAGACATGTTGGGTTACATGTAAGCACACTATGCCTTCTTGGTTTGATATTGTTGGACTTAACCAAATTCACCAAAATTCAGCTAATTAAAACAATTATAAATGCACCTTTATAGGGGTGCCTGGGTGGCTCAGTTGGTTAAGCGTCTGCCTTTGGCTCAGGTCATGATCACAGGGGCCTGGGATGGAACCCCACGTCAGGCTCCCTGCTCAGCAGGTAGTCTGCTTTTCCGCTGTCTCTGACCCTCCCCCTTGCTCATGCTCTCGCTCTCTCTCTCTCTCTCAAATGAATTAAAATCTTTTAAAAATGCATCTCTATAAATGGCCATTGAGAATGGGATAATTTAATAATATACTATATAAAATGTTATTAATGAAGTCATACATTCAATGTCTGGGTTTAAAATTTTTATACAATCATGTACTAAATCATTTTCTAAACTTGAACATATGCTGTTGTTTCAGTTAATACAAATCGATAAGATCTTATTTATGCTAAGAATTTTCAGTAGTCCTCTGAAATACTTTGCTGTTCACATGGAAAAATGTACAACTTCTTCACCATTCATATTACTGTGAAATACAATTCAATTTGGACAGAAACATCACTGACATCTTCAGAGAACTTAGAGAAGATATTGCACTGATAGAACCAAAACAGGGAGCTATGAAACAAGAATGATCGTTGAATTGTCCTAACAGGAAAGCATGTTACATGCACTGGAGAAGCATGAATGTGCACATGTGTTTGTGCTTTTCATTAAATTTGAATGCCTTCAGGTAGATCATGCAGGCTCCAACAGTTAGGATAGACACTACAACTTCCTACTGTTTCATACTCAAAGCTTCATAGACTTCTGTTACCTGACAGGTATAGTGGAAATAACAATGTAAGATAGCTGTAAGGACAAGAGATAACAGTCAGGGAATATACTGAAGTTTATGTGTCTAGAAAGGAATGCTTTCCTAGATCATATCCACAAAAACTTAAGCAAACAAACCAACCAACCAGCCATGTTACTTAAATAGAGGAAGTTTTTAATTACTCCCTGACACTTGTTTTCCAGCCATGGCAACCCAATTCCCTGAACAGTTTTGCTGTTTGCCATCTATGTGTCTTTATTTATGCTGTTCCCTCTGCCCTTCTCTTCCTTCTTGGCCTAGTTAAATCATATTAATTCCTTAAAATTTCTCTCAAGCATCACCATTCCTTCTTGAATCCAATCTTACTCTGATTTTTTATTCCATTGACTAAGCTCCCCAGACAGTAAGTTCCTTGAAGATCATGACTCATTCAATTTTATATTCCCCAAAGCCCAGTAACACAGAGTACACTGGCCAATTTTAGGGCTTTTTAATACTCACCATTTTGGCCTGAAGATCAAGCAATTTTCTCACCCGAAATGGTTTAACTAGAAAAGGTAAAAAAAAGTACAACACATGGGGTTCAAAATAAAAACAAACTATGTGGCTCGTATAGCACCTTCTTAAAACACATCAAAAATATAAACACCCTGTTCAGTTAAACCAGTAAGCAGATGCTCTAAAAGTACTAAAATACAATTCCCACAAAATCTTGACATAGAACTAATGCTACTAGTTAACTTTGTAAAGGCCAATACAAATGCTAATTCTACAGAGTAAATGTAATACAACTGGAATGAAAATACTCACCATTCTCTTTTTTGGTAAGTAAATATAACAAATGGCAGACATAAGGGCACTGTTAAAATATGAAAAATTTAAAAAGAGAAATGACAATATATCTTGAACAGAGTGGCAACACATTTTCCTCAAATGTCAATTTTCTACTGATTAAGTAAAAAGGCTTCAGGATTTTGCTGAACAATAGTTCTAAAAGCTTCCATTTTTCATACTACAACATAGTGGTAAAAGCCAATAGTGTTCATTGGTATCTCATTATACCATTTTAAGGTACTTTTGGAATATAGAAACACTGCAGACAACTTGAAAAACAGAAAAAGATCCTCCAATCTAACAAAAATTCATGTATTCCCCCCTCCAGTAGTCCATATTTATTATGACATAAACTTAAAACTTTTATCTTGATTCCCCACTTAAAAGCATTTTCCTGGGATGCCTGGGTAGCTCAGTTGGTCAAGTGTCTGCCTTTGGCTCAGGTCATTATCCCAGGGTCCTGGGATAGAGCCCTGCATCAGGCTCCCTGCTCAGCAGGGAATCTGTCTTCCTCTCCCTCTGCTCCTCCTCCCTGCTTGTTCTCTCTCTCTCTCTGTCAGATAAATAAAAGCTTTTTAAAAAGCATTTTCCTGGGCGCCTGGGTGGCTCAGTGGGTTGAGCCTCTGCCTTTGGCTCGGGTCATGATCTCAGGGTCCTGGGATCGAGCCCCACATGGGGCTCTCTGCTGGGCAGGGAGCCTGCTTCCCCCTCTCCCACTGCCTGCCCCTCTGCTTTCTTGTGCTCTCTCTCTCTCTATCTCTCTCTCTCTGTCAAATAAATTTTTTTAAAAATCTAAAAAAAAAAAGCATTTTCCCAAGTTGTTTAGTCTTCAAATGATCATTTTCAATGATGTTAGTATTCCAGGGAGTGGATATACCATAATTTAATTAACCATTTAGCTCTGTTTGGCAAATAACATACATGCAACAAATTTGTTACTTAGGTTACTGAATGATTGGTTCCTTTGTACCGTTTCATTTTGAGGGTCCACTTGTTGAGGTTTTATTCTAGACCATGGGTCAGCAAACTACAGTTCATGTTTTAGTGAATCAAGTTTTACTGGAACATAGCCACATGCATTCATTTATGAATTATCTATAGCTGCTTTCTGACTACAACAGCAGAGCTGAGTAGTTGTGACAGAGTAACAGTTGTGACAGAGTTGTGACAGACTCTATGGCCCACAAAGCCTAAAATATTTACTATCTGGCCCTTCTCAGGAAAAGTTTACCACTACCTGTTCTAGAAAAAAACATAAGAGAAAATCTTTATGACCAGAGGGTAGCACTTTTTCTCTTTCAGAAAAGAAAATGATAGCTACAAAATAAAACATAAAAGAAAAACCCTCCATAAATTAGAGATCATTAAATTAAGAACACCTGTTTATCAGACAAGGAAATAATCTACCACAGTGATGAGTAAACAACCTGTGGGTCAAATCCAGTCCAGCACTGGTTATTATAAATAAAGTTTTATTGAACACTGTCTCAGTTGCTTATGTATTGTCTATAGCTGCTTTCACACTACACCAGTGGAGTAAGTAGTTGTGAGAGGTAGTATGGCCCTTACATCTGAATATTTACTTCCTGGCACTTTAAGAAAAAATTTGCCAACACTTGCCTTAGATGTTAGGAAATCAAAAAAGTAAATTATGTATTGGAACTAGAGAAGACAATGAAAGCAAAGACTTTCTTTATACAAACTTGTATCACGAATCTAAACTTTAAAGTCCAAAGTACAGCATTCTATATTGCCTATCCTCTACTTAGAAGTGGTTTCAGGTTCTGGACATACTTGTAAGAAGCATGAATTTAGATACAGGATTTTTTTAAAAGAGAAGAACATATACTATGACCAAGTTTGATATATCCTACACAAAATACAGTTAACTATCAGTTAAAAAACTCACAACCTTACATCCCTAGGATATAAACCATTAGCAACACAATTTGTCATGTTGGATATAAAATGAGTGTCACACAATCACTTGCTCTAGGCTCCAGCATTATAGTAAATCTGATGTTCTATTTTAATCACATCATACACATCTAAGACTTTACAATTGCCTTTCTGACAAATAGTAACCACTGCTTCTGAGTCACTAAAGAGGCTCCCACCAAATTACATGAAAATGACTTTAAGAAGTAACACTTCTGGCATGTCTGGCATGTTATTAGAAGTAACACTTCTAAAAGTTAGGTTTCCTACTTCTTGATCGGGGTGATGTTTATACAAATGCATTCAGTTTAGGATAATTAATTGAGCTGATCACTTATGATAGAAAAGCTATTTTCTTTACATATATCATATTTCAACAATTATTTTTAAGAGAGACAGAAAAAGGGTAAAGAAAAAAAACTAAGTCCCCTTCCCTCTTGCCAAACCGAGTAAGAAACTCAGCAACATCATGAAAACTATTCAAATATACTGCAATTGATTTGACAAACATTTATGAGTATCTTCTATTCATTCACTCATTCATTCATGAAAAAATATTTATTGCACAGTGACTAAAACAGACAAAAAGGACTGCTCTTAGGAAGTTTACATTCTAAGTGCTATGAATGGTGTTACTAATTCTTGGGTTATAAAAGGCTCTGTTCCTACCTAAAAGAACTCAGTCTCAGTCTATTAAGCTATTACAAGAAAGGGGAAAGCATGCTTTTAGTATTTCTCACTCTTTACAAAGTATGCTAAAATACAGAATTCATCTGTTCTGCAATTTGGTTAGTTTATCAATAAAAATAATATGAAGGACCCCTCTTCCTACTCTCTCCCTCAATTAAATAAATAAAAAATCTTAGAGGCGCCTAGGTGGCTCAGATGGTTAGGCATCTGCCTTTGTCTCGGGTCATGATTTCTGGGTCCTGGGACTGAGCCCCTTATCGGCTCTAAGCTCAGTGGGGAGTCTGCTTCTCCTTCTTCCTCTTCCTCTGCCTCTCTCTCTCAAATGAATAAATAAAATCTTAAAAATAAATAAATAAATAATCTTAAAAGGAAAACATGAGGTTAAGAGAGATGTCAAAGTTAAGGAGGAGTCAATCACATGCTACTCATCATTCATCCATTCCTGTGTATCACAGTTAGGTAAGCAGGAGAGATGAGCATCCTTACGTTCTCTTGCTACTTCAAGGTACTACTCTTTCATTCTTGTATACAAAGAGACTTCCTTAGTCCACCCAACCTCACTTCCTCCAACCAACCTACACCCTATCTATTCACTACTAACCTCTCACTAAATTCCAAAAATTCACACAGGGTTTAGGCATCTGATCCAGTCTTCCATTCTAATCCTAATCCCAATAACATGCCAGAATATTTTAATATCTATATCAACAAATCACCTTGGTCTTAGAACTTACTGACCTTCTCACCTGATTACCATTTATAAAAATAATGTATATTAGACAACCCAAATGACCCTACCTTTCTTGCCAACTCAGCAATGTTTTCTTAAACCATGTAACCAGTTGTTTAAGTACACTTCTGAGCTGGCATGAAAGCAAAGAAACTGCAGTTCCCAAAAACAAAGTTTAAAAGGAAACACTGAATACTGAACAAGATCTCTCCCTAAAATTTCTACCAAACCTTATAAATCTTGAATTTATAGCTTTAATAGCTACAAAAGGAGGTAGGAGCTGGGTAGCTGATGGTAAAGCTTAGGGCCCACCCTGGGAACAGGCACACGTGGGTGGCTCAGTTGGTTAAGTGACTGCCTTCACCTCGGGACATGATCCCAGGGTCCTGGGATCAAGCCCTGCATCAGGCTCTCTGTTCAGTAGGGAGCCTGCTTCCCTCCACCCCTGGCTGCCTCTCTGCCTACTTGTGATCTCTGTCTGTCAAATAAATAAATAAAATCTTAAAAATATATATATTATAAAAAATAGTTCAGGTGGTAAATTTTAAGCTATGAAAAAATATAACAGGTTAAAAAATGAAGCACTGATATGTGCTACATGGACGAACCTTGAAAACATTATGTTACAAAGCCAGTCATAAAAGACTACATATGATTTCATTTATATGAAATGTCCAGAATACACAAATCTCTGAGACAGAAAATAGATTAAAAATAAGCAAATCTTTATGGGACGCCTGGGTGGCTCAGTTGGTTAAGCAGCTGCCTTCGGCTCAGGTCATGATCCCAGTGTCCTGGGATCGAGTCCCACATCGGGTTCCTTGTTCTGTGGGGAGCCTGCTTCTCCCTCTGCCTCTGCCTGCCACTCTGTCTGCCTGTACTCTCTCTCTCTCTCTCTCTTTCTGACAAATAAATAAATAAAAATCTTTAAAAAAAAATAAATAAAAGATTTATTCTTAAAAAAAAATAAAAAAATAAAAATAGGCAAATCTTTAAAGACAGAAAAAAGATTAGGTGTTATTTAGGAACCGCTGAATAGGAAGATAGGGGAATGATAAAGGGTTTGGGGTTTTTGAAGTGATGAAAATGTCCTAAAATTGACTATTCTCATGGTTACACGTATCTGTGAACATACTGAAAGCCAGCTGAATTGTATACCTTAAGAGGGTAGATTGTATTATACATGAGTTACATTTCAATAAAGCTGTTCTTAAAAAAGTATCCAGAGAGAAAAGAAAAAATGACAGATTACAATTAGACTGACTCAACAACTGTGGAAAGGAGCCAGTGGAATAATATTGTCAATGTCCTAAGAGAATTTAACTGTTACCCTAGAGTTCTACACACAGCAAAAACAACTTTTAAAACAAGGGCATTGTAAAGACATTTTCAGACAAAGACAATTTACTAGCAAAAGATTCTCACTGAAAGAATATTCTAAAGTATATATTTCTATACAGAAAAATGATCTCAGATTGAAGGTCTAAGATACAAAAATAAATAGTAAGCAAAGATATTGGTAAATATGTAGGCAAATCAAAACAAACACAAACTGTGAAGATAATAATGATGCCTACTTCACCTGTATGTGGAGAAGGACGGAGAAGAACCAGCTAGAACTAAAACAAGACAATAGCATGCAATCTGGGAGGGCTGTGATCAAAGCTAAAGCGTTCTAAGGTCCTTGCCTCATTTAAGATAAAGGTAAAGATACTGGTTACCTTTACACCCTAAGAAAAACCATATTAGGGCGCCTGGGTGGCTCAGTCGGTTAAGCCTCTGCCTTTGGCTTGGGTCATGATCTCGGAGTCCTGGGATCAAGTCCCACATCGGGCTCTCTGCTCAGGAGGGAGCCTGCTTCCCCGCCCCCCGCCTGCCTCTCTGCCTACTTGTGATCTCTTTCTCTGTGTGTCAAATAAATAAATAAAATCTTTTTTAAAAAAAGAAAGAAAAACCATATTAGAAATTAAAACTGAGAGGGGAGGAGTCAAGATGGCGGAGAAGTAGCAGGCTGAGAGGACATCAGGTAGCAGGAGATCAGCTAGATAGTTTATCAAACCATTGCAAACACCTACAAATCCAACAGGAGATCGAAGAGAAGAGGAGCAACAATTGTAGAAACAGAAAATCGACCACTTTCTGAAAGGTAGGACTGGTGGAGAAGTGAATCCAAAGCGAGGGGAAGATAGACCGCGGGGGG